>NC_133658.1:604410728-604751745 GCF_037893015.1 Macrotis lagotis
TTAAGACACAAAATAAAGTTATAGCAAAGTTTTAAGTGTCATTGAATTACAGAATGAATAAAGTGTATCACAAAATAATAAAGGGTAAGAAGTCTGTAAAGTTAAAAAGAAAGAATAAATTAAAAATAGTATGTATCACCTCTCATGGACATACTTACCCAGGAATACAGCTTTGGAATTATTAATCAAGTTAGTACTAAAGGAGAAGTAATTGAGTAAGGATATGGTGATCCAAATTCAGAGATCTAGGCCTCTTGCCAAAGGTAGAAAAGAAACCAAATATAAATGGAAGAATTGATCATCATCTACCATTCCAAAAAGCCAGAGAAAGTAGAGAATTACTAAAGACTGGAGTTGCATTTTTCAACCTTTTTGTACTCAGCAGTATTACTTTACATTTAAAAAATTTATTGAGCACCTCTGCAAAAAGTTCTTATTTATGAGGTTATTATATCAACCAAAATTAATTTATTAACATTAAAATGTCATAGAATTATTATGAAAATTATTTTAACCTCAAAGACTCCCTGAACAGGTATCAAGGATCTTCCTGATTTCTAGACTGTGCTTTGAAAGCCTCTGGGTTAGACATGGAGACCTTGGAATATGCATGAAGAAGTAATCAAGAATCAATGGTTATAATTCTCCATTCTACCTATCATGATGGAGGCTCTGTATTGACTGCCAATCTTGAATATCCAACAGTTTTTCAGACATCTCAAACAAGATGTTTAGTAGACATTTTGAACTCAACTGAAAAACTGAACCTATTATTTTCCCCCTTGAACCCTACCCCTGTACTGTCTTTCCTATTTCTATAAAGGGTAATAACATCCTCCAAACCTCTCAGCTTTACAACCTAGGAATCATCCTCCTCAATGTCTCTCACCCCCTTTCCCCACCCCTACCCCCTCCCCCTCTATCCAAACTGTTTCGAAAGCTTGTGGTTTTGATCTTTGCAACATTTCTCCAGTTCATCCCCTTCTCTCCTCTGACCCTGACTTTCCTCTGTTAGGCAGTCATCATCTCATGCCTGAACTATTGCTAGAAACTTCTGGTGAGATGCCTGACTCAAGTTTCTCCCCACTTCAATATATTCTCTGTTCAGCTACCAAAGTGATTTTCCTAAAGCAAAGGTCAGATCATGTCAAACTCTGCCCCAATTCAAAACCACCAGTAGTTCTCATTAGCCTCTAAGATCAAATGCAAAATCCTTTGTTTAGCTTTCAAAGTCCTTGATAGCCTAGTTCCCACTTACTTTTCCATTCTTCTTATGTTTTTCTCCTTATCACATGCTCTTTGATCCAATGACATGACTTCCTTGCTGTTCCTCAAAGGAGGCACTCCAGTTTCATAGGTCCAGCAATTTTCTCTAACTTTTCCCAATGAATGTAATGAAAGTTCTCTTTCCTTAACTCTTCCTACTGCTTTTTCAGATTTCCTTTAAGACTCAGATAAAATCCCATCTTCTGCGAATGACTTTTCCAGTGACTTCCTTCTCTTAATTATTTCCTATATATAGGTATATTGGATATGTTTGCTTCCATATTGTTTCTCCTTTAAGTACCTTGAGGTTAGGGCCTGTCTTTTGCCTCTCTTTGCATCCCCAGAATTTAAAACAGTGCCTAATAGGGATAAAATAAATGTTTATAGAGTGAATGCTTGTTATGGGGCAATACTTTTGACATTTCTAGTACCTTGTCCATTATTCTATAATGATTGGTAGGTAATTTGATGGGATCCATTATCAATAGAACACTAAGCTTTTAGGGAAGCATGGGAGAGATAGGGACAAAGGAAATCCCAGGTTCTTGTGGAGGGGAGCAGTCTCTGAGGATATGAGCATACAAAGGCTAAGCTAAATGATAGAAATTTAATATTTAAAGGAGATAGGGGTATGCTAGTAATTCTAAATCTCTATTTATTGATAAGGAAATAAATCAAAAATTGACTAGGGAAAATCTTCCAATGATCATTTGTCAAGGGGAGACCTTTAGCCCTTTTCTCCAAGCAATTGAAATATGAGTTAATAAAAGTCAAAGTGACATATAATAATAGGTTTAGAAGAGGTAGAGTCTTTAAGTGTCATGTAGTTCATCACTTCCATTTTGCAGATGAGGAAACTGAGGCTGATTGGTTAAGTATTTTGTCCAAGTTCTCATAGTTAAGTAGGCAAAGTGTAAGTTGGTTCTTGAAATCTATCTTTTCCAGCAAATGTTGTTTTCTTACATTTTTAAATTTATTTATTTATTTAAAACGATTGGGTTAAGTGACTTGCCCAAGGTAACACAGCTAGGCATTTATTGTGTGTCTGAGGCTGGATTTGAACTCAAGTCTTCCTGACTCCAGGGCCATTGTTATATCCATTGCACAACCTAGCTGCCCACTTTGTTGCCTTTTCGACCTAGTTGACTCTAAATTAAGTACTATGGTTCCGTGGAAATCCATCCCATAACATCAAGGCAAATGTGGTTGCAAATTATAGGACTAGTCTCTAATACAGTTACAGCTATACTGATTCCATTACATCTCTTACTTTCCCCTCTCATTCTATTGTAAACTCTCAACTCCCCAATCTAATGCCTCGGGTCAATTATACTCCATAGTCAGATGCTTACAATAACAGAAGTGCAAGTGATATCTTCCTTTTCCCACCCCAAACAAATCCACATACTGTTTTAAGATTATCTACTGACCAGGGTAAATAGCCTAGTCTTTGGGTCAAAGATCTAGTCCATCTTTGGGCATTCACCATATTGCTTGTTTTGGATGGGATAGAGAAAGTCATAGGATGAGCAAGTTTGGATAAGTTGTGATTGCATTGCAGATCTCTTTTTGTCAGTTTTATTCCAAAATCCATCCTCCTTCTGAACTTCACCATTATTGTCTAGAGGAGTATTGAAAAACTTGTATAATAATAGTGATTACTAAACCATACATAAGAATGCCTGAGATCTGCATATTGACTTAGCAAACTTCGTGTTAATATTATCAATGTTCTATTGCATTTTAAAATGTTAAATGTTTCTCAAATACATTTTAATGTAGTTTCTCTGCAGTAGGGAGTGTGGAGGGGTGACATTGTCCTGGGGCCACATATTTGACAACTCTGATTTTGGGCCACACTCTCTTTCAGTTACCCAGATTCAAATTGTTGGCATCTTCTTTGACTCGGGATACTCCTTTACCCCACATATCCAATCAACTTTCAAGTTTTTTTAGACTTTTCTTCAAAGCATCTTAATTCTTCCCCTTCTCTCTCTCTCTATTTCTCTCCCCCCAATTCTCTCACCCAAGACACATACACACCACACACACACACACACACACACACACACACACATACATACACACACACACATACACACACACACACACACACACACACACACACACACACACACACCTTTGTAGTTTAGAATTTCATCACAGTTCTCCAGACTATTATAATACCTCCTCCTATTGAGTATTTTAGCCTCAAGTATCTTTTCATCCTAGTGTAACCTTCACATATCTCTACAAGTGCTAAAGCATGTGTCTGTCTATATTACTCCTCTACTCAAAATTCATTGGTTCCCTATTGAATTAAATATTGTTTATATTTATCTCATCATCTTAAAGGTTCTGTTATAATGCACTTAATTATCATAAACTGTTATGTTTATATATAAGTAAACATACACATACTTGTACATATTTTTTTAAGGAATTATTAGGTGTGCACAATTAAACAAGTTTAGAGACAATTACTTCAATCAATCAAAACAAGCAATGAATTAATGAAGGTCAAATTACCAAGCTTGGTCCAGAACAAAGAAATTGTAAAACTAGAAGAGTCAGAAGCATTACAGATGAAATAGAAAGGCTCAAAACAGTAGTGTTAGCTATGTTAACAATTGATATTTGCATAATATCTTATTGTGAATCACTTTACATAATGAACTCATTCAAACCTCACAACAACTTTTTGAAGGTGATAGAATATATGACATGTACTATATCAATTATTCAAATTCTGAAACTGATAATCATTATTATTATTATTAGTAGTAGTAGTAGTAGCATACAGACAGATGTTGAATTAACTAATTAAAATGTCATTATTAAAACTATTAATCAGAATTTGAACTCATGTCTTCATGACAGGACTAGCATGCTATCCACTATTTCCATGCAGTTTCTTTGATACAGTTTCTGGAAACAACTTTATATAAATCTATTATAAGGAAAGAATTTTAACCTAGCTTACTGAAATAGTTAAATCTTGAGAATAGATTTGACACAAATTAGAACATTTTTATAATATAAAAAGTTAGAAATGGAAAGGGACTTAGTACACAAAGTATAAGAGCAAGAAGATAGAATACAGATCACTAAAATAAAGGATGACAATGCTGAAAGCCATTTTAAGAAATTAAATAATTAAATATGATCTCATTTTTATAGAGCCAAAAAGAAGAAATACCTGGCTCTAGTCTGTACAAGCTCACAAGAAGTAATCTTTATTTTAGAATTCAAGTCTCCTAACTTCTACACAATTTCACAAAATTTTCACTAGATAAAACTAAGAAGTCCTTAACAACAATAATGGGAAGAACAGTTTCAAGTTCTATTTCTTCTTGATGATTTAAATATAGATTAAGAATGGAAATAATTATTGTTTTTTAGTAACTGGAAGCCATCTATAAGCAAGGCACCTGCCCACTCCCAGTTAATTAAATATTTATTGTTCATTTTACTTAAACTTTTGGCTTATTTTGTGAATAAAGAATTAAATAAAAGGAGAAAAACTATAAGGATTAACAAAAACTGAGTTTATATATGTTTATACATAAAGAGGCACATAGAAATGAGTTATAATCTGTTTACAAAAGAAAAAATGAATTCTTTGCTTTAAATTATAAAATAATGTATAGGCAAAATGAATTACATTTTTTTCCTATGTGTTGCTCCTTATGTGTATTTCTATCTGGATAAATATTCACACACAAATACATAAAATGTTTGCAAAAATATATACTTTGAGAATTTAATTCCCCCCAAATATATGGGGATCCTCACCAGCAGTTTTAACTTGATGGAATAAATAGGTTTATCCTAATCCAGAGTTTATCTTAACCAAAGACAAACATTACCAGAGATTTGGACTTTATAGAAGTGTAACACAGAATTAGGTTAACCAGTACATTTATGGTTATTTCTCTAAGTTGTGATTGGTTCCTGTCCTTTGTTATTGAAAAAGACCAAATGACATCATTAAGTTTAAGACAAATTAGTGTCCTACTGTGGCTGATCAGACCAATATGAGCTCGGAATGCTCTACCACAGGTTGGGCACAGTCCATGTGCCCACCTGGGGTGGATACTCTGAAATTGTGAATGTCTTGTTTCCTTTGAGCTACTTCAATTTTGCCTCCCTCAAAGAGTACAGCCCCCTCACTGATGAGGGCAAGTCATGTTGGGTGGTCCTGTGCCAGTGTCTCCCACGCTGCACAATCAATTCTGAACTTCCAATAGAGTTGGATGCTAGGAACCTACCCCCTACCACACCAGGATGGTGACCTACTATTGTCCTTAGATAGCCTTGTCCTTTGGGAGTTGGGATCTGAAACACCTCTGGAATGTCTAATCAAAGAAGACTACCAAAGGCAGGATGCAAAGTGGTGGGAGGGGGGAAGAGTCTGTAGAAACTCAGGAAGAGGTGAGGGAGGAGATTGGATAGAGGTTAGGGAGAGAAAGAGAAGGCAAAGGACACCTTCCAGAAAAAGGAATGAATAAAAGATCTTCAAGACCTCCATACCTAGAGGGTATAGAGAAGTCAAGTCTTTGTCTTTTTACAATCAAAGGAGTTTGATTTTCAGTTGCTAAACTGAGTTCATTACCAAGAAGCCTTCTTTAGAACCTAAATGAAAGTTTGCCAACATCCAACCTCTATTCTTAGAGACCCAGAAATATAAGTTTTTAGAAGGACAAAGCACACTGCTGACAACATCCAAATACAAATGCATACATACATATATTGTTGTCATTTGTCAAACAAAACAGTTTTAACAAGCAGTTTTAAGGGTATAATAAGTCATTGTGGCTGATTTCATGCACTGATGAGGACAATAACATATCAATTAAAAGGCATAGGGAAGAAAAGATGACATTTATCAGCAAGGAGACATTGAATATAGATCCTGAAAGTATCCAAGATCTGGATTATTACAAAATAAAGAATTCAAGGCATACTTTCTATATCTGCCAGGACAGGAACCATTGAAGAAAAAAAAAGGAAATGAGATTTTATTTTTTTCCCTTGGTTTATTAATTGCTTCAATAATTAAAACTAATAAAATCTTTTATATTCTTCAAAATATGAAAACCTTACTGTGGAGAATAAAAGACTGTAATTAATTAGTTCATTATTTCCTAATCACAAGTCTGCATGCTGTATCTAGCTACATGACAAATTCATTTCATATTTATAGTGAGTTTACCATATAATTCCCTGCCCCCCCATTCCATTGGGACCTAGCATAATCTTTTGCAAATAATAATTATAGATTGAATATTTGTTGATTTAAATTATCACTTACTTATACTATAATCATCAAATATATATATATATATATATATATACTTACTATGATCCTAATCTGTCTTCAAAGCACAATTACTTTAAATAAAGATGATTATTCTCTTTGGGGTAGATATCATCCAATAGACTATTGGTCAATATTCTTATGCTTAATTTTTTATGAATCTATCGAAGCTAATTAATAAAGTGTTAAAAATTATGTCAAGAAATTATGATCATTATATATTTTAAAAATATGGATTTATGTGAAGGGAACTGTATTCAAAGTTGGTATACAGTGATGGAAGTTGATATAATCTCTGTCTTCATGGAAATCACTCTAGCAGAGAAGATTTTAAAGGGCAACTTCATTTAGTAGAAAACAAGTCAAATTCAAAGATAGAAAAACATGGGAACAATTCTTCCCTCTGGATCTGGTGAAATTCTTTAACCTTCCAAAAACCTAGCCAACTATTCAAGTCTTCAGGTTGTAGAAGAGCTGTCCAGGTGTACCGGTATCTTCCCACACCATTGAAATAAGTGGGAGGAAGGGAGATATTTCTATTAAGAAAAATGATTAGGAAAATGATATTATGATTCTCATTATTTAAAGATGAAAATTATATAATTCTTTAAGTATTTAATAACTATGATGCTGGGCAAGTCATTTAATCTGGTTCCTTCAGTTTCATCAACTATGTAATGGGGACAAAAATAACATCAATCTCACAGCATGGTTGTGAGGATCAAATAAGATACTATTTATTACAATCAAATGCCTACTATGGTAACTGGCACATTGTATGCACTGTCTAAATGTGTATTCTCTTCTCCTCTGTGGTTTTGCAAAGCACTTTACATATATTATTTCATTTGATGCACAGAGCAACCTTCTGACAAATAGATTTAGAGGTTATTCCCATTTTAGAAATGAAGAAAGCAAGGTTTAAAGAGATTAAATACCTTGTTCATAATCATCCAAGTCATAAATTTCTTAGGTAGAATATGAATCCTAATCTTGCAGATGCCAATGGCAGCATTCTTCTCATTATACCAGACTGCTTTAATATGAAGAGAATTATATAGGTACTTATAATAAAGAACAGACTGTAAATGAAAGGAAAATCTATTTTTGAAAGTATTATCAGCAAGTGGATGGGGCAACTAGTTGGTGAAGTTGATAGAGGCCTGGAGTCAGGAGGACCTAACCTCAGATCCAGCCTTGGACACTTATTGGCACTTATTAGTTGTGTGACCTTGGAAAAATCACTTAATTCTAATTGCCTTCCTGTCCCCTTCAAAAAAGGTAAGCAAATTTCCAATAAAGGAAATCAGAGACAGTTAATAGATGAATTGGGCCTTGAAAAAAAAAGAAAGGATTCTTAGAGGAAGATATGAAAGTGGGAGAATTACAGGCATAAGATAATTATAATATCAGATAACATTGTACACCTCTGTGAGGGGGATACTAAAAGTATTTTTAGTTACATTTTAAAGATGGGGAAACTGGATCTTAGGATAATTTGCCCAAGTACAAGCCTCTTCTCTTTTTGGCTCATATTATGCGACTGTTCATACTAAGAACATGTAAATATAGTCATCGAGATCAGAAGAAGGAAGGAAGCAAATAGGGAAAAGTAGAGTTCAATTTAGATGAAATAGAAAATACATGTAAAGGAATGTGTGAAATAAGACTGGGAAGGCAGGTGGGAACCAGACAGTAGATGCCAAGATTTATGCAAGGAAGATGTTGTTATTGGAAACAAATTTTGTAGAAAGAAAAATATTATTTATACCTATCTGGGGAATTTTGTTATTCAAAATGACTTCTAGGATGAGAGTGGTCTTGGATTATCCACATTTCCTACAGCATCCCCCTTCCCCAAGCTTCTGGTTTCCAGCTATCTGACCTCGTCCATTGATGAGTCAAGCTTACACTGGTGTAACAGAAAATGATATGTTGGACTTGGAACAGGAAAAACCGATACATAGCTTACCTATTGGAGAACACCTGGAGCAGGTGTTAGATCATTCCCCAAGTGCCACCTTTTGTCCAACTCACTACAGAAGTACATTTAAGAGAAGGGCCAGACCCTCCTGGGGTTCTCTCTCGTGGACTCTATCTCCACTCTCTTTCTTTCTTAGACCACTTGCTCCCAGCCTAGGCCCTCTGGAACACCATGGGCCCCTATGCTATGTGGCCAGACCGAACCAGCCCTAATCCTAATGACTCTCTCTCTCTCTCTCTCTCTCTCTCTCTCTCTCTCTCTCTCTCTCTCTCTCTCTCTCTCTCCTTGTCTAGCCTGTCCTCAAAGTGCTTGCTGTTTTTCTAGGAAGACAAAAGTTTTTAATCTGTCCACTTTATAGTCTTATATAATAAATCCTGAGCAGTTTTAAATCCCAGGGATCATGTGAATTCATTCACTGAACCTCAAATCTCAACCACAACAAGATAAGAACCCTGATTTTTTATCAGTAGTCACTCAGAGATTTACATAATTGGTCAATAAAGTGATTTATCAGTCAAGCAACAATTATTTCAAGAGGGTAGTGTGGAAAAGGAAATTCTCATTATTAGGTACCAAGCATTGTATTTGGAAATGAGGAAACAAGCACAAGTAATGAAACAATTCATTAGCTTAAATTCTAATATAGTAATTTAATAGAAATTTTGTGAAATGATAAAGGTGATGGGGGAGATAATGAAAGCAGGAATATTAAACAACCTTCAATGGTTTAGGGAGGAATTGTATAGCCAACATCATTCTTGAAAATTCTTTATAAGAATAGTAAAAATCTTTACATTGTTGTGCTTGGAAAGGGGTTAGACCACCTTTCAAACAGGCAATCTAATTATGAGATAATCACTACAAAAATAATGGAATACAATATCCAGCTCAGAATATTGATTAGGAAAAAGGCAGAAATTAAGACTTCTACTCAAATCGAAATAAAACAAATCAGGCAAAAGATTTAGCTGATGTTAACTGTTAAATGTAAGTCCCAAAAGACCTTGCATATAAGTATGATAATATTTGAGTGGTGTTTCTTAAATGTATTTATTTTAGAATCCATTCTGTCCTCTTAAAATAAATCAAAACTCCTCAAAGAGTTTTTGTTTATATCTTATATCTATTAATATTTACCATATTAGACATTTTATATTGTTAGAATTATCATTATTAAGATAATTAAAACATCATTGAATTTCTAAAAATGACTTTTGGGAGTTTCACATGTCTCTAGTTAACACTATGAAAATCATTATATTAAAGAATAATTGCAACTTCTAGCAACTATTTCTTTTTCAACTTCCCCATGAAGACAAAAGAGCCAAAAGAAAGTGAAAATAACAAGAATTTACTAGATAAACAGGAATTCTGAGGTGGCCAACTTTAACTATTCTTATTAACTATTAGCAGAATTAATTTAAGGTCTATGGTAATGGCGAAGAGGACAAATGGGAATCACACACACACACACACACACACACACCCCCAAGTGAGATTCACATACATTAAGAACATAAGATTTGAAACCAACTAAGGGCATGGGTACATTAAATAGAAGGTCAAGCAGAATCCAGAGACACTTCTACTATTTTGAATGGTTATGCCTCATTCTCTTCCATGGAAATTCATTAAGTAAATAGTCATATAGCTTTACTCCACTACAGTTAAAATAGTACAATAAAGAGGAAATCAATGCCTGAATTTTGGAGATTACAGAAAGAGCCAAAGATGGTCACAGGATAATAGGTCTAGAGCTAGAAGGGGTCAGTGGGTAATTTTACAAATGAAGAAACTAAGGCTCAATATTCTTAAGTCACTTACCCAAAGTAGTCAGGCAATCTGTACTAAAGGTGGGATTTGAATCCTGTTTTTCTGTTTGTTTGCTTTCTTATTGTAACATAGGTTGTCCTAGGGACAACTATTTGAAACACTGAGAAAAGAGGATCCAAAAGACTTTGTAATTGATTATAAAGAATGACTAAACACTGAGCACTCTTTATATCTTTATATCTAACTTACTAGAAAGAGGGTATTTTCATAGAAACAGGGAAATTGAGAGTTGACATTTTTGCCGTGTGTGTTTTATATCTGTGGTTTGTGTATGTCTGTATTTGTTTTTTTGTCTGTAGGTGAGGGGGTTAGAATAAAGTCTTCTTTTGACTAGTAAGCAAATCACCATTAGTTTGAAAGCATAAATATCAAAATGGATTTACACTTAATTTTGGGATATGTAATAGGCTTTGATTTTGAGAGACTAAGAAATATGATTTAAGGGAGACATTTTGTTTTCACCTATCTAGAGATTTATCATGGACCAGAAGAAAAAAAAATATTCTCAGTAACTCCAGGTTATGGCTTACCACTAGTATTTTATATTTGTTTTTTATATCTTATTTGCATATAATAGCTATTCTCATAAGTTTAATTAAATTGATGATCCATCTATCAAATCATAATTGACACATGAATTTCAGTCCATTATTTATATTTTTTTGTTGGATATCTTCCCTTGGATGTTTTACTGATATTTCAAAAATCACTATTTCTAGACTCAAAAATAACATTATATATCCTGTCCCCATTTCTTTGAAGAAGGGGGCATTCTTGATTCTTGCAGTGCCACTTCAAGTCACTGACTTCATCAGAAGTCTAATATTTTTCAATTTTCTTTTCAGGACATTACTGTAACATATTTTAGATTGTTAAGTTTTGGTTCACTTTGGTCCAAATTGCCTTACATAGCTTTCTAGATTATTCTAAAACCTTCATATTTTTATTCTTGTACAATGTAATAATATTGTAGTACATTCCTATATTACAATTAGCTCAGTCATTCATTAATCTATGGGCAACTACTTTTCTTTTCAAAAACCATTTCTGCTCTAAGGATTCTATGATCACTTACATAGAGGTTACATTCTCACGAGAAAATTATTTTACTCTTTTGGATAAAAACGTTCTAATTCCCAAGTGTCCATTCTGGAAGAAAGCCAAATAAGAATTCATATGTATCATTATTCAATAGAAACTTGAGAGAGAGGTAAGTGGCTATTGGTAGGGTAGAAACATAAGTATATGTGGGTTGGGTGGATACAACTTCAAACCTCAAAATTGAGTTGACTAAACTCAATCCGCTACACACACACACACACACACACACACACACACAGACACACAGACATACAGCATGATCATATAGAGCTTTTCCATTTATCCAAGGTATGTGTGTGTGTGAAACAATAAAAAAAACAACTCTGTAATGTATGACAAGAGACACTGTCCTTGAAATCATAGCTAATTTTTCTTTATATAATATCTCATAAATCCCATGCATGGGGCTTTTGACACTCCAGTAATAGGAAAGTTGCTCAAAAGATCTAAAAATAAAAACTTAAAAAAGAAATCTTCGAAAGGAGTCATTAGAGAAATTGATGAGGCTTGTTTTCTTTCCTCACTATCTCTAAAGGCCCATTATGAGAGGTTGGGGGGAGTAGAGAGGGAGAATTAATTCTATAATGTGAAGTTATGATTCTTGCCAATCTTGACCTTTCTTTCTGGGAGGTAAAGATAAAGGTTATTATTAATAGAGTTATAAAAGGATGCAAAATCACTAGGCAAGAAACTCTCCCTTCTGTTTCTTTCCTCTCCTCCAGGAAATGGTATGCATTTAATGCACGTGAAATTCATATCATTGACTGAATTAAAGTAGCTCTAAGATGCCTTACTTTTTTTTTAGTTTTTTTTTTGAAGGCAATAGGGTTAAGTGGCTTGCCCAAGGCCACACAGTTAGGTAATTATTAAGTGTCTGAGGCCAGATTTGAACTCAGGTACTCCTGACTCCAGGGCTGGTGCTCTATCCACTGTGCCACCTAGCCACCCCGATGCCTTACTTTCTAGTTAAAGTTGTCTGTTTATTATTTTCTATGACAGAAACTTTTGGTTAGGGAGGGACAGTAGATATTGAGTTCTAGACATAACAATCAATTAATCATTATTCATTAAATGCCTACTATGTTTCAGTCACTGTACTAAATGTTGAGGATACAAAAAGAGACAAAAGATAGTCCCTGTCCTCAAGGAACTTAATGGGGTAGACAAAATGCAAACAAATATCTATCTATATCTATATCTATATCTATATCTATATCTATATCTATATCTATATCTGTATCTATATCTATATCTATATCTATATCTATATCTATATCTATCTATCTATCTATATATATCAAGTTAGATACAGAATAAATGGGGAGCAACTAACAGAGAGAAGGTATTAAAATTAATAGGGGTTGGAAAAGCAACCAGAAAAAGAAATAATTTTATTTAGGTCTTAAAGGAAGCCAGGGAAATCAGTGTTCAGAGCAGGGGAGAAAGAGCATTCCAGGCATGAGTGATAGAGAAAATGTCTGGAGTCAAGAAATGGAGGGTCTTGTTCTTGCATGAAATAATATAAGGAGAGAGTAAGAACTAAGAGGACTGGAAAGTAGGAGAGGGCTAGCTTATGAAAGATTTTGAATGCCAAACAGAACAAACAGTTTGTATTTGCTCCTGGAAGCAATAAAAAATCACTGAAGTAGGGGATGGAAATGATATAGTTGGACTTGTATTTTAGTAATATCATTATTAACAAAGTTGCTTTGAGAATTCAATAATCTTCCTGTTTCTAGGAAAGAAGTAGTGGACTATAGGTGTGAAATAATTTATATATATATGTATATATATATATCAATAAATATTTAAATATGTCTATATTTAGACATGGTCAAGTTGGTGATTTATTTGGTTAATTATTCATCTTTATTGTAAGGACAGGTTATGTTGGGAGTGGGAAACTAGGCAGTTAGGAGTTGGTATCCATGTTCAACAAATCCCCAATATCTATAATGTATATATATATATATATATATATGCTTATACTTGCATGCTTATATGTATGTGTTAGCATATAAGCATGGACTTATGGTTTCATGGATGTAGAGAAGTTCCTCTTAAGAAATTTCCTCTTCTAGATAGGCAACTTAAATTCTACAACTTGATCTTGGGAAGTTGCCAGGAATATGAAGAGTTTACAAGACTTTTCCAGTGTCACAGAGCTAATGAATGCTAGATGTGCATCATAATAATGTTAAAGATGATAGTTAATTCTTGCATTAACATTTTATAGCTTATAAAGCATTTTCCTCACAAGAACACTGAAGTAAATAAGGGATTCAATTTTTATTATTTCCATTTTTGAATTGAGCAGAAACAAAATTTGGACATTTTAAGTAGCCAGGTCACATAACTGATAGGTTGCAGAGAAGGGACTAGAACTCAGATTTTTTACTATATGACCAGGGATTTTTTTTTTAATTTTTGTTTGTTTTTTTTCCCACTACAACCCTTAGCCTTCTTTTTTAAGTGACTTGCCCCAATGTCACACAGCTAGGTATTTATTAAGAATCTGACTCCAGGGCCTGTGCTCTATCTACAATGCCACCTAGCTGACCCCCCCAGCCTTCTTTTCAGAGAAATGCAAAATACCTAAATTTGAAGAGTTAGAATAGGCTTGTAACCTTAGCTGTACTACTGGTATACTAGTTGTATGACAATTAGTCTTCTCTAACTTCATTTTCTCATCTGTCAAACCAAGACTAATTTTGGTTTTTCAGTCCTTTTTCAATCATGTCCTCTTCTTTGGGACAATATTTGGGGTTTTCTTGGCAAAGATTTTGGAGAGGTTTGAAATAACTCTTCTCAACTTCATTTTATAGATAAGGAAACAGAGGCAAAGAGAGTTAAGTGACTTGCCTAGGGTCATATAGCTAATAGGTGTCTGAAGCTGGAATGGAACTCAGGAAGATGAGTCTTCTTGACTCTAGACCTGGCACTCTATCCATTGTATCCTCCAGCTGACCCATAGGAATGCAATCAAGCTCAAAAATGAAATAATAATGTGGATGTTAAAATTCCTTAAAAAATTGTACCAGCAGGGGCTGCTGGATGGCACAGTAGATAGAGTACTGGCCCTGGAGTCAGGAGTACCTGAGTTCAAATCTAGCTTCAGACACTTAATAATTACCTAGCTGTGTGGCCTTGGGCAAGCCACTTAACCCCACTGCCTTGCAAAAACCTTAAAAACATTGTACCAGCAAATATCCTTAGCTTAACAGAAATATAAAATCCTTGGGAAATCTACATCACTTTCTGCACAGTGTGTGCACAGTAACAGATATTATTTGATATACTTTAGGTTTCTGGAACTACTAATAATTCCTTGGAGAGATCTCACCTTTTCCCTGTCCCCTCCAATTCAGTTTTATTTTTCTGCCATTCAAAGACACAGTGAAAAATCCATCAATCTCATCTTGTCATTACTTTAAACCAGTATAAATTATCTTTGGCTTAAATCTTACTTTTTCAATACCATTGTCCACTAAACTGGATATAAGAAACAACAGCTTTGGCTTATTTTATAAAATGGCATACTAGGGACTCCAATTCAGACACCAATATCATGAATCAATTCCTACTTAGATCCAAAGAAAATGCAAACTGAGGAAGTAATGTCAATTCCAATAAGAGTGGAATATGACAATCTGTCAAGAGCCAGGGGAGAATTCTAGGTGGCAGGGTTGAAGATAAAGAATATTTCTTGTCAAACCAATCACCTCAGTATTGATTTTCAAAGTAGGGTGCCTATGTTGTATGCAACGTACCTTAAATGTGTAAGATCAGTTCAATCAGAAGATGAGGCAGATCTATGGAAGTTCCACAATTCTGGGCTGGCCTGCCTTTTTTAAGTTTTGTCTTTGTTTTTGTTTGCTTGTTTGGAGAGGTGGAGACGTGTGTGAAGAGGGAATTCACAATTGTCATCAGATTCTTTATTAATAAGGTACCACAATGGCACAAGAAGGAACCAATTAACTTTATTTGAAGATATCCTTTCATTGGATAATAAGATTAGATTGCTAAAGTTATCATAAATTATTGGAGGTGTTTGACCTTCATTTACTAGGAAATAAGAATCAGAGACCCCATACCCTTAAACTGAAGGGTATCTTTTATTTTCCTTTTTAAAGATGACATTGGGTTTTTGCCTTCCAAATACCAAATTAATAAGTTGTAATAATATCAATATACAACTAAATATCAATACAACTAATATCAATACAACTAAAATAACAAGAAAAATACAGAAGCTGCCTGGTATTCACCTATTAAGGTTTAAGAAGACTTTAGTTCTCTAATTAAAAATAAATAAACCTTAAACCATCTTCAAAGACACATTACTTCAATTGTACCTATATTTACCCATTAAATTTTTCCTACTCAGGATAAGAATCAATCAGTCAATCAGTATTTATTAAGAGCACCTATATGCCAGTCACAATGTTAATCTCTAGAGATAAAAAAAAGAAAAAGGACAGTCCCTACCCTCCAGGAATTGACTTTCCATTCAGCAAAGTGGATATCACAGATAACAAGGAAATAAAATGAATTAAAAAATTAAATACAAACAGATTAGGAGGAAGAATGAAGAGTGGACAATCACTTAGAGACCAGTCCACAACAACAGGTGGTGGCGTATGAAATGAAATTTGAAATATGACAGATTTCAATAGATAAGAGTTGAGGAGGGAATGTCTTTCTGCTGTGGAGAACAGTGAGTCTGTACAAAAGCAGAGACATCAGAGAGATAGAATATTATGTGCAGGGAATAGCCAGTAAATGAATTTAAATTGGAGTTCATGGCACTTCAACATTTTTTGTTGAATTGAATTGGAATTTTGAAAATGCTAAAAAGTAAACAAGGGGTTAATTTTTCAGTTTTGAAATATACTTTTTTAGGCAGGTGAGTGGCCCACACTGGTCCTAGAGTCAAGAGCTTAGATAAAATCCAGCCACAAACACTTGCTAGCTGTGTGACCTTGAAAGAGGATAATAAAAAAAAATCACCCTTTACAGGGTTGTGAAGAATAAATAAGATATTTGTAAAAGCACTCAACAACTGCTTAATTCACATAATAAGTGACTTATTACATCTTCCTTCTCTCCCTTCTGAAATCAAAAAGAAGACAATGCCACTTGGTAAGTACCCTTGTTTTCATCCCTAATATATATTAATGTCACACTTCAGGGAGGTGATAGTGAAGACTTCTCAATAAATAAAGCAGATCTAGTCTGTACAGGATTGCATCAGCAACCTTTTAATCCCCAGATAATTCATTTATTTAAGATATATCATTCACCTGCATTTCTCTGTATTTCTTGGAAATATTCCAATAGAAAAATTGCTATAATCCAAAATGTGAATATAAATTTCTGAAATGAATATTTATCTAAATCCAGAATTCTTACCTTTTTTCTTTTTTTTTGTTATAGATCTTTGTGCCAGTAAACTGAAATCTATTGATGCTATCTTTGAATAGATTTTTTTTGCAAGGTTTTTGCAAGGCAAATGGGGTTAAGTGGCTTGCCCAAGGCCACACAGCTAGGTAATTATTAAGTGTCTGAGCCCGGATTTGAACCCAAGTACTCCTGACTCCAAGGCTGGTGCTTTATCCACTACGCCACCCAGCCACCCCAAATAGATATTTTTATATTAAAATTTGAAATGTTAACTGAAGCAACTAAATAGTTCAACAGTTAAAGTCCCGAATTTGGGGCCAAGAATATATGAGTTCAGAACCTGTTTCAGATACTTGGTGCTGTTGCTGTTGCTGTTTGTTTTTTGTTCACAAAGACCATGACATCAGGGAGATGATGCTATGACATACATGTATAAGGGGCAAGTCACAAACCCTCTCAGAATTAGTTTTGTTGACTGTGAAATGGGTCTAACAGTAGCACTTTACCTCTCAGCAGTATTGAAAAGAGCAAAGAAAATATGCTAAAATACAAACCTTTAAAGTTCTGTAGAAATGCTAGGTTTCAAAAAGTAATGAAAAAATTACTAAATTTTAGATATATGTTAATGAAAATAAAAATGTATTTCCCATCATATGATGAGAAAATATTTTTAAATAATCAATACATATTAACTAAATAGCTTTTCTTTTTACCCCTAACCTACACACCTACACCCCCCCACACACATACACACATACATGCACACAGTATTCAAATAGAATCCTAGAATTAGTTTGAAGGAAACCTATGTGATTATCAGTTCAAGACCATTTTATAGATGAGGAACTGAGGCCTAGTTGCAAAGTGCCTTGCCCAAGGTCACACAGAAGATATGGAATTAAAATCTACCATTCAAAAATCCAAATTCAGCATCTGTTCTGATATATCTTAAAGTCATATTAAACTTCAGGGAGCTTTTGAGCTTGAGACTTGGGATCCTGTCCTATAACCCAATTTTTGTGTTGCTTATTTTGTATGTAACACACATGTAGTTAGCATTTCATCCAAATGAACTCTTTTAGAGCAAGAATTGTGCCTAAATATTCCAGGTTTTCCCATTGCCTTGCATTTCTTGTGTATTTAAGTACTTTTCAATGTAGCTGATCTCAGAAATGGTAATTATAATCCTACTTTAAGAAATTTTCAAAGAATCTTATTCGGGTTTTAGTGCTTCATGGGAATATGATAACTTATAGAAAGAGATAGAAAAATAGATAGATAAATAGAAAGACAAAGAAAGATATAGTTAGATGGATAGATAGATAGACAGATAAATAGATAAGTTAGATAGACAGAGGAAAATCAGAATTATGTCAGTGCTTTGAGAGTGACAATTTCTTTCCACTTAGCTACAAGGCCAAGTCTCATATTGACTTTCTAGTCTATATAAGGATCATTATAAGGCTACACCATTTTGAATTCTACAAAATTGTTTTCCAATAATTCACTTTTATGATAGTCAGTATAACATGATGGATGGAGATGCAGTTTCAGGATCAGGAATGCTTAGGTTTAAGATCAGTTTGTCTGGGTGACCTGGGGCAAGTCATTGACCTTTTTAAGTGCCCAAGGGAACTCTAAGACTACAAGTCATTTAATTTTCATCATGCTCAAGGCAATTCTAACATTATTAGTTACAGATCAGATACAGATTTGAATTGACAATGAGTATTTCTGCATGGTTAACTCCCAAAACTAACTAATCATTATGAAAAAAGAAAAACAAAACTTTCACATCTCTAGCATACAGTTACAAAGAAGGGATAGGGTGACCTTTCATTAGGTATAAAGCTTGTGAAAAATGATACAACTGGTACATTCACACCTTTACCATTTATGCTTCTCTTCATTCCTGAAATGCCCATTCCACCCTTTTCTGCCCATATAAATCTTACTAATCTTAAAAAGTCCTATTCATATTCTCTTTGCTACATGAAAGCTTTCCCGAGCAATTGGTCTATAATGACCTCTCTCCTTCCTCTGAGCTGTAATTAGACTATCTATATGACTATCTTACTTCTTGCTTTATCATTTACTATTTGCACTGTCAGTAAACTTTTCATAGTAGTTATTAGGATGGCTCACAATAAAATAAAATAAGAGGCAAGATTTGCATAGAATCAGAGTGCTAAAAAGGACCTCAGCATTCCTATGGTCCAACCTTATTTTCTAGAGGAGGCACTGAGGACTAGAGCATTTATTGGTTAGTTGAGAAGGATTGGTTAAACATTTCAAGTATTAGGTACTGTGTTCAATGCTGAGGATACACAGAAAGCCAAAAATCAATCTCAGACTTTAAGGAGTTTGCAATCTAATCTGGGCAAATAAGCAACTCCATACATGTGAATGAATAAAGAACAATATGGGAGAGGGAGACAATAGTAGCTGGGAGGATGGAGAGAAGTATTGCTGAAAGGGGAATTTGGGTTGAGTTTCGAAGGATCTCAGGGAAACTACGACTAAGGTGAGAGAGAATGGGAGATAATAAAAAACAAACTGGAGAACTTCAGAAATTGCAAGTGAGCTAGTATATAGATGAACTATACATATCTTGGAAGGGAATAAAGAATTAGAATTGTAGGAAGGATCAGGTTATAAAAAGTATTAAATGTCAAACAGAGGGTTTTTATACATGATTATGGATGTAATAAGGAGTCACTGGAGTTCAATGAACAGGGAAGGCATAATGGTCAGACCTATACTTTAGAAAATATTTCCTTGGAAGCTGAAGGAATGATATATTGGAGTGAGAAGAAACTTGAAGGGAAGTCAATTAGAAGGTTATAGCAAAAATAGACCTAAGGGGTGATAAATGTGTGGTAAAGTTGTTGCTGTATTAGTAGAGAGGAAGAATCTTATGTGATAGGCATTGCATAGATAGAAATGAGATTTGGCAACTAATTAGTTGTGGGTAAGACTAAGAAGTTGAGGATGACACAAACTATTAAACTGGGTACTCACTATATTAATAGAACATTTTAGAAATGGGGAGTATCTGGGAAAGAAAAATAATGAATTCTCTTTTATACATATGAGTTTGAAATATCCTTGGAGGACATCTAGCTTGAGATATTTGAAAAGCAGGTTGTGATGAATGGCTACATTATATGAAAGAAACTAAACTGTATGTATAAATCTGAAAATCATCTGAGTAGAAATGATAATTCCATGAATTATGATCATCAAGGTAGACAGTATACAATATTAATACTTAATCTTTTCTAGGGTGGCTAGGTGGTGCAATGGATAGAGCACCAGTCCTGGAGCCAGGAGGACCTGAGTTCAAATTTGACCTCAGACACTTATTAATCACCTAGCTGTGTGACCATGGACAAGTCACTTAACCCCAACACCATAAATTAAAAAAAACCTTAACTTTTTCTGTACTATGAACCTCAATGACATTCTAGCTTTCTATGCATTTCTCACAATAATTTTAAATGTACAAAATAATATATAAAGTAATGCTAAAGAAATCAATTATATTAAAATGCAGTTATCAAGATATTAAATCATATAATTTCAGAAACCCCAAATTAAGAACTTCTGTTAAAAAAAAGAAAGCAACAAAAGTGGTCATAACAGTCTTAGGACACATGGCTTAAAGAATCAGCAAAGGAGACCAAATAGGAGAGGTCAGACATATAGAAGGCTAGGAGAAAGCAGTGTCAGGATAATCTAAAAAATATCCAGGACAACAAGAGTGTAAAATAGTGGAGATCTTAGCAAGGATGAGTATTACAGAAAGATCATTCAGTTTGGTCATTAAGAGACAGTGATAACTTTAGATAAAGCACTTTCAGTTGAGTGAAGACAGATTCTAGTTTCCATAAAATGAAAGGAAAGGAAGCAGATGGAGTATTGATGCTGAATGATCATGGCTTTCTAAAAGAGTTTATCATCAAAGGAAAGAAGAGATATGAGATGATAGCAGGGAAGGTAGAATCATGTGAGGGATTTTGAAGGAATGGGAAGTGACTTGTTCAAGGTATTTGGGTTGTAAGACCAGAGAAAGGATTTGAATTCAGTCTCTAGCTTCAAATCCAGGGTGCCCTCCCCACATTCATCATGGTGGGAATCAGAATACTCAAGTTCTAATTCTAGGTACTTTTTACTATAAAAACTTTAGGAACTGACTGTCACTTAAGGCATTATCTGATGTTCGATGTTTTTATTTTTTTTTAATGAGGCCTATGATTTTTTTTTTCATTAAAGGGAACTTTTTTTTTCAGTTTTTTCCCCTGTATTTTAATGGAGATGATGGGACATTAAGTGAGTTGATTCCTTCACTTCAGCTCCTTCACAGCCAAACCAGGAGCCAGGGACTGTTTAAGTTTTTCTCTCTTCTCTTTGTGATGACCAATGTGTACAGGTACCTGCTGCATTGGACCTTAAACTTCACATTGTCCTTTTTTTCTTGATCTTGACAGATTTAGCATCTTTTCATTTGTCTGTGAGCAGGAAGTCTTTTATTTCCTCAATTTTTCGGGACATGGTGACAGTAGTGGCGGGATGAGGGGACAGCGGGTGGCCCAAGACATAGAGCCTCTGGAGAGATTCTCTAAAGGGAACTTTTCAATCAATTCAAATTAGTTCCTTTTTCCTACAATTTGTGGTATTAGAGAGACACATAGGATGATGGTGGTGATGGTAGTTGGGAGACAGAAAAATTAAGTGACTTGCCTAGAATCACAAAGCCATTATTTGTCAGAAACAACCCCTGAACCCAGGTCTTTCTGACTCTGAGGTCAACTCTCAATTCACTACTTTATTCATTTCATTTTCCAAAAGAGAAAATTGAAGCACCACATCACCCAAATGAAAAATTCAGAATTTGAACTCAGGTACCCTGAATCTTAATTCAGTGAACTTTCTACTATATTACACTATCTCTCCCTGTTTACTCTTATAGAAAAAGAGAATAATAACTTCTGATGACCTTAAGACATTGATTGTAAGGGTCAAATGAAATCATATGTAAAAATAATTTAAAATTTACAAAATACTATGCAAAATAATGTGTATTTAAAAAGATTATAAGGGAAAGTGTTTTATTCCTTTCCACATATTTATTGAATGAAAAAATGAAAATTTTGGTATAATCATTTGTACTACAATATCTATTGAAGGGCACAGATTAATCTTTGGTGCAAATACTTATGAATTGGCACTAATAGTAATAATAGAGACTATTTTCATGAACAAATGGAAGTTGTAAACCAATTAATTAGAACTTTAAGAATTAATATTAAATAAGCAAAAAAAGCAAGTAAAAAAGTAGCCACAGATCATTAAAATTAGTAGTACATGTTTTTGATGTGTATGTGTGTGTGTGTGTGTGTGTGTGTGTGTGTGTGTGTGTGTGTGTAGTTCAAGTATCTCTATATCTCCTTTAAAAGAACAGACATCACTGGGACAACTGTTCCCACTATTGATAAGCAAGAAAATGTTAACATATTTAATTCATTTCCTTAGGCATCCTAGTGCTTCCCCACTTTCTACTCCCGAGGACTTTCCATTTTAAGTCAGACAGTTTAGGTACCAGCATTTGATTGTGGCTCAATTGCAGCTCAGAACTTTAGAGTTCAAGCCTTGATCAACCAAGCAGTAAGAATTTTAAGTGTGTGGCACCATACCAGACTCTGCCCTGGTTTGAAAAAACAAGAACAATAAAGCTAAATATAAGAAAAAAGATGAAAAGCATTTATTTAGAAAAAATGTTTAGAAGAATAGTGTATTTGAATAGGTAGGAGACAAGTTTAAAATCTAGTTCTGTTATCTAGTCCCTATATATGTCACTTAACCTTTCTGGATTCTTAGTTCCTTCTCTATAAAATGAGAAGATTGGACTAGCTAATATTCTAGTTTCTTTCCAAATTAAAAATCTATTATCCTGTAACTATAGATAATAAGGAATAATATATTTTATTTGTTGACTGGCAGTCAGCTATCAGAGTTGAGATTAAAACTAGGTCTTCTGAGCCTAAGACCTGCTTTCCAGTATCCTATGCAAATTTATTTCTCAGAAGGAATAGGTGTAGTAATTATGGCCAAATGGTTTTGTGAGATTGAGGATGCATACTTTTGACACTGAAAAGCTGCCAACTATTTCTACAAATTTGTTCTCTTTGCTAGTATAAGTTTAATTAGAAAGGAAACAATCTTGGTCTGTTTTGACTTAGGGAGCAAACCTAAAACAATGGTAATATCTTTTAATCACTAAAACTGAAAGATATCATGCATAAGTCAGAGTCAATTTATGATTCTCAAACTTGGAGAAACTCTGGAATTTTGACAAAGTCAGACCTCTGACTGCCCCTCCCTAGTGGATCAACCCACACCTTCAGCACATCCTTAAAGAGGTACACTCAAGTTACTTTATCTCTTCACATTTAAAATGGGGATAAAATCAGGTCCTTAATTCAATTTAATGGATTTGAAATGCTTCTAAAAAGTCAGACATACATATGAAAATTTTATTATTTATTTTTCTGATCATACTACTTTACTATCCACATGAATAAGTGAACCTTATTTCCTACAAAGGGACAGCGGGATGGGACAGTGAATGTAGAGCAAAGTCTGTAATTAGGAAGATTAGTAGTTCAAATATAGGCTCAGACACTTAGCAACTTAACAAGTTGCTAGGGAAGTCACTTAACTCTATATGCTTCAGTTTTATTCACTGTAAAATTAACTGGAGTTGGAAAAGGCAAATCACTCCAGTGAGTTTTCTTTGCCAAGAAAACCCCAAATCGAGTGATGAAGTGCCAAACATGATTGAAACAAATGAGCAACAAGTTCCTCAGCCTCTTTAGTCAATAGATGCTAACTGGCACAGAGGATATAGCACTGAACCTGGAATCAAAAATACTCATCTTAATGACTTCAAATTTGGCATCATATGCTTACTAGTTGTATGACCCTGAACAAGTCATTTAACCTGTTTGCTTCAGTTTCTAGAGAAGAAAATGGCAAGCCATTCCAATATCAGAAATGACTGAAATTACAACAAAAACTTCCTAAAGAAGTGATTCTTGCATTTGCATAAGAGAATCTTTAACTCTTGTGCTTCCCTGACACAGTAGAAGTATCTCAATGATAAAGGTATAGGGGATGAGTAAATCGTCATAAATTGGAAAGTGTCCCATCTTGTACTTGAAGTTAAAAAGGTACTGGACTGTTCACATCCTGTCTCATGTACTAATTAGTTGAATGACTTTGAAAGTCATTTAATCTTTTTTGATTATTTCTCTATAAAAGAAGAGGGTGGAATTTTGTGACCTATAAGATCCTATTCAGCTCTAACTCTTAGACATCTGAAAGGAAAAACTCCAGAAATAAGTGGTTCTCTACTCTGCTTCCTATTCCTGTGAAGCCTCCTGACTATTCTGCCCAAACCTCTGAACCTTAAGCATTGCATTTTTCCTTGCCCATAATGATTCAGTTTTCTTGTGTCCACTTCCTTCCAGTGTTTCGAGTTTGAAAAATCATAAATACAAATCACAATGAAAATGAATATCACAAAGTCAAATTTCTGATTTCTCTAGATTCTAATATTTTAATACCACATCTCTCAGTCTTAACATATATATTTTGAGGATTGTCTAAAGGACCTAGATCTTTTCAATAAGGCTAGAAGAGCAGGATCTACCCTCTCTCAAGACAAGTAATATATATATTTTTTTAATTTTTGCAAGGCAAATGGGGTTAAGTGGCTTGCCCAAGGCCACATAGATAGGTAATTATTAAGTGTCTGAGGCCAGATTTGAACTTAGGTACTCTTGAATCCAGGGTCGGTGCTCTATCCACTGCATCACCTAGCTGCCCCAAGTAATATAGTCTTACTAAAATGGGAAGGCTGCTGAAAAGTAGTCAAAAGGCTTTATTTTACTGTTATATGGATCTGCTAGTCCTGTCCAGAATCTGGAATGCCATTTCAAGTCTCAACTCCACCCATATTCAGCCAGGAACCCATACTCCAGTCCTTTTAGTGTGTTATCTACTCTTAGTTATTTACTCTAGTGTTGTTCTCATGTTTGGTATTTGAGGAGTCATTTAAATTTCAATCATTTCCTAAATCTTCAACTATAAACTACCACCTTCAAGTTTAACCTTATGGTATCCTTTCCTTCAACACCAACCATAATCACAAACCCTATTCTCCAGCCATGATCTTTGCATATATGTACCTTTAATTGACCTGATACACAAATACAATCCACTTTCAAGTTCTGGGACTAACTTAGTCTATCTTATCCCAAAACTGCTCACATGTTACCTTGCCTTGTGACTTACCTTGATCAACTTTGGATAGTACATTTAGACTGAATAATAATGAATTTTCATTTACTATTATTAACCATGTCAGAAATTTGATCAAAATGACCTAAGCTCCTCTATCTGGCAGAAATGTAAGTTTGTATTTACTTAAAAGTTTTAATTATAATAAGACTTTCTCCCCCCATCCCTCAGGAGACTAATATAAATTAATCCAGTAATCCAATAAACTGAATATTTAGTACTCACCTATTATCTATTGAGTTCAAAATGAAAGGCAGAATTGCATGGTGAACAGAGAGAAAGTGCTGGAGGCAGGAAGACTTGGCTTCAAATCTTGTCTCTAATAATGCTATTTGTGTGACCATGGTGTTCCAGATAACCTTCTATATCTGAAAGTCACAGATGAGTTGTTTAATGGGAGAAAAAAGTTTCCATATTGTAAGTTCCATATTGAAGGTGTATGTGTGTAGGTATGAATGAATACATACATACAAAAGGGCACAGTATTAGATATACAAAGAGAAATGCAGTATAGATCCTATTCTCAAATAACTAAGCTAATAAATAGGGAAAGTATTCATGCAAATATGTATGATATCAGGGGGAGAATGCAGGAAAAATGAGGGAAATATGCAGTTCACCTGCAGCATAGGGATTATGAAAGAAAAGTTATTTGTAAAACCTGTGAGGAAAAACCCCTGTTCCAAGAATAAGTAGCATGCAAAAGATACATCTCATGGTCCAACCTGTTTCTGCATTGTTATTCAGGAGTGCCCTTAATATCTTTGTTACTAAAAGGAAAAGGTTATTTATTGAGTTCTGTGCAACTGAGAAAAAAGGATTTCTTATAGAAAGGAAAATAATGGTTTGAATCTGCCTAATCAATTTACAAGAGTGTTTATGCTTATTGTCTAACCCTTTTTTCCCCATCTCCCCCTTTCAAAGCACTTTGATCATAGACCAAGGAAAAGATAAACAAAGAATTTTAAAGCTGTAAAGCATCACTGAGATCAGATGATAAGACTAAATGGAAATGCTTTCAGGGATTGTCTAGTCAATACTATCTCTCTCTCCCTACCTTTACCCTCACCCCTACATATTTTATTTGTAAGAGGAAACAGCTATTTCATCCAATGATTTCCCTCCATTTTGTACTTCTCTCTCCTTTAGCAGGAAACAGTGTTCTCACTTGATCTCTAGGGGACTTTGACTGAATAGATCCTCTTACTTCAGGATTAACCCTCAGTTTTATATTTTTTTTCTGCTCTGGAAAGGTCTTGTTTTAAGTTTTTCTTTGAATTCCCATTTTAGCTTTTATATTGATGATTCTTCAAAAGGTAGGTCATATTTAAACTTTCACCTCAGAGCTTTCAAATTAATTTTTTCAAGGTGCTTATAAAAGCATTGGATCTAAAGTCTGGGAACCTGGGTTCAAATACTGTCTTTGATACTTTATGTCTTATTCTTTTTTCTTTATATGTAAAATGAGAAAGTTGGATAATTTACTATCTGAGGTCTCTTCCAGTTGTAAATCTTTTTTTAGAAAGATTTTATTAATTTTGAGTTTTACAATTTTTCCTCCATTCTTGTTTCCCTTCCCCCACCCCCCACAGAAAGCAGTCTGTTAGTCTTTACATTGTTTCCATGGTATACATTGATCTCAGTTGAATGTGATGAGAGAGAAATCATATCCTTAAGGAAGAAAAATTCTAGTTGTAAATCTGTGAATTAGTACTACTTAGTCTGTTGCTTTTCCCAGGGGCCTTTTTCTATTAATTGAAAGCAATTCCTTAGTCATATAAAGAAATGAATCCTTCCTGTTGATCTTTCAAGTGTCAGTAACAGTGTGGTTAGGAGACATTTAGGAGATAAGATCTTGGACCTCTTATAATGATGTAGAGAATTATGAATGTAGAAAATTTATAATCAGAAACAAATTCTGTAATCTTTAATGCTGTTAAATCTTGTTAAAATGATGGGAGACTCTTTTCTCTGAGATGTAAATTGACTCCTATTGTTTCATTGTTTAATGTAAAATTTGTAAACTGTCTCCTCATTCTCAACCCCCAGCCTCCAACCTTCTGCCTGGTTCCAGTCAAGTAAGAGGAAAGGGATTTCCCCTTTTTTTCATCCAGTGCTCAGATAATGGGCAAGGCTATAAAAATCTGAACTGGACTCTGAGCTGGATCCCCTCCCCCCCAGGCTGATCTGCCCTCTGGTTCAGTCAGCTCCGCTTTATTGCCCCTCATCTCTCTCTCTCTGTGTCTCTGTCTCTGTCTCTGTCTCTCTCTCTCTCTCTCTCTCTCTCTCTCTCTCTCTCTCTCTCTCTCTCTCTCTTCAGCAACTTTCCCCTAGCCTATATCCAGAAGAAATTGTAAAAAATGGGAAAAATCCTACATGTTCCAAAATATTCACAACAGCTATTTTTGTAGTGGCAAAGAACTGGAAATTGAGGGGAAGCCCATTAATTGGGGAATGACTAAACCAGTTATGGTACATGAATACTGTATGGAATATTATTGTTCTATAAGAAACCATAAATGGTTGGATTCTAGAGAAGCATGGAATTACTTAAGGGATCTGATGCTAAGTAAGGAAGTAGAACCAAGAGAATATCAAGAGCACTATAAGATGAACAACCTTGATGGATGCAACTCCTCTTGACAGTCCAGAGAGCTTAAACAGCTGTATTAGACTGGCTATAAACTATATTATCCCTGACCAGAGGAAGGAAAACAAAAAGCCCCTAAAGTGTTTGTTGACTTGGGAGGAGAAAAGTCTTAACTTGTTTATTTTGCAATATTTTACAGTAAAATCCTGAGCAGTTTTAACATCCCAGAGAGCTTGCAAATTCCTTTGTATTTCAGTAAGCTTCAATTTCTATCTTTAATTGGCAACCTCAAATACCATTGGCAACAATGGTATGTACTTTAAATCTCTGCTACTTTATAAAAACTTGGCCCTTGAATAGTGGGGGTTTGGGTTGGGGATGTCAACTTTCTTTTTCATAAAAAGAATAATCAAGAACATTCTATACTACCAATTTTGAATTCTAGCATCATAAGCCTATTAAATCACCACTTATTCTACTAATGATGAGGGAAAATGTTATGTAAGAGTTGAAATGATGAGTTAATCAACTTTGTTTGTAGCCTATTTCCCAATTGAAGCACTTGGTCATAATGAGCTAGTCTTGCCCTATATAAGTCAATTCTCACTTCCTCCTCCTTCTGGAGAATTCCAATGGGGAGCTTAGCCTACCCCTTTGAAGGAAATAGGTGTCCCTGTCCCTTATTTATTTCATAAATAAACTTTATGTCCTTCATAACTCTTGGATCATTGTTTCATGAATTCTTTACTCAACCTGAGTTTTCAATTGTTTGTGTGTGTGTGTGTGTGTGTATGTGTGTGTGTGTGTGTGTGTGTGTGTGTATGCAAGGGTCCACTTTGGGGGCTTTTTAATTTAATTTTTTTTATTTTCATCCATTTGTACATGCATCCAAGTTATAAAATTTACTTCTACCCTTCTTTCCCACCCCCCTTCCCCTCAGTAGGGAACAGTCAGGTTAGCATTTTACATATATATTTTGTTAAAAATATTTACAAATTAGTAATTTTTTGGCATGAGGAATTAGGATTAAAGGAAAGAAATATGCAAGTGATTTTTACAAAAGTATTCATCAGAATCTTGTAGGGGTGTTTTTGTTTTCTGTGTGTTTTGTTTTGTTTTCCAGTCTAATACAGATGTTCAAGCTCTCTGAACTGTCAAGAGAAGTTGTATCCATCAAGGTTGTTCATCTTATAGTGTTCTTGATATTCTCTTGGTTCTACTCCCTTCACTCAGCATCAGATCCCTTAAGTCATTCCATGCTTCTCTAGAGTCCAACCACTTATGGTTTCTGATAGAACAATAATATTCCACAGAGTATTCATGTCCCTTAATTTGTTTAACCATTTCCCAATTAATGGATGTCCCCTCAATTTCCATTTCTTTGCTACTACAAAAAAAGCAGTTATGAATATTTTGGAACACATAGGACTTTTCTCATTTTTTTACAATTTCTTCTGCATATAGTCCTAGAATTGGAATTGTTGAGTTAAAGGGTTTAAACAGTTTAATTACTCTTTTGCCAAAGTTCCATATTGCTCTCCAGAAGGATTGGATCAGTTCACAACTCCACCAACCATGCACCAATCCTCCCACAACCTCTCCAGCATTGATCATTTTCCATTTTTTCATCTGTACTAATCTAAAAAGATGTTAGAGGATACCCCATTGTTATTTCAATTTGCAGTTCTCTAATCAATAGTGCTTTGGAGCATTTTTTTCATATGATTATATGTAGCTTTAGTTTCTTCATTTAAAAACTGTTCATATCCTTTGACTATTGATCAATTGGGGAATGACCTATGACCTTAATACATGCCCACTTTGGTAAGGAAAAGTATTAATTGTGACTCAAGAATGTCTGGATTTGTGAATTGGTTGTCCCCTTACACTTAGGAAAACTTAGGAGAGTTTCTTGAACAAATTACTTGAGATGGGATGCCTTTCTGGAAACCTCTTCTGGGTGTTGACAATAACCAACTTCTCTCCCCATGAGGCTTGTGGAGGCAAGATTCTACTGTTTCAGGTCTTTATCACTAATTTAAGGTTATAACCTCAACTTCATGGAACAATCTCAATACCAAGAGGGAGACTCAATTACCTCAATAACAATTACCATGCACATTTCTTGTGAAAATGGAAAGGACATGGTCTTCAGGACCTTGAGAAGGAATGACAAATATTTTTGCCACACTTTTTGGCCTCAGTATGACACAGAGGATCTTCCTCTCTGAGGGGACTTTCTATAACTCTTCTCAGAGGCTCTTAATTTCCTCCTAGAGGTTCAGTTACTGGTTGTCATCCTTATCCTGACTCAGCTGGTTGTGGCCAGAGGTCACACTTGATCCTTTATCTTCTCTGCAATTGAAGCACTTTTTTTCTCCATTCTCACATTCAAGTGCTTCAGGTGCTCAGTAAGCAGGGTGCAATTCTGAGACCCTTCAATTCCTTCTTGACACCTGAATGCCCCCGGATGACAATGACTGCCCTCCAAAAATGCAAAAGTGTCCCTCTGGGTCTTCCAGGGTTGGAAGACCCCTGGGCATGTTTCTGGAATCTGGTGGCCTTGTGTTCCAATAGGATCTTGTGGTAGACTCTGTAGAAATATGTCTTGAGTAAAGACCTGATGACAGTAGTCCTATAGATACTTTTATATTTCTGGATGACAATGGTTGACTTGGTTTTGCACATGTGTTCAACCAATCTGTGTGCAAGGTAGACCTGGGTGTACCTCTGCAGAGTTAGGGTAACCCCTTGAAATCTCTGATACTTCATTTTCTATAGTAAGCCCACATAGTCTTTTCGTCTTGGTAGTATCTATCTAGACTTTGTCTGTCTGAAGTTTGTTCAGGTATACTACCCAATCTACTCAGAAAAAGATTTTGGTGTGACCAAACTGGAATGTGTCCTTGATGAGATTCTCCAGCATCCGGACAAGGTCTAAACTGCAGGGCTGCTGCTTTTGGATCAAAGTTCTACTTGATGTAACAAACATAATGGGATGTGGTGGTATTCACCATCACCATGAATTTCTACCTGAAGCTCAGCTTTGTTCTTTAAAGGCCTTTGAAGGAAATAGATGTCCCTTATTTATTTCATAAATAAACTTTCTTTCCCTCATAATTCTGCAGTCATTGTCTCAGGAATTCTTCACTCTGCTCAACCTGAGACTTCAATACTAGTCCTTTTCAAGAAAGGGAATGCCCCAGTTTAATAAATAGCAAGATAGAAAGTGTCATTCTCTGACCAATCAGGAATATGATATTCTTTGCAATGGTCTATCAATATTAGTCAATGCATTTTATTTTAATTGTAGAAGCAAAGAAGAATTAAAAAGAATTTTTAATGCTCATCAATTCATAAACAAATATAAGATTTTGGCAAGAATAGGGGCCATATTCATTAGAATGTGACTTATAAAACTTTATTCTCTTTGTTCTTTTTATCAGGTTCAGAAATAAATTATAAAAATTATTTCTGGAAACAGAATCAATTGATTTTATTTCTCCTTATCTTCTCAAGAGTTTTTTCTATATTATATGTAAGATAGATCTTAATTTCTCGACTCCTTACACTTAAAATTTGCATTGGAATTTTAATTATAACAATAAATTCAATTTATATGAAAGATGAGTTGTTTTATCTTCAGCTATTTGACTAGTAACTAAACCTAGTGTTCATTTCATTACACCTATCCAAATAGGTTTAGTAGTCACAGTTACTGACAATTGAGATTGACATCTCCCATAGCATGCTTGAAACACTCAGAGTTACTAACTGGTTCCAGGAGATCAGTTTTAAAATGATTATGTTGCATCACTGGTTCCAATTTAAAATACTTTGTAAAGGGATGGTAAGAGCAATAGATCTTTCAGACTAGTTTTGTGGTCAAAATATGGATCGAATTGATTTTCCTTCTTTTTGGTAGAGAAGGAAAACAATTGTTATAACTTATATAGTGATTTTCAAACTGCATACCCCTGGAGAAAAACACATTAAATAATTCAATGCCATTTAAATATGACATTCTATTAGCTATTGAATTTTAGGGACTGCCACAAAAATAGAGATAACATTTTATTTGATTGGCACATTTGTTCATTTTAAGAATATAAGAAATGACACACTGGGTCAAGCAAATGTTTCATCTAGAATATTCTGTCCCTGATGGTCACACCAAGAGATGTTTTATGGGAAACATGATTCTCCTACATTCCACTGACCTCAAAAGCCTAAAAGTATAACACCAAAAATTTCCAGTTTTGTATATTTATAAGCTCTTTATGCACTGAAATGTCAATAAGTCAAAATATACCACAACATATTTCTTAATTTGATTTGCGTAAAGTTTGAATACAGTCTAAAACTGATTTTATATGGCATCTATCTATAAATCTAAACACATATATCTACACATCTATACATGTATATCTGCATGTACATATATATATAAATATATATATATTGCTGAGATAGAAAGATGAATGGTTGGATGGATGAACAGACATACATTAGAGATGGATATAACTATACACATAAACATATATATGCATATATATATATATATATATATATATATTTCCTTTTTTGTATAAAAACCTAAATTTAGATTCATAGATTGACTTGTACCATAAAACAGACTCATTCCATTTATGGTTAAGCTATAAGTATCCTAAGATTTTAGCATATTGTTTAAAATTATATCTTCTGAAATTATTATAAAGAAGGATAGATGATACTTGTACATAATTGTAATCATGTTTTGTGATTTAATTTTTGCAAAAGCAACCAGGCTATTCTTATACTATGACTCTCATGTAATCTCTGGTCCAGTCAAGTGACCCACTTGCTATTTCACCTACCTGACATTTTATCTCACTTCTCTGTATCTCTGTACACATGACACCCCTTTCTCATTTCTGCATTGTACTACTACTACCTACACATCTGCATACACATTCAGAGCACAGATAGCCCTCACAGGAGCTCTTTGCTGAAGCCTTAGGTGCTAATTCACTCTTTCTTGAATTTTCTACTTATTTATATGTATAGATTTTGTAAACATCCCCACCCATCCCCTCCACCCACTAAATTGTATTTCCCTGAAAGAAAAGATTATTTTATTTTTGTCTTTTTTTATGTATTATCCCTATCTATCCTGGTATCTTGCATTTTGTAAGTAATTAAATTAGATAATATTGGGCAATTCAATGCCTGGCACACAGTAGGTATTTAAAAATGCTTATTTCCTTCTTTAATTAGTCAATGTTAGTGCTACATCTTTATGGCTGCTCATAGTTATGAATATAATATAAGCCTGATTCACACTATTATTGGAGGGCAATGCATCAATCAAATGTAATTTTTAGAAGTGCTGGGAATGTGGTATGTGTAGCTCATCTGGAAGAAGTGTTGTCAAATTCTTTTGCTCCATTCCTTCTGGATGTCTGACTGGCTGCTGTGACTGTGAGCTGTAAAAATGGCGAAAAGCTTAGAGTAAATATAAAATGAAGATGTGTGCATAAGAAAACAGAAGAATAAATCAAGAGAAGTCAGTCATCCAATCATTAAACTTGAAATAGAGAGTGATAGTTTGATGGAACAAGTTAAAATCATAAATGGTGGAATATCTTTTAGATCAACATGGATAGATTTAATTTGAAAAAATCCAAGACAAACTGAAAAAAAGACAAAAGACAAATTTGAAAAAGGAGAAAAATTACACAAAGATTTGACTTAGTAGAGTCTAAAGAAGTTGAAAAGTATTATTTGAATATCACTGAACTTTGTTCAGAAAATATGTAATTGGATTGAATGAAAGCAATTTATTCTCACATTTTGTCTTAGCCAGTCACTCTTTTTAAACACAGACATCCTCAGAGCTTCCTTTGTTTCATTGTTTTAACATTTGGGGGTGGAGGGAGTTGATAAGTGCTAGCTATAACTGTTATCTCACCATGTCAATATCTGTATTTTCTCTGATTCAACAGTTTCTGGCAAATAAGTGTGCAATCATTACATGTTCTTGAATATTTTGTAATTGTTTGATGGAAAGATAATATTAGTCCTTATTAAATTTGAAATAGTAAAACACTAAAAAGCAAAATTATCATATGACTTTAGCAATTCCTTGGATATGTGTCATTTACCTAAAACAGAACTTGTGTTCCTTCATTTTTGTTGCTATATATGTCTAAATAAACAATAACTGTTTTTTAAAAAGAAAAGTCCTGGGCATGGTGTTGAAAAGGAGCAGAAGATATATATCTATATCAATATACATATATATATATTTATATATCTATATCTATAAGTATACATTTCTTCAGCTACTGAATTAATTATACTATATATCATCTACTATCATCAATTTACATTCAATGAGAACTACATATAATAGCTTTCATCCACAGAAACTAGAGATGAACTCTAGTTCATTAGAAGGGCATATGTATTGATTTATCTTCTATTTTGGTATTAAATTTGGGAATAACTGTATATATACACACACACACACACACACATATATGTGTATATATATGTGTGTGTGTGTGTGTGTGTGTGTGTTTTCCTTCATTCATGTTTCCATGTCACCCATGTGAGATTACTGACTAGGCATTGGTGGGACAAACTGCCCTTTATAAAGGGCTTCTTTGGTTTCTATGACATTGATTTCAAGAAGCATCTATTACTAAGCTAAGTTTCAGACATTTGTTTAATGTACATATATATATATGTATATATATATATGTATATATACATATATATATATATATATATATATATATATATATATATGTATATATATATATATATATGTACATGGCTCTCTACAAAGTATGATGGGGGTTATGATGGCTTCTGTCATCCCATATAGTGCTGAATCAATGTTCCTAAGTTCTGATTGCATGATGATGGTAAACAAACAGAAGATTGTCTTTTTATAATGAGGTAACAAATTAATTCGAAAAGTTCTGCCTTTGAAATCAGGAAGATCTGAGTTCAAATATTGACTTCGACACATAGATTTGAGTTTATGAAAATCATTTGATTTGTTAATCTCATATTCTTTATCTTTAAAATAGATATCATAGGTTATTCTGAATATCAAATGAGATAATATAAGTAAAGCATTTCATAAATCACAAACTACTATATATTAATTATTATTATTATTATTATTATTATTATTATTATTATCATCATCATCACCAATTAAAACAAGTAAAGTTACCCAGAGAAAAGTTTTCATTATAATCACCAAATGTCAATATTCATATTACCCACAATCCCAGCCCCAAACTAGCTATACTTACCCAGAGATACTTAGGTAATAAATAGTGGAACTCAGAATTAAACTCTGCCCCTCTATCTCAAATCCTTTGTTATTTCCACTAAATTCTTCTACTTCTCTGGATATGTTAAAGATAGCAGAAGAGGTTCAGTGTACTTTCCTGACTTTCTCTCATTTGGCAGACTATGAAAGTTATACCCACTCTTCCTGCCTGGGACCAAATCCCTGCTGTGCTTTCAGGAGCACATGATTCAAAGTGCTGGGCAGCCAAGATCTTTTCAGCCATGGGAAAAACATCGAGATGCCTGGGTAGTCACCACAGTCAGATAGCTCACCTCTTTTCTCTGAGCTGGCAATGTTTGTAGCCACTTTTACTTAACCTCTTGATGACCAATACCCTCATGCTACCTCAGTGTGATGGTTTATGAGTTGGATTTTCACATACAGAAAGAAAGTGAGAAAGAAAGGGACAAAAAAGTATGACTTGGTGACAGAAACATACAGTGAAAGAACTCTCTACAAAAGAAAATTGGATCAAGTGAATTAGATGGTAACCAAGCATCATTCATCCCAGTTTAGGAAGATGAGCACTGGCAAAGTTGAATCCCAACATATATCATATTAACCACCACTTGTGGGTTTTGTAGCCAAACAAATCACCTCAGACAAAAAAGTCAGCAGACAGCATACAGGAATTCTAATAAACTTGAACTCTCTCTTTTTTTAAATCCATGTGAGCTAAGTTTTCATAATAGATAACTTGATGTGCTCAAAATACCACAGAACAGATAGAGAAGTCTGGATATGAGTTCTCCTGCTAACTACATATATGACACTGGACAAATTATGTAACCTCTGGGAATCAGTTTCTTCATTGGCAAAAAAATAATGGCTTACGTTTATGTATTAATTTAACATTTGCAAAGTGTTTTTCTTATTATAATTCTTGGAAGATAGTATTTCAAGGGTCCCCCCCCCCCCATTTTACAAAGATAATAAAGGCTCAGAAAGATCAAACAACTTGTGACTTATAAGAGTTTCCCATTAATTGAAATTTTGAGGATAATAAGGGATGATCACTTTTTGGCTTTTCCATCACTTAGAGTTGTCTTCAAGTATTTTTTGATTAGCGAACAGCCAGAAAAGGGGGACAAAAAAGGAGAGAAGGAACAAAAACATAAAAAAATCAGCCAGTGTATGAAAACAAGTCACAGATAAGTGAAGTTACCCAATGTTCTCTGCCCCCCCCCAACCCAAGCACAACCTTGCAGTAAATAGTCCTAGCTACATTCACCCCTTCTGTCAAAAACTGTCTTATCTAGCCTGTACAGTAATGCTAATCTATGATGCCTTGGCTTTTAAATACTGTGGGGGGGTGTCATAATGATATCCTACAGGGATGGGAAGAGCCATAGGTGAACTCAGTCACTCAAAGTAAACAGTCAGCATCCTTGCCTATATATGAATCATCCACCTGATGTGAAAGCCCACTGTGGAAACAGAGGAACTATAGTGTAAAAAAGAGATGCTTCAATAGCCTAGACACTGACTTTTTACCTTATGTAACATGCAATGAAACTGTAAATGCCCTTGGCTTTCTTATCCAAAGTCTTGGGAGTCTTCTGTACCCTGTCAGTAATAGTTTCAAAACAGATAAGCTAACTCAATATTGAGAAGGAGGACACAACCTCAACTCCTCCTTTTTGTAGCTAATGGATCTCAGGAGGGTTCATTTTTGTCCTCTTTCCTTGTTTAGCTGCCTTTTCCATAGGGGCTTGCTTTCCATATGAGAGATAGCTTTTCTGAGAAAATGTCCTTTTCTTAACCTCAAATTTCTCACTATTATGGGGTAAGCTCATATTATGTCATCCATCACACCTTTTTTTTTTGTTAGGGTACTGTGATTTAAAAAAAAATCTTTGTATTTTCTATTTTCACAAAGCTTATTTACATAATTAAAATGCTTAAATGAATCAACTGTTTTCAGCCCTGGTTTTGTAAAACCAGTGGTGGTATTTTTAGTTTTCTTGAAAGATGTATAAAAAAAAGTTCCTCCTCAAAACAGAATAAAATTTTGAATCAATTTATTTAAAAATAATAAAACAGTGCCTGGTCTACTAATTGTTTTCCTTTCTTTCTCAAATGGATCTCTCATTTAAAAAAATAAATCAGTATTCTTTGTCAGTTCTATCTAATAGCATTCCTTTTTGAAATGTCTTCTAATAGTTTCACATTTATCATCCCACTATAAGTACATTCAAACTTGAGCAGCCCTATTGTAAACCTAACTGATTTAATTCATATTATTAGTCCAATAAATGTTTACATATTGGTAAATGAAATATTCTATCTTTTTAGGGAAGACAATATATATTTATAAGGGAGCTGGAGAATGTGCTTAGGGAAATTTGAGCAAAATAGGTAGAAATACTTGGAGATGTTACAAAATCTATCCAACACCAGAAAGATTTAGAATTGTCTTTCTAGACAATGCTGTGATTTAATGAGAAGAATGCTTCTGATATTTTCTCATATCTCTCCCCCTCATAAAAAGAACAAGTTTTTTTGAGGCTAGAGACAATGTAGTTCCTAAGGGATTTAGAAAAAGTCCCTCTCTTAGTCTCAGTTTTTGTTTTTATTTCTTCATTTGTAAAATGGTCCTAACAATAACATACTTATTTAATAAGACTGCTTTAAGAAAAGTTCTTTGTATGCCTTAAAGAGGGGAGTGTTAGTAGAAGCTCAAGTCAGTATTAAGGAGGGGTAATGATTTCATTTTCCCACAAGGAACTTCTATGCTAGTTTTCTTACATGAAGGAATTTATGATATGATGATATAAAAGTGAAAAGCATCCCTTTAGCCAACCAAAATGCTCCTCTGCTAACATTTTTTCCCCAGTGCTTCATTATACATGTAAAGTCTATGGTAAGTCTATGTAAGTCTATGGTAAATAAAGTCTTTGGTAAAGACTATGCCAAAGTACAAGTTCTAGTATGTTGAGCCACTTTTTTTTTGGTTGTCTGACTCCTTGTGACTCCATTTTGGAGTACTAAAGAGGTTTACCAAGTCCTTTTCCAATTCATTATACAGATGAACAAACCGTAGGGTCATACAGCTACTAAGTGTTTAAGTTCAGTTTTAAAGTCAGAAAGTGGAGTCTTCATGACTTCAGGCTTGGCACCGAATCCACACTACCACTTACTTGCCATAAGTCCTTGTAGCTCCTATCATTTGAAAGGTCAAGAAGGATGATAAGTCCAGGTGTTGCAATGGGAAGTCTGGAACCTGGCTTAGCTAAATTCATTGAAGCATATTACCAGAAGGCTATATAATGAAAGGTTATTTATTTGGTTACAAACAACTGGTAGAATCATCTGCTTTTATGTGGAGATGCTTTGGTCTGATTGGTAAAGTGACTAATCAACACAAGGATGAAATAACAGATATTTTGAAGTAATGAGAAAATAATAAGATCCTAATAGTAGGTATGGGTCTAACAATTATTATTTTTTAATGGTTGATCTTTTTCAAAGTTATGAAGTTTGTTTACAACCCTCACTAAATTCTTCTTTCTAGGCCTTATTGTTTAATAACCTACCACCCCTCTCCCTTCATTTCTTGGGGTTTTTTTGCACAGTTTTTACTTTTCCTATCTCACCAAGCCAGAAAAACAGTGACCTCTCATGAGCATCATCACACATTGTATATTGGCATGGAAGCTTTGAGCTGCTGTTTCTAACCTAAACTGGTTCATTCATGCCTAATTAAACATAATGGTGGCATTACACTCCTGGAGAGGTCATCATATCAGCATCCTTTATTCATTTAAACCTCACTCATGCTTATAATTTCCAAACTCAAGAAATTTATTCAATTGCCCAATTAATAAACATTTATTAAGATTCTACTCTGGGTCAGGCACTATGTTAAGTCCTGGGGGGCTACAAAGTAAGGTAAAAAATGGTCTCTGCTCTCAAGGAGCTTCTAGTTTAATAGGAAAAACAATATTTAAAACAATCATGTAAACAAGTCATTTTTTAATCATGTTCAATTCTTCATGACCCCATTTGGGATTTTCCTAGCAAAGATGCTAGTATGCACAAGCTGAAAAAAGGATAAATTATATAGAGTCAACGGAGGAAAAGTGCCTCAGCCTCACAGTCCCCTCTTTCCCCACAGCATAGAATATAAGCATGGTATATCATATCTAGCTCAATACTTCTGTTCAGAGCATCTTCCCTCATTAAATCTTTGGACTGTAGACTTTACCTCATGATTTTCACTATTTCTGGGTCACTTTATCCAAGGAGACAGTGGGATTTGACATATTTCTTTCTTTGATACCCAATAGAAGATACTCATCTACCATTCTGGAGTAATGGACAGTAAGAAGAAGCCCTGTTATATTTCATTCCAAAGTCCAGAAATGAGGAGAATGGGTAAAAGTTGGAGAAAAGTATATTTTAGTTCAATGTATGAAAGAAAATTTGAATAGATTTTCCCCTATTCAATAATGAAATAGGCTATATTGAAATAAATAGACATATTTAGACTGAATTTCTTTATCCCATCAGGAAAGTTAAAAAAAGGTTTGATTAGATAATTTTAAGATTCTCTCCAACCTCATTTGTTCTATGGTATCTATTTTTTCCTTTTTTGTTTTAAGAAAAATTAATGCAATAAAATCATAAAATTATTATTGGAGGGGAAAGGACAAGAACATTTTGTCAATGCAGACTGTGGAATCATATTTTGAAGATTTCTTTATCAATGATCAAGGCATACATCTAAGAAGAGTTGTTAAATATAGATCCTTTTGAATGTTCTTGGGATCATATGAAAGATCATCAGGAAGAACTTTCTTTATGACACAAATATTTTTTCCAAAATTATTGACATGTCACTTAAAGCTCTTCTAAGACACATCTTTGGGGGAAGCCCCCTAAAATGCCATATAAAAATGAAATCATATTAAACTGGTATTTGTCATTGATATTTTCTTAATTTTTTCAGGTTATTCATTTGCTTATGAGGGAATGGAACTGATAACTAGTAAATTGACAGAAGACAGTAGGAAAGAATAGAAAGTAGAATTGGACTTAGGAAAGCATGGGATGAGGAGAACTGGGAAAATCACTCCAAAATTGAGGATGAAGTGTTCAGCTGTTAAAGAAGGTTGGCAAAGATAGCATAGGAATGATAGAAACAACCAGCCAAAACAAAGTCTTAATTTTTTTGAGTGTGAAATATTTAAGTTGATATCTGCTTTGGACACAAGAGAGGTCTTTTCTCTGAGTATCCTTTCATAACTTCTCCTTCCACCTTTAGGTCATAATATTACCTCTAGCATCTAAAGCAAAGTCATAGGGAGAAGAAAATGAAAATATAAATCCAGTCCCACAAATTCTGCTATAACAAGTCACTGCTTTGAAGAGTTGGGCCACTTTAAGTTTGGTTTAAACTATCCCTATCAGAAAAGAACTGTCCAGAAGAGGACAGACCTGAGTGTACTACTGAAACACTGTCTTTCAATGAGAATTTTTTTTTGCTAGGCAAATGGGGTTAAGTGGCTAGGTAATTATTAAGTGTCTGAGATCAGATTTGAATCCAGGTACTCCTGACTCCAGGGCCGGTGCTTTAATCCATTGCTCCACCTAGCCGCCCCTCAATGAGAATTTTTGTGAGACAGATCTTACTCTCCAGAAAAAGTTGCCAGATATTGCTTTTTACTTCCCATAGAACCCTACTTCATCACCTTTTCTATTTTTCCAATTCTGACTTCATCTATACCAATCTATTCTTCTTACTACCTGGTTTATCTGATCCAATAGATAATCAGTTACCTGTTTCTATTCTATCCTGGATCCAGATTCATCCTCATCCTGACTTCAGTCTGGATCTCCTGACATTTTCCTCAGTCATCTAGTCAACTCAGCTCTAATTATTAAGTTAAGATACCTCATTGCTCATTGATATTTTTTTGAAGATAGCAACAAAAATGTTCTGATGTAGAATCTACCTTGTGAAAAAAAATTTCTGGGGTACCACATCATCAAGTTGGTTAAACCCAGTTAGCCTTTTTCAAGCAGGAAGCTATTTGATTATACAGAGATTATACCTAGAATAAAGTGTTAAAGTTAATTTAAAAGGATCTCCATAAAACAAAGCAAAATATTTTGGGTTGACATTGGGAGTGAGGAAGAGCCAAATTATTTGAAACAACAATCACAAGAACAATTGAATTCTAGTGACCTGATAAGTATGGATTGGAGGCAATCTTCTAGTTCTATTTTTTTAAAGTTCTAACTTTCCTAATCAGAAATGACAATTAACTCCCAGTGTCACTCCAGGGAGTTACTTCATCTATATTTATAAAATATGCCACTTCAGGCCTAAAAACCCTTTTAGCTCTCCTATTTCTAACCACAGCCCTTGTTGCCAATGTTCTCGGTTAAACTATTGTTGAAATCCATTAGGGGCTGAACTGGTATCATTAACAAGCTCACAGTAAATGAGAAAGGGTCCCTTGGGGAGGGGCCAACATCTGCTCTGAGCAAAGGCATGCTTTGCACTGGCAGGGTCCACTATGAGGCTTGATTGTCATGAGCCATCCTATTGGAAAGCCCTTATTTTCCAGTTTAGGCAGAAACTTTAGTCATATATTTATTCCTCGTGTGAGACTGCCTAGGCAGAGCATTCTTCTAGGTGCTCTGGTGCATGGTAGGAAGCAGTCTGACCCAAAGAGGCTTATAGTCTTTTATCTAGTTATGGAAATAAGACAAGCAGACATGAAATTTAGTCTATGATTTGTACACATCTTAGGCCACTTTCTCATCTCAGCAGTACAATAATCAAAGAAAATTCTAAAGGACTTATGATGGAAAATACCATCCACATCCAGAGAAGGAACTATGGAGTCTGAATGCAGACCAAAGTTTACTATTTTCTATTTCTAAAAATTTGGTTTATATTTTATATATATATATATATATATATATACATATATTTATATATATGTATATGTGTATGTATATCCCCCTTCATGTTTTTTCTTTTAGTTATGGTTCTTCTTTCACAACATGATTAATATGGAAATTTGTTTAACAAATTTATCATTGCATAGTCTTTATTGGACTGCTCTCTGTCACAGGGAGGTAGGAGGGATTGTGGGAATGAGGGAAAGAGAGGAGGGAAGGTAGGGAGGGAGAAAAATGTGAAACTCAAAACCTCATAAAGAACATTTGTTGAAAGCTATCTTTGAATATAGTTGGCAAAACAAATAAAATAAATAAAAAAATTTAAAAAGGTTTCCTCATTTAAAGAGGAATAAGTTTAATAAGGCAGTAGATAATGAGTCAGCTTCAAAGTCAGCAAGACCTAAGTTCAAATTTTTGACACATAACTGAATATAAAACCTTTGGCAAATTAATTAACTTCTCAGTGCCTCACAGAACTCTCTGTAAGATAGGGGTTCTTAACCTGATTATTTTATTTTTATTTCAATTTGAAAAATGTATTTCAATAAAATCATTTTCATTTGTAATCCTATACATTTTATTTTATTCATTTGAAAATATTATTCTGGGAAAGTCTGTGTATGCTTCACCACACTTCCAGATTTCATGACACATGTAAACAGGTAAAGGGAGTTTTCTCTTTGGGAAATTTCTATACCACTGATATAACAGACCATGTCAAAATTATTGCCATTATTAATAACTAGTAATATTAATAAGATTTTTAATTATTTTGAACCAGGGTTAAAAATAAGACCACATGCAAGAATGTTAATCACCAAATGAAGGGTAGAGAAAGCAGGTGAGAAAAGATTTTTTAGAGGATGGAGAAATCAATCAGTCAAAAATAAATTTAGCTAGGCACTGTGCTAAGCCCTTTCACTCTGGAATTGTGACTAAGGGAAGTTTTTATGAATTGGGCCTGTACCCTTCCAGTCCCCTTGTTTGTGCTTTCCTGTTTGTTACCCCATTCATAATAAATTACTTGTATAAATGTTGCACTTAAGCCTTCATTGTTTTAGTGGCTCCCAAGCAAAGGTAAAATCCTGTCTCTATTTCTCTCTCTGTGTCTCTGTGTCTGTCTGTCTGTCTGTCTCTGTCTGTCTCTCTTCGTCTCTCTCTGTTAGCATGGTCCATTCCTCAAACCTAGTAGGTGGTTAATAAATGCTTGTTAAATTGAGATAAAATTGCCCTTTTTTATACACTCAAATTCAATGATAGCAAACTTTTTGAAACTGAAAATATAGTATCAAGACAAAGGTGAGTGGGGGTAGAGAAATATAAGTTTTCTTTTCATAGATCTCTACATGGACTAAAGTTAATGTGAATTGATTTTTACCAATCATTTATTTTGGAAATAACACTAAGGTTTGTGGTGAACCAGAAATAGGCATACTGTCTGTTTATGAGTCTGTATAACTTCTTCATATTGTATCCATTTAGAAAATGTGGTGAATTCAGGACCATGCTTTATAGAACTCCTATGGGTTTCTCTCCTTTAGCTTGAGATTATACTTGACAAATGTAATCAATAAGGTTGTTTTGCTTGAGGCAGAAGAGGGCCCAGTTTCTCCATTCTTGAAAGATAAGAAAGTGGGGCTTGAAGAAGGCACCAAGGGGCAACCTAACTTTTGCAGTACAATATGCATTATCTTTTATTTATGGAAAATAAGCCACATTTTAGTGTTTTGTTTTGCTTTTTTAAATCTTTATGTTTCATGAAGACTTTACATTCACTCATTTTTAATATGAAGTTATTAATTATTCAGAAAAGATATATTTAACCCTGATATTATCTAAGCAAACCTCTTAATTGTGTGTGTGTGTATTAGTAAGAGAAATCACTTGACAGATAGACTTATTTTCTGAATCCTATTTTGAATGACTTCTGAAAATCACTGTCAGAATTTCATATAAGTTCATTCCCTTTGGGTAATGTTATTTTTTTTCTGATCAAGGTTTCCATATTTAACCAGAAACAGATTTGATATTGCCCAAGGCACCAAAAGAATTAGGGACATTCATATCTTTCATTCTCAAATTATTCCCTACTTGAGATTGTCATAATCAAAGTCTGAATTAATGGAGCTGTACCATTTAATTTTTCTATATTAATTAGAGTATACAATGTAATGAATATTTGTCCAAATTTGATCTGTCCAAAACCAGATTGTAAGTCCACTGTCATCCTCTTTGTGGATGAGAGCAAAGATGACTTTTAATACGAAAACATAGTAAATTAAAAGATTAAAGAGAACAGAATCAATAAAAATGAATAAAATATTTTTGTAAGAATTGAAAAAAATTAAAAATTACTATTGTTATTCAATATATAATGATTTAAAAAAATTTTCCTTTCAAAAAGATTTCATTTTTAAGGATATGGTCTCTATTCAGGGACTGTATATAATATGAATACTATACAACTCTGAAATTTTCCATTTTTCACATCCTTTCCAAGAATTATAAAGTTAGTGTTTATATAATTATCTCTCAGTATGAAACTTGTTTTAAGTTTCAACTTATTTCTTAGAAACTTTTCAGTACTTTCAATTAAGATCATACTTTGTTTGCTAAAGCCATTAAAAAACCTTCATGAAATCCAAGGAATGGAGATAGATCTGAAGATGATAAAATCTGAGGCCATAAAGGCTATCTATGAATCACCCAAAACATCTACATAAGGTGTATTGTTGGGAACAATAAGGTCAATGACCCGGGAATCAGGCAAGAGTCATACAACATACTGATATCAGAGGCCAAGACAAATGATGAGGAGTGTGTGTGGGGTAGACATCAGGATGCTCTAAGTTAGAGGGAATTGCATGAGAAGGTGGCCAGTGTCAAATCGATCATAAATTATTCAAGCAAATGAGAAAACACTTAAAGACCTTATAGTTGCAACAGGATAAACTAAAGTTGAGGGTAAAGAATATAGAAAAGTTAACAAAGGTTAATACAAGAAATCACCAAGGAGGAGTCAATGGGACAATATTGATGGAAGGTTCTTGTTCATCCAAAATCTTTATATATATATGTATATACATATACATTCCCTGCCTATTCTCCCTCTGACACTCCTATTTCCCACTCCCTACCATTTCATCGATAAGGAAACTAAGTGACAAAGTAGTGACTTGATTTTCCGTCATTCATATATTCCATTTTATTGATAAAGAAACTAAGTGACAAATAAACGACTTGATTTTCCGTCATTCATATATTAAATAGCAGAACCAAAATATAAACCAAGATTTCCTGACTCAAAATTCATTATACTTTCTACTAAAGGAAATTTGTTATTGAAGGAACTAAAAGCAATATGTAAGAGTTCATGGTCTACAGATTATAACAGATAAGTAATTCTATCTAGTTTGAATAGAGGAAGGAAGGAAGGTACAAATGCAACAGAAAAAACATTGGGAGAAAAAAAAAGAGAATTATAAGGAAAGTAAAATTTCAAAATGAATATACATATACATATTCTCCATTCACAAAAAAAGAAAGGTATATAACCTGCAGGGAATAGGAAAATCAGACTAGATGTAAAATAAAATATAATTACTTTTTAATTATCACCTATTAAGGGCTATCTATGTACCAGGAAGTGTTACACTGTCCCAGTCCTCAAAAGTTCACATTGTAATGGAACTTAACAAAGTTTGCATTGAATATACATTGTTAAGTAACTATGTATATTCAAGATATATGCACAGAACTATAAAAGCTGAACTGTAATTGCCCTCATGGTGGCAGTCTAATTTGTGGAAGGAAATTAGAAAATAATAATATTATCCCTTCCTCCTGAACCAATGGAAGTTAATGCCACGTTTCCTTGATTATCCAAGTCTTAGAGCTTCAAAGTACAAGATAAGTTCAAGGTTACTCACAATTAGTATGGATGGTATGTCCATTGGAGAAAGAGAGAAATTCATGATGTTTTTTGAGAACAGAAATTTCAGTTGTCTGTATGAGAAAACACTCAGAACAGCTTCAAAAAGCCATAAAATTTGATGCATAGTCACTGACAGATTAATTGAAGCAGAGTTAAAAATTGGACTTCTTTTGGGAACATGAATATTTGGAAGCATATTTTTCCCATTCATTGACCTAGGAGTTAGGACCATGTTGATATATATATATATATATATATATATATATATATATATATATATATATATTTGTGATTAGTTGTTCATATTGACATCCTCTTTTCTAAAGAGAATGTCAGAATTTATTAGACTCGGATGGAATATCAGACATCATTCTGCTCCCTAATGTTAGAGATACAGAAACCCTTAAAGAAAAACAGCGATTTGTGGAAGCTAGCTGGTGACAATGTTGAGACTAGAATCTAGATTCCTCTCAGGCAGTGTTCCTTATCCTGTACTGAAATTATTTCATTTATACCAGAGAGGTAAATAAAAACTTTTCCCAATTCTTGGAGTATCTAGGTGGCATAGTGAATAGAGCACTGACCCTGGAGTCAGGAGGACCTGAGTTCAAATCCAGCCTCAGCCACTTAATAATTACCTAGCTGTGTGACCTTGGGCAAAATCACTTAATGCCATTGCCTTACAAAAACAATTAAAAATTAAACTAAATTAAACAAACAAACAAACAAAAAAGAACTGGCTATGCTACTTCCTATCTGTGATCCAGTTACATTGGCTTTTTGGCTGTTCTTTGTACACAACCTTCCTTCTCAGAGTTCAGAGCATTTCAGTGACTCTTCTTCCTCTTCTCCACCTCTTAGTTGTCCTGTCTTCCTTCAAGTCTCAATTAATGTCACACATTAGGCAATAAGCATTTTCTACTCTTCCTAAATTGTAATGCCTTCCCTTTGACACTACCATATTCCAATTTCTCTGATATGTATCTCACTGATTGATAATTGTCTCCTTTATTGTATTGTGAGCTGCTAGAGAACAGGAAAAGGTAAAATGCCTTTCTATCTACAATGCCTGCTATAAAGTAGATACTCAGTATGTTTTTATTGGTTTGACTTCGCATGTTGATCATCACTTCTATGAAGCTTCACCTCCCTACTCAAACTCTTACTCATGTCTTTTTTTCTCTGAATTTCTATAACACACAATTTTGTGCTTAGTACTATATTGATTAGCTTTTGTAAATCTATTTAATATGTATGTCATGTTTTTCCAGGAAGAACAAACATTGTTTGAGGGCAGAGAATGTGCCATTTACTTATTCATTTGTTCATTAATTCATTCATTTATTTATTTTGGAAACTATTACAGATCCAAATAAAATAGATATCACCTGATAAATACTCAATAAACAATACATAAATTTTGACAGCTTTTGTTAATCTATTTCAGGGTTAGAATAATTCACACTAAGAGAAAATTCTGTTTGTGTGTCTGTGTGTTTGTGTGTGTGTGTGTGTGTGTGTGTCTGTGCTCTTAATGTTTGATCTGACGTATCTTTCATTTTGCTTACTCCTATATTTTCCAATCAGTATTTTTTAAGGGGGTAAGGAGAGGAACTATAGGATGCTTTAACTAATCAGAAATCATTAATATAACATTCAAAACTATCAAAGTGAAAACAAAAATTCATCCAGGGATATATCTATATACAATTATTCACAAATTGAATAATAATAGATTAAATATGTGTGTAGTTTTAAGTTCATAAAACTTTCATACACGTGTTCCTTTCTTTGCATGTTAGACAAGGAAGGATTCATTTTAAAGATAAGAAAAACAGTTTCAGAGGGGTGGTTTCTTGACTAAGATCACACAAGAAATAAGTGTCAGAATCTAGGCTCCTGCTTTCTGGAAGCTCTTTCTATATCATGTTGATTTTATAGAGCAAGAATTGGAAGGCAGGTTTCTTGAAAGATAGTCTAGACTCTTAGGCTACTTGATATCATAATAGAGTAAAGTCAGTTTTTCTCCAAAATATAATTTCCTTGTAAATAATGGTTATGTTACACATCAGTCAAAGTAAAATATCTGTGAGGGAAAGGACCCATATCCCAATGCCCACACAAATTTCCACAAATGTTCAAAACCTAATATGAGATGGAAAAGGAAGCCACTTTTGTGGGGAAGTTTTAGTATTTGTGTTACTACATTAGTTCATATTGTGCAAATTTTTATTGAAATTTTATTTCATTTTTCCAATTACATGCAAAGGTAGTTTTCAACATTTGCAATTTTATAAGTTCTGCATTTTTTTTTACCAAACTCCTTTCTCTTTTCCTTCCCCATGGTGGTGAACAATATGGTAAAAATTGCACATATGTAATTGTGCTTAACATATTTACATATTGGTCTTCTGGTAAAAGAGGAATTATAATTTAGGAGAAAGAAATAGCCATGAGAAAGGAAAAAATAAAAAGAAGATTTATTAAAAAGTAAACATACTATTACTTCACTATGCATTCAAACTCCATAGCTTTTTCTCTGGATGTAGATAGTAGGTCTCCTAGAATTGTTCTTGTTCTCAGACCTTTTGAGAGGAGCTGCATTCATCATAGTTGGTCATCTCACAATGTTGTTGGTAATGTGTACAATGTTCTCCTGGTTGCTTATTTCACTTAGGATCAGTTCATACAAGTCTTTCCATGCATGCTTCTCTAAAGTCAAACTGCTCATGATTTCTTACAGAATAGTACTTCATCACAAAAGTGTGCAATATAAAGTATAAAAAGTCGAAAGATAAAAATGCATTTTCAGACTCTATAATTCTAGGGAAAATGTCTTATTATTATTTTTGTAACTTGTATACAGTTAGTATGTTTCCCCATCTTATTAGGCTCAATGCCCTCCCTTTTCTGTGTTATATCCTCTAATAGGTATGTCTCATGTACCTTTTTGTTTGTTTTGATGCCACCCATGTCCTTCCAAACAGATTGCAAGTCTCTCTTTCTGAAGTTATCCCTGGTTAACTCCAGTCAATAACAATACCTTTTCCTAACTGACCACTGAATGTAACATATTGTGGGATTGCTAATTTATACTCCATAATACTGTTAAATAACATTTCTGTATCACTCTCAAATTCCTTACTTGATACATATTAGACAGGCAATATAATGAAGTAAATAGAATTCTAGAATTGGAGTCAGAAAGACCCAGGATCAAATGATGCTTCATGCTCTTATTATCTTATTGCCATGATAAGGCAAGTCAGCCTTTTTATCCCAATTTTCTAAACTATAAGATGAAATAATTCGAACTGATAACCCCAAATTTCCTTTCTGGTTAGAAATCTATGTTCTAATTTAATTACTCGATCATTAATTTCTCATTTTTTTTAGTTTTTTTGCAAGGCAATGGGGTTAAGTGGCTTGCCCAAGGCAGCACGAATTTCTCATTTTATATTTGACTTGCCACATAGTTGGTAGTCGATAAATTCTTCTTGAATATCTTTGAAGGAGAAGAGTCTCAATTCATTGTGCTATTATTTCTCTTCATTCTCTTTGCTCCTAGCTATAGTCAAATACCCTGTCAAATATCATTTCCTTTTACCTTGAAATTTAGTCTTTAGGTTTTTTTCAGTTTGTAAGTAAAAAATAAGGCATTTTTCACAAACTGGGTAGAAAGAAGTACATGTTTATTTCATATACAAGTTTTACATGTGTATGTATTTATATAAATATGTGTATTTTTACCCATGTGGTACTTTCTTTTGTTTTCTTTGTAGTCTCATAAATACAGGATAAAAAAGATTGAAAACAGCTCAGATATTATTTTTATAAGCATTTTTGTGGTGCCTAACATGTACTAAGCACTTGACAAATATAATCTTATTTGATCCTCACAGTAGTCCTGTAAAGTAGGTATTATTACTAAACCCCTTTTATCATTGAGGAAACTGAGGGAGATAAAGTTGAAGAACTTGGCCAAGTAGTTTATGAGACTTAGTTTAAACTTGAGTCTTTACTCTACACCCACCATTCTTTCAACTGAACCATCTAGTTCCATCTGAAGGCTGGGGAGATAATAGCTTCCTGAAAAATATCACTCCCTTTAAAACCGTATCATAAAGGAGAAAGCATTGGTCATTGAGACAGGAGAACTAGATTCTTGTCCCATATCTGAGTATTTATTACTTGTGCAATCTTGGGAAACATCCTTGAATTCATGAACCTATGTTTCTGCATTTGCAAAATATTCATTCATTCATCTACTTAATAATGCTTATCATGCACTCACTATTTAGGTAAAGTACTATAATAGAGTGTGAGGGAGATATGAAGATAAATAAATCTATTTTATTCAGATATGCTTCCAATCTAGTAAACAGCTGATCTTGAGGTAGCTAGGTGACTTAGAGTACCTGGAGTTGGGAAAACTTGTGCTCAAATTCACACTCAGATAAAATGAACTATATGATGCTGAGCAAGTCACTTAATCTTTAATTTGGTGACAAAAATTGCAGCTTTCTTCCCAGGGTTGTTGTATGCCTAGTATTATTGTATTGTATTCTAAGTCCTATCTGGCTTTAAAAATCTTATGATTCTATAATAGTACATAGTCCAGGATAACATGACTTTTTCAGTCTTAAGGTGTACCTGCAAAAGAGGAAATATATTTTTCTAGAATCTTAAAGAAATTTCATGTAGATAAGATTTTGAATATAAAAGAGTATGAACATGTTCTTTGCACACATCAACAGAAGAATTGTGGGATGATCAATTGTGATGGACTTAGTTCTCTGCACAGTAAAATAATCAAAGACATTCTAAAGGACTTGCAATAGAAAATATCACTTGTATTCAGAGAAACACCTATGGAGTCTGAAAGCAGATCAAAGCACTCTATTTTCAATTTTTAAAATTTGTTTTTTTCTCTCATAGTTTTTTCCTTTTTGTTCTTAATTTCTTTCACAATGTGAATAATAAGGAAATATGTTAAACATAATTTTATATATATTATATAATCTATATTAGATTACTTACTATTAAGGGGAGGGGGAGAGAAGGAGAGAGGGAGAAAAATGAAAGTTAAATATATTTGCATGTAGTTGGAATAATAAATTAATTAAAAACATATGTTCTTTAGGATACTTATGCTCAAGAGCTATAGATATTATTGTCCCCTCAAGTATGGTAATAAAATAGTCCTTCAGGTTGATCTAAATTCAATACAAAATTTTAAGACACAATGAAAGAGAACAAGCAAAGTTAAAGTTATAGCTGTATGCCAGAACTTGACTATAAGAAATCATTCACATTTGTGCCTCTTCATTTTCTTCAGCTTCTTCATTTGTAAAATTAAGGGATTGCAATAAATTGTATCTACACTGGTTCCTTTAAGAATGATTCTTTAAAAGTTTTTTTTCCCTTTTCTCTGTCTCTTTCCTTCTGACAAAGAAATGACCCAAGATGGTTTCTGAAGGTCATTGTTTTGTTGAAGATGCCCTAGTATTTATTTTGCTTATGGGTATTATTCTTGCTGTCATTATTAATAACAAATCACATTTACATAACAACATGCTTATACAAATGTGGATATGCATGTACAAATGCATATATGTAACATATACTCATTTCTATATAAATAAATATATGTATATATACATGTCTTTTCATGTAAGACCAATATTTTCATAGATTTAGCTCAGCTAAATGCAGTTGGCTCCTATATTGCTACTTATATACTTAGAGGGTTGAATCAAATACTGAAAGATTATGATTTGCCCAGGATCAAATAACCAAAATATGTCTGAATCAAGATTTGAACCTAGTTCTTCTAATTATAAAGCAAGCTATTAGCCACTCCACTATAGTGACTCTCTAAATAAAGTATGTAGGGGTGCATTTTTGTATGTATGTATGTATATATATATACACATACATTTTTTTCTCCCACACATAGGTCTATATAAACACTTGTATATACAAATATATTCATATGGGCATTTATATGTACTCACATATATCATATATATTATGTACATTATGTATGAATTATATACATCATATACACAGTTCTTCAAATTGCTGAACACACACATTTGAATCAGAAAAACAAAGTCACTACATTAGCCAAATTCATTCCTTCTACTTTAGAATAAACAGAATAAATGATAACATAGAAACCTAGTACAGGCATTGGGAATACTAAAAGTATCACACAAATAAGTGTTCGGTGACAGCTATACATTATAAAGTGGAGTAAAGTAATGTGGAGGAAAATATGTTAATACAAGATTGAAAGTTTCAGTAGATACAAAGATTTGTGTCTTAAATAAGAAAATAAATTTCTAATCTGAACAAAAAAGAGGAATAGAAAGAAAAACAAAGGCAAGAATGAACATAATAAAAATGAAGAGATGCAAAAGACCTTGGAAATCATCCGGTCTAATATTCCCATTTTGAAGAAGAGAAAAATGGAGGCCTAGATTGGTTGTTTGAATGAAATAAGAAAATTGACTTTGTCTAAGTTATGTTAAAGGTTCCAGCCATAGGATCTTTGATTTAGAACTGGGAGGGGTCTTAGAGAATATTTAGTCCAATTTCTTTATATAACAGGAAATTGCAACCTAGAAAGGTTAAATAATTTGCTTGAAACTATCTAGGTAAATTTTAAGTGGCCAAGCTAGGATTGGAAATGCAAGTCCTTGAATCTATAAATACAGTATTCTTTCCAAAGAGCCATAATGAGCATTTAAAATTATGATTAATGTTTCCTATTTAGTCTCTTTGCTTCTGGTTCTTTAGTCCTACATTCTCTTCTTTACAATGTTAGCTACTTTCATTCTGTCACTCTTCAGCCATTGAACCTTCAATTGCTGCCTATGTTAAATAATACTTAAGTTAAATAATAATTTCACTCTCTTCAGTAATTCAAAAAGCTTCATAAATGGCATCATCCTAACTAATAAAATGATGGAGATGTTTATTATCATTCCATCCAATCCTCTGGAAATCAGAATGTCTATACTATTCTTCTTTTCTAAGATTCTGCTCCTTTCCTTCACTGACTGATCCCTCACTTCCTAAATCTTTAACCCATTCCTATCAGCCCTATGAATTCTTTCCTGATGAATTCATTCTAAATTCATTATTTCCTTTGATCTTTTTCTAACACTCACTTTGCTTGCTTTATTTTGCTTGCTAGTTATTTTATGCATTTCAATTTCATTTCCTCATGTCTCTTTGTCAATACTCAAGAGGAAAACATTATACTTCCCTTGGAATTCTCATTACAACTTGCAATGGAATAAAATGCAGAGCATATATTTATACTCAATATTTGTTTGATGGACAAAAAAGGGTCCTTAGTGACTCACTTGAACTATGTCATCTACTTTCTATTTCTCATTCTTCTCATAGTAGTAAAAATAGTCTTTCTAAGGTTCTTAAATGGCTCTCTATGTTGTCTCTAGGATAAATTTGCCTGACATCTAATGTTCTTCACTATCTGACTCTAAACCAATTTTTCAAATACTTTTCTTAATATACCCCTCTCCATCTTACTACTTACAAAACAGTCACTGAATTTTGCAACTATTTCCTATCTCCATGGGCAATTTTCTTCATGTTGTTCCTTCCTCAATTCTATCTTTGAGAATTCTCTTCGCTAAATGCTTAACACATGTCCTATCTCCTTGCAGAACTTTCTCTGCTCCCTCTAACTGAAATTAATTTCTCAAATCCTTCAACTTTCCTAGACAAGTTTGCTTATTTCTTATCTTTTTATTTCTACAGTCTCTGTACCATGTTAAGGGTACCCTGTATCATTTTTATTTTCTTTCTTTCTTTCTTTCTTTCTTTCTTTCTTTCTTTCTTTCTTTCTTTCTTTCTTTCTTTCTTTTCTGTCTGTCTGTCTGTCTGTCTTTCTTTCTTTCTTTCTTTTTTGGCAAGGCAATGGGGTTAAGTGGCTTACCCAAGGCTACACAGCTAGATAATGATTAAGTGTCTAAGGTCAAATTTGAACTCAGGTACTTCTGACTCCAGGGCCAGTGCTCTATCCACTGCACCACCTAGCCGTTCCAACCCTGTACCATTTTTTAAAAAATCTATGAATCTATCATTTTCTCCATTAGTAAAATGTAATCTCTTGTAAACAAGGATTGTAATTTCTTGTCTTTTTATCCTCAGTGATTTATATTCAGAAGGTGCCAGACACATTCTTAGTATATGCTCCAGGTGTATAGTTCAACCTTTCCCAATGAGAACTGAGGCTCAGTTGCCCCTTATCTCATTCATCTGGCTTGGTGCTTGCTAAGGGTGGGTTGAATTGAATTAAATCCCAATTTTTTCAAGGTTTGACTTAAAATTTGAATGGGTTAGTTTCCAAGCATTAAAAACAATTGGTGTACTATGTGACTTTTTTTACAGTAGATGGAAAGGAGGAAATCTCAATACTGAGTGTGATTTCTGTTGATTAAGACATATCCCAGACTGCACTTTTTGAAAATAATGCATCATTTTATTCAATGTTTCTTTTTGTTTTAATTTTCCTTGGATTTAGCAGAACCTATGATTTCTTATCTTTTTCCTATGATTTCTTATGTACTTTTGGTCCTGGATTGACTGTAAGCAAAAAAAAAAAAAATCAATCCAGTCACTAAACTTTTATCAGTGGGGGGGGTGCATCTAATCTCTTCCTCCCCCCTCTCCCTTTTTGGACTGGCTACATATGAAAAGTAAGAGGTTATCTTTCTCTCTGTGTGTACCTGTTTTGTCTCTCTGACTTTCTTGTTGTCTCTCTTTCTCTGTCTGTTCTATTTTCCAAAGTTTCTGTCTGTTTGTGGCCCTGGAGTCAGCTCTCTCTAAATGAAAAATCTGCAGAGACCCAAGTCTCTTTATAATTAAGCTTTAGGGCTTAACTGACTAAGAACCTATAACTTAAATGGGAAAAAAAAGGGACTTGTTAGGATTGGTCATTGACATTTACTATTAAGAAATAGAATAAGATGAATTAGAATTAAAAGAGGACCCTTGAGATCATTCAGTCCAATAAACTTCATTTTGCAGATGAAGAAATTGAGAATCAGGGAGATTAAAATAACTTGCCATTGATCATTTTAGTAAACATCAACTTCAGGAAATATTCCCTATAATTAAAAAAAAAAACTATGAAATCCTCTGGCATTCAAGGATTTAAAATTTCCTGGTTATAGAAAGTCATTCACATATATCCTGGACATACCAGAATACATAAGAGAATTTTTAAAAAAGAATTACTTAACAATCAAGGGTCTTCAGTGTTCTAGGAACTATGCTGTGCCCTGGGTAGAAAAATAAAATAAAAATGAAAGAAACCCTGTTCTCAAAAAAAGCTTATATTATAACTAGGCAAATAGAATACACATGTATATAAAAATAAAGAAATAATAAGAAATAAATATTTAGTTAAATTCAAGGTAATTTGAGAGAAAGGACATCGATTGTGAGAATCAGGAAAGATTATGCATAAAAATTTAACTTTACATTATTTTAAATATAGAGCCCATATTAAATTGTTTTCTTTCAGGGGATATGGGGGATGGGAAGAGAAGGAGGGAGAAAAATACAAAACTCAAAACCCTGCAAAAAATGATTGGTAAAAACCACCATTACATGTAGTTGAAAAAAAATAAATAAAATATTTAAAAAATATAAATTTAGCTTTATTTTGAAGGAAGAGAGGGCTTCCAGGAGGCAGAAATAAGAAGGGAGTGGACTGAAGGCACATGGGATAAGCAGAACAAGAATTTAGAAATGGAAAAAGTTCTGTGTGTGAGGAACAGAAAGAAGTTTGGCCTGATCTGAGTGTGGGACTAAAGTTTAATAAAGCTATAAAAATCAATGACACTAATAACTATCCTGTATATATTTTTTATTTGCAAAGAACTTTGTCTTCATTAATTTGTTTGATAGTTTGATGGAGGTTGTGAAGGGCATTACAGGATAATCACAATCTCAAACAATACCACCATTTATTAAATCTTAATATTGATGCTTTAATCAATAGCAAAATCATTAATGTTACTTTTAGCATCAAGAAGGATTGTATAGTGGGAAAAAGGCATTTTTCTGTGGGGTGTGGTTGTGTTAAAATTTCTGTTCAAATTCTTTCTCTCCTGATGACTGAGTACTTTTGTGACCTTTGGTAAGTCATAACCTCCAAAGGGTTATGTATAAAAGAAGCAGGTTTACTTAGATGATTTCTGACATTCTGTCTGTGTAAAATCTCCAAAACCAATGTTACTTGCTCAAGTTGACTTAAGGAAAAGTCTTTACCATTTTGTGTGGGGTGATGCAAATTCAGGCTATGACCATAATACATATTTCAAAAATTTCCAATTAAGTTCTTGTCATAAGAATGTTAACTTAAAGAAATAAACTTATTGTTGAGATTTACACAATTTCAAACTTTTTCTCTATTGACTTCCTTACATCAAAATTGACTCTCTGGGATGTTAGGTGAAAAGATTTTTTGAAGGAGCTCTCCCAAAGATTTGCAATCAGTTGGAAGCTGTATTGTCTTTTTAGATTTTTTTCAAGACAATGGGGTTAAGTGACTTGCCCAAGACCACAGAACTAGAAATTATTAAGAAAGGTCACATTTGAACTCAGGTCCTCCTGATTCCAGGGCCAGTGTCCTGAACCACCTAGGTGTCCCGGAAGCTGTATATTTTAAAGTGAGAATAACCTAAGAATAACCACATTATTTTTTTCCCTGGCTCATGAGTTCCTCTAGTTTTTCTTCTTCAAAACAGTTTGCATTTCAGGAAAGTTTTCCCCAACCTCTCACAAGGTGTGAATATAATCTTACATACAGAAAATTTTAGAACATCTAATGCTATATATTAGAAATATATATTTTCCCCTGGATACTTAGTATGATATAAACAAAACAAAACATTATTCTAGAAGTACTGTATGAATGTGTATTTGTACAAAGAAATATGTTCCTCCTAATTTGCTCGAAACTGAAAAATGAGTTCAGGAAACAGGATATTTGGCCCATAAGATTAATGCATATAGTCTTCCTGATGTCAGATACATGTTCAGACTTCACAATTAAGTGAATTGCAGGGGAACATGTAATAATCTTTACAGGTTTATTAATTCTGACAACTTCAAAGGTGTTGATCACTAGAAAATATTTATGTGATTTCTTATCTAAAAAGTATTAAATTTAGAATTAGAATGAAGTATATCAATGACTTAAAGTAAACAATTGGTTTTTGTCTTAAACGTTCATGCTACATAAATCCTTTCATGATATAATTCTTATAAACAGTGGGTGGATTGCAAATACAAGATGCCCATGTGAGCATCTTGTTGGGGGGAAATTATTCTCAACTTTTCTTAGCAATTGTTTGCTAAGGCAATAGACCATTGGAAATTTCTCTCTCCACACAACATGCATATTCTAAGTAAGAGCAAGTGAAGCTTAAAAATTATGAATATTAAAATATACTTTTAGCCATAAAAAAGTAAAGAGATAGTTCAGATAATGTTTGCTTCCTAATGATAATGAAGACAGTAAATAATTTTAAAGCTTTTTCAGTATGCTTAGGAAAAAAAAACCTCTCATCTATCTTCTGCATACTAAATTCATATTATGCTGAACCCAGCAAAAATTCTATGTAATTTTTATTCTATGAAGGCATATTTTTGGAATGGCAAACAAGATGCTGTCTCTTCACCGTTCCCGGGTTAGCACAAAAAAAGACAAAGTATCGCTTGTCAGATGAATCCTAATTGGATGACTGGCTGAGTTTTATAACTCCACTTCATCTGCACATGAAGACCTGGCCATTACTATGCAGAGAAGGAAACCATGCTGTAAAGTTCATAGTGCAGGAGTTAAGAGAACAGCAAATGCATCAGTCAAATATGCTCATCCCACGACCTGTCAAAAGTTTCTGTAAAAATCTCCTGCCCTCACAGGAATCTTGGTGTGTAATATGAACCAAGTAGCATTCAAGAAACACAGTGAGTAATCTTTTGACAAATGCACTAAAGAAAATGAGATTTTATGCATCAGAGACCTATTCATAAATCATCTTGAGGGCTGCCTAATTTTTTTTCCTCACAAGTCTGACTCTCTTCAAAACCCAAACCAGAGCCAACATGGTTTTCTAACCCTTTAGGAAGATGAATATTTTATCTATTAAGTTACAAATGTTTGGTTTACTCATTGAATTCTTTTGACTTGTCAATTTCATTTCTTTTAAGGTGTCAAAACTTTAATTTGGCCAGATGTAACTGAAAAAGCATTGGTTGTTTAAGCTGTTTTCACAACCTGTCAGACTTCATAAGTACTTAGATTTATATTTGGAGAGGACCTCAGAAGTCACCTAGCAAAACCTCTTTACTTTGCCAACAAGGAAATTGAGGCCCAAGATTAAAAGACTCATCCCATGCTGTGCTGATATTGTGGGGGGATGTGGTTCATAGTAAATGTTAGATCAATGTCCTCATAGAAAAAATTGTGCCATATATGAAGTTTCTTGGAGTCATCAAGTCATCTATCTAGGATAAATATCACAAGAAGGAAAAAAAAGATGAAAATGCATTGTTGAAAAAAATGAAGATGAATTTTCATTGATCAATCACTTTCACATGTGTCAGACAGGGTTGGGTTAATTCAAAAAACATGCTAAGTAGATAAGGTCAGTTATCTCTTTTTGCCTCCTAGAAACATGTGATTAAAACTGAGGTTATTAAAGTTTCCTTGTCTAAATGTATTTAAATTAAAGTAAATTATTTCCTTTGGGACTATGATTTATTTGAAAATAGCAAGCCTTTGAAATTAGGGCTTCAATTATGGCTGTGTGGTCATTCATACACTTTTTGAAGGCAGTCAAAGAGTCATTTCTACATCTTTTCAAGTTCCTACAGGATGCTTTGCATGTACAGAAACAGTTCTATGAGGAGAAACTGGGAGTAGGTTATTCAACAAATCATTGCAATATTATTAAGTTTGGACTTCATAAACAATACGTCACCATTTTAAGACTTTACTATTGGTGTCATTTCAGATAACAAAGCATACAAGTTAATTTTTTTTAATATATCTCTTTTGAGAGGAAAATTAGCCGATGAAACTTATTTTTATTTTTGTGGTGCCTGGTATTTGCCAAGAGCAAGGTATCTGTTAACTGTATGATTTCCATAAGTACATATGACTCAATCAGGTGAGCAAGTTATGTATACTGATTTTAAAATTATATTCTCTTAAGATTTGGAAAATGAAGGTGCATTACTTTTTTGTAGATCAGTCAGAGTTCTTAGACCAGAAGACAAATTCCAAATGAACAAAACTAGGCTTAGTAGATAAGCTACGTTATATTTACTGGTGATGCCAGTTCCAATTTCTCAAGAGAATCTATTATACTCAAATTACTTCCATTCATTTCCTATATTTAGATCTATCTTAAGGCTAGTTATCCCACAAATTTTGGCCATATTTCTCCCATGCATGTGAATACTTCATTTTTTCTTTTCTATGAAAGATCTGAATAAAGGGAGGGTCATAAGACTTCTATTTTAATGGAATACCTTTAACCTTAAGATTTACTAATATAAAAAGCAGTGATTGATTAATATAAAAGCAATGAATGATAAAGTGTCAGCTGGTATTCCATGGATAGTAGATGAATATTGAACCTATTATCATAACAAGATAGTTATTGGTGGAAAGTCAGTGTTCTGAGGTTTCCTCTAGTCCATAACTAAATGGACATGGAAGATCAAAGAACCTGTGGGTATAGAGGAAAACTGTTCTAATTGAGAAATGCTATCTTGACCCCTAGAAATATGCATTTTTCACTGAGAGAGAATTCAGGTAAGGTATATTTGAAAAGTACATTAGTGACCCTTTATCTATCTGAATGGAAGAAAAGGAAAGAAAATCTATTTGGAGTGAGTAATGGGAGTGTTTGCTCATGTCAATGGACTTTCAAGGTTCCAGCTGAAATCTTATATAATATATATTCACTGATACATTTGCTAATTCATCTATCCATTCATTTTTTAACATTATTTTCTGGTTTATTTGTTTACTTGATTATTTATTTTTCTCTATTTTGATGGAGATCTCTCCTATGAACTTACATTCTATTTTTTCAATATGTTTATTTTTGTATTTATCCAACCTCTGCAAGTTTACTAGTTTCTAGGCACTTTAAACAGGATGGTTGGGTTGTATTTGATCTTTGCAGCTATTGCAAGGCAAGAAGCATTTATTATGTATTTAATATGTGCTAGGCATGGAACCTGGGCATACAAATACAGGGAAAAAGGAAAACAGTTCTTTTTCTCAAAGCTATTCTAATGAGGAGTAGGTAAGACAATGCATAAAAGGAAGATTTAAAAGGAGAGGAGAGGAAAGTCCTTATTTGGCATGGTGGCAAAGTTAAAGAGAATCAGAAATGCAGCTGGGGGCAATACTGAGGAGCAGAGTAGTTTTTAATAGTCTTTTCTTTTTCCTATCACCATCAGTCTAATTTTATACAGAGTAATTATAGAATGAAAATTTGAATGAATGCTGACTGATCATTCAGGAAGAAGAGGAGGTAAAGGTCTATTCAATATACTTCAAATTACATGTTGATCTGAAACCTAAATGTAAATTGCCTTCAGATATAAGCATACTTTTATTAGAGGGATCTTCTAGGAATATCATGCCATAGTTTCCCACTTTTTCTTTACAGTGTATCTTCATGATCCTATGTGGAGTTTTATTGACAAAGATGCTGAAGAAGTTTACCATTTCTCTTGCCAGTTCCTTTTACAAATGAGGAAACTGAAACAAACAGGGTTAAGTGACTTCCTGGGGTCACAGTGTCATTCACTGAGTCCAGATTTGAAGTGAAGAAAAGGAGTCTTCCTAACTCTAGGTCTGGCACTTTATCCTCTGTGCCATCTTATTAATGCTTACATATCGCTGGCTTTTTTTTTCATCTTTAGGAACTTTCTTATGTCTAAATGTGAATTGTAGAATCAGAGACTGAAAATTGGAAAGGACCATAAAATTCCTATGGTACAATCACATCATGACGTAAGAAATGATTTGTCTTTCATATATTTAATCAAGGATTAAAGAAACTCACTTGATATGCCATAAAATCTGTAATTGGAAAGGAGATTAACAATATCTAATCTAGGTTTTTAGTTTTACAGATCAGGAAACAGCTCACAATGGTAGAATTATTTGTCCATGGTAAAAAAAAATGGCAAGCTGGGATTTCCCAAAATATTTCTTAGACAATTCTTTTTCTAACCCAAGATTAAAATGATCGTTGATCATGCTTTGTTTGTCCCAAATTAGCTGTTTCTTATTGAGAATATTCACTTAAATTATATATCTATAGCTATATACACACATATATATATACATATATGTTATATATATATATATATATATATATATATATATATATATATATATATATATATATGGTGTGTTTGTGTGTGTGTGTGTGTTTATGTGTCTGTGCCTGTGTGTGCACATATATACTTCTTGGGGCAGCTAGATGGCACAGTGGGTAGGACACTAGCCCTGAAATCAGGAGGTCCTGAGTTCAAATTTGCCCTTAGACACTTGTCACCTACTAGCTGTCTGGCCTTTAACCCTGATTTGCCCCACACCTAGGGCCATCTCCAATCATCCTGATTCATATCTGGTCATTGGACCCAGATGACTCTGGAGGAAAAAGTGAGATATTGACTCAGCAAGCACCCCTTCATTTGAATCTAAATCATGTGCTTTTCATGTCATTACCTCCCTGATACTATAGTCTTCTTCCAAAATGAAAGACAAACATCACTGTAGTTATTCTTGCTAATTTGCTATTAATTTCTTTTGCTTTTATTCTTCAAAAAAAGTCAAGTTCTGATACTAGCCTTTCAATCTGGAAGATCAAATTTGTTAAGAGCTTAGCACAGTGCCTGGTTTAATAAATGTCTATTTTTTTTCTTCTGGTGTATATCTATAGTTGTTCCACATTATTTATATTCTGATATAATATATACATGCTCTAAATTTGACTTAGAAATTTAAAAGGTACATATCTTATTCCTATTCTCATAACCATGAGTTTTAGACAAAGTACTCTATGTATGCATCTCACAGGAAGCAATTTGTTGATATTTTATATTTTTTCTGTTCTTCTGTTCATCAGGACAACTCTACAAAAAATACCTCAAATTATGCAATCCAATATCAATACTCAATCAGATATCAAGTATGCTCACTAAGTCAAAGAGGGTATGTTCCCATGTGACTATCAACTATCAAATCAGCTTTAGTCATTTACAAAGTACATATTTGAGACATAATTTTTTTATATTGTGAGTGGAATTTATTTCCTGGGAACCAATTAATGAGATAATCAATTTCATTCTCCCTCTGTATACACTCCTTTACCTATCATTTACTCCCCAGTCACAGCAAGAAGCTTTTACAATCTACATCACTGTGTATTTTTAAAAATTTTTTTATCCAATTGCATGGAGTCATTCATTCACTGAAGGTTTCTAACATTAATCTAGTCCCATGAATATTTTTTTATGTATGAAAACTGATTTACCAAGCTGTGCATGAAAGATAATCCCTAGAAAATTTATCAATGTCTTGGCTTTGCAATCAAATATATTATCATAGAAAAGCAATTTTATTTTTTCCTTATTCTTTTTTTCTATTTTGAATTTTTTATAATTTTCCCCTAATCTTGCTTCCCTCCCCCCTCACCCCCCCACAGAAGGAAGTCCGTTAGTCTTTACATTGGTTCCATGGTATACATTGATCTAAGTTGAATGTGATGAGAGAGAAATCATATCCTTAAGGAAGAGAAATAAAGTATTATGCCTGATTGTTGCACTGATGGAATAAACAAGTCCATCAAGGTTGGTCATCACCCCCATGTTGCTGCTAGGGTGCACAATGTTCATCTAGTTCTGCTCATTTCGCTAAGCATCAGTCCATGCAAATCTTTCCAGGCTTCCCTGAATTCCCATCCCTCCTGGCTTCTAATAGAACAATAGTGTTCCATCACATACATATGCAATTGAAGGACATTTACATTAATTTCCAATTCTTTACCACCAACAATGGAGCTGCTATGAATATTTTTCCACTAGTGATTTTTTTATACGTTATTAAATATTCTTGTTTAAGAGTAAACATAAGACCCTCTTCCCCCAAAAAATATAGAGCCTCATCAGAAATAAAGTAAAAGAAAGAGGAAAAAATATTTCACTCTATGTTCTGATACCATCAGCTCTGTCTCAGGTGGATCACATTCTTTATGATAATTCCATCATAAAAGTTACTTCCATATTTTTGCACTGTTGCTGTTGCTGATTGTAATTCCCTCCATCCATTCCTCCCCACTGACATATATTATATTTTCTCTCTCCTTTTACTCTGTCCCTCTTCTAAAATGTGCTGTAGGGTAGCTAAGCAGTGCAGCAGACTGATCACTGGCCCTGGGGCCAAGAGGCCCTGAGTCCACAAACCACCCCTGAGACCCAGCAACCACCCGGCCATGTAGTTCCGGACAGGCCACCCAATCCCAGTCCTTTTCAAGAAGCAAAAAAAAGAAAATGTGTTATATTTGACTATTTTCTCCTATGATCTATCCTCTCCTCTATCACCCATATCCCCCCACTTCCCTCTTTCTACCCCCTCTCCTTTTTCCTCTAGATGTCTATATCCTATTGAATGTGTATGCTGTTTCTTCTTTGAGTCATATCTGTTGAGAGTGAAGGTTCCCTCCATTCCTCCTTTCCTTCCTCCCTTTCATATCATTGCAAAAGCTCATTGTAAGAAAACATTTTATATGAAATATCTTAGCCTATTCCACCTCTCCTTTCTCTTATTCCCAGTGCAGTTCCATTTTAGCCAGACTCCATCCTTACAATATATTATATCTTCACATTCAGTTCTCTCCCATTCCTCATCTACAAAAGTTCCTTCTACTTGCTCTATCTAATGAGAAGTTTCATATGAGTATCATCAGCATCGTTTTTCTATGCAGGTATACATGCAGTTCATCATCATTAAATCTCTCATATTTTATGCTTCTCTGTTCTCTATGCTTCAACTGAGTCTTGTATTTGAAGGTCACACTTTCTGTTCAGCTCTGGTCATTTCAACAGGAACATTTGAAATTCCCTTGGTTCATAGAAAGTTCATCTTTTCCCCTGAAAGAGGATGTTCAGTTTTCCTGAGTAGTTTATTCTCGGTTTGATTCTAAGCTCTTTTGCCTTCTGAAATATTATATTCCAAGCCCTCTGAGTCTTTAACATAGTTGCTGCTAAGTCCTGTGTGATCCTGACTGCAGCTCCACAATATTTGAATTGTGTCCTTCTGGCTTCTTGTGATATGTTCTCTTTGACTTGGGAGTTCTGGAACTTGGCTATAATATTCCTGAGGGGTTTTTTTTTTTGGATCTCTTTCTGGAGGAGATTGGTGGATTCTCTCAATTTCTTTTTTTTTAATTTTATTTTTTATTCTCATTTTGTACAAATGTTTTTTTTTACATTAATAAAATATTCTTGTTTACAAGTAAACAAAATACCCCTCCTCCCCCATGAATATAGATAGACTTGCTTGGGCGAAAAAAGTAAAGGGGAGAGAAAAAAAAAATAAAATAAATAATAGTAATAATTGTAGGTATGGCCAGGTGGCACAATGGACGAAGCACCAGCCCTGGAGCTACGAGCACCCAAGTCCATATCCAGCCTCGTAACCCAACAATCACCTAGCCGTATGACATGCAAGCCACCCAATCCCCACTGCCCTGCAAAAACCAAAAAGAAAAAAAGAAAAAAAAAGACCCAAAATAAAATAAAATAGTAGTAATAGTAGGGGTGGCTGGGTGGCAGACAGAGCATTGGCCCTTGAACCAGGAGCACCTGGGTCCAAATCTGGCCCCAGACACCCAAAGATCACCCTGCTATGTGGCCACAGGCAGGCCATCCAGCCCCACTTGCCCTACACCCTCCCCCAAATAATAATAATAACAAAAATTGTGCTTGAATCTTTGTTCCAATACCAACAACTCGGTCATGGGTGGATCTCATTCTTTATGATAAGTCCATCACAAAAGTTACTTCCATATTTTTCCACCGTTACCATTGCTGATCGCAACTCCCTCATTTCTTATTTCTCCACTACCATGTACTCTATTTTCTCTCTGCTTTCACTCTGACTCTGCTGTAGGGTCGTTGACTGGCTCAGCTTACAGATCCCTGGTCCTGGGGCCAAGAAGCCCTGAGCCCCCATACCACCCCTTAAGCCCAGCATCCACCTGGCCCCATGGTCCTGGGCAGGCCTTCCAATCCCAGCCCCTTGAAGAAGTAAGAAAGAAAATGTGTTATATCTGACCAGTCTCCCCCCATGGTCCATCCTCTCCTCCTTTATTCACATCCCCACCGCTTCCCCCTGCTTCCCCCTCCTTCTTACTCCAGATGTCTATACCCGATTGAGTATATATGCTATTTCCTCTCCTAGCCATCTCTGATGAGAGCAAAGGTTCCCTCATTCCCCCTTGCTTCCCCCTTCCATATCATTGCAATAGCTCATTGTAATAAAAAAAAATCTTATGTGAGATATCTTGGACTATTCCCCCTCTCCTTTTTCTTTCTCCCATTCCATTTCCCTTTTGTTCTATTGACTCCATTTTTACACCATATTTTATCTTCGAATTCAGCTTTCTCTTTGTGCTTCAACTATAAAAGCTCTCTCTACCTGCTCTATTAACTGAGAAGGTTCATATGAGTATTATAAATGTCATTTTTCTATGCAGGAATACATGCAGTTCATCCTAATTAAGTCCCTCATATTCCCCCCCTCTCCTCCAATCTCCATGCTTCACCTGAGTCCTGTATCTGAAGATCAAACCTTCTGTTCAGCTCTGACCATTCCAAAAGGAACATTTGAATTTCCCCTGATTCATTGAAAGTCCATCTTTTTCCCTGGAAGAGGATATTCAGCCTTGCTGGGTAGTTCATTCTTGGCTGCATTCTAAGCTCTTTTCCCTTCCGGTATATTGTATTCCAAGCCCTACAAGCTTCCAGTGTAGTTGCTGCTAAGTCCTGTGTGATCCTGACTGCAGCTCCACGATATTTGAACTGTGTCCTTCTGGCTGCTTGTAATATTTTCTCTTTGACTTGGGAGTTCTGGAACTTGGCTATAATATTCCTAGGGGTTGCTTTTTTGGGATCTCTTTCTCGGGGGGATCACAGGATTCTCTCCATTTCTATTTTGCCCTCTGCTTCTAGAATATCAGGGCAATTTTCCTGTAGTAATTCTTTGAAAATGATGTCAAGGCTCTTTTCCTGATCATGACTTTCAGGTATTCCAATAATATTCACATTATCTTTCCTAAGTCTGTTTTCCATATCAGTTGTTTTTTCAATGAGATATTTCACATTTTCTTCTAATTTTTCATTTTTTTTTGTTTTGAAGTATTGATTCCTGATTTCTGGTAAATTCATCAATCTCCCTGAATTCTATTCTTTGTCTGAAGGATTTGTTCTCCTCAGAGAGTTTTCTTATCTCTTTTTCCATCTGGCCAATTTTGCTTTTTAAAGCATTCTTCTCTTCAATAACTTTTTGAACTGTTTTGTCCATTTGACCTAAGCTGGTTTTTAGCGTGCTATTTTCTTCAGCATTTTTTGGATTTCCTTGACTAAGCTGCTGACTTCATTTTCATGTTTTTCCTGCATCTCTCTCCTTTCTTTTGCCAGTTTTTCTTCTAACTCCCTCATTTGATTTTTAAAGTCTTTTTTGAGCTCTGTCATTAGCCTGAGCCCAATTTCTGTTTTTCTTGGAGTCTTTAGATGCAGGAGCTTGTGCTTTCTCATCTTCAAACTGAGTATTTTGATACTTCTTGGGCTCATTTGCAAAATATTTCTCAATAGTCTTCCTTTTGTTTCTCTGCTTGCTCATTTTCCCAGCCTGGGCCTGGTTTGGGGGTGCTTCTTGAGCTTTTGGGGCACTCCCACAAGGGTCTCAGTGTGTGAGGCTCTATCCTCCCTCCTGGTCTGTGAATGACCATAAGCGCCCCCCTCTGCCATGGGGCTGAGGTGGGGGGGGGTCCCTGCTATTCTATGGGGGGCCTAGACTGAGATCAGGATCTGAATGTGTTCAGAGCCCTAGAGTCCTGTTCCGGGGCAGAGGACCGAGCTTGCAGTTTCTCTTCACTCCCCTCCCTCAGCTCAATGGGCTCATGCCCTGGAGGCTCCTGCTTACAGGCTCAGCCTGCTTCTGTTTCCAGCTCTGGGCTGCAGAAAGACCAAGCTGCTCCCTGTGTGCCCCGAGGGCTGGGCTCCACGTGCTTGCTCTAGCAGAGGTCTCCCACTGTTCCCCCACTTTTGCCCGGTGCTCCTCGGGGTACAGCTCAGGAAACTCCCCTGCTGCTGTGAGCTGAGACTCCCAGTGCCCTGGGGCTGCCTCTGGGAGGCTGAAGTTCTTTCGCTCTGGCAGGCCACCCCTCCTGCACGCCGCCCCTCGCACCCTGGGGGAGCAGAGCCTTTCTGTTCTTTTCCAGGTTACCTTGAGTAGGAGAACTGCCTCACTGGGTCCCTTTGTGGGTTCTGTCTTTCGAAAGTTTAGTTAGAGTCCTTAGCTGATGAGTTTTATCAGAGAGCTCCTAAGACTCGATCCCATCTTGGCTCCACCCCCCAGATTCTCTCAATTTCTATTTTGCCCTCTGCTTCTAGGATACCTGGGCAATTTTCCTGTAGGAATTCTTTAAAAATGAGGTCAAGGCACTTTTCCTGATCATGACTTTCAGGTATCCCAATAATTTTTTTTAGGTTTTTTGCAAGGCAAATGGGGTTAAGTGGCTTAACCAAAGCCACATAGCTAGGTAATTATTAAGTTTCTGATACTGGATTTGAACTCAGGGACTCCTGACTCCAGGGCCAGTGCTTTATCTACTACACCACCTAGCTGCCCCTATCCCAATAATTTTTAAATTATCTTTCCTGAATTTGTTTTCCAGATCAGTTTTTTTTCAATGTTTCACATTTTCTTCTAATTTTTCATTCTTTTGGTGTTGAAGTATTTTGTCTAGACTTCTCGTAAAGTCATCAGCTTTCTTTAGCTCTATTCTACATCTTAGGGATTTGTTTTCCTCAGAGATCTTTCTTATCTCCTTTTCCAACTGGCCAATTCTGCTTTTTAAAACATTCTTCTCCTCAACAACTTTTTGAACTGTTTTATCCATTTGACCTATGCTGGTTTTTAACATGTTATTTTCTTCAGCATTTTTTTTTTGGATCTCCTTTGCTAAGCTGCTGACTTCTTTTTCATGTTTTTCCTGCATCTCTCTCATTTCTTTCCCTAATTTTTCTTCTGTCTCCCTTACTTGATTTTCAAAATCTTTTTTGAGCTCTATCATAGTCTGAGCCTAACTTCTGTTTTTCTTGGAGTCTTTAGATGCAGGAGCTTGTACTTCCTCATCTTCAAATTGAGGAGGATTCTTGGGATCATAGACAAAGAATTTCTCAGTGGTGTTCCCCTTTTTTCTCTGTTTACTCATTTCTCCAGCCAATGCTTGGTTTTGGGGTGCTTCCTGCACTTTTGAGTATTATTAGGATACCTGCTTTGGTGAGTTTTTTGGGACACCCCACTGGGACCTCTATTCCTCCAAGTTCATATGTTCTCTTGCCTGTGCTTTGATATGTAGATGACACAGGCCTCCCTTCTACCCTGGAGCTGTGAGGAGGAGGCCTGCTATGTTAGTATGGAAGGCCAAACTGCAGCCTGGATTTGAGTATGAGCAAACTGCAGAGTCCTGCACCCAGGGAGAGCAGAGAGATTTCTGCAGTCTCCCCTGATCCCTTTACCATCTGTGGACTGTACTCTGGAGGTGCAGACTGGTTTCTCCCGATTCTCGCTTCAGGGTCTTTGGCTGGTGCTCCTCTCTCCACATTCATTCTGGTGTAGCAGAGTTCTCTTATGGCCCCTTCAAGCTGTTGCCGGTGATCTCTAGGCTGATCTGGGGTGGGCTGTGCTGCGACTTCAGATTTTTTCCAAACCCTGGTCTTGGTGAAACACACCTTTCCCACAGAACTTCTAAGTTATCTTGGACTGGGAAAATATATCACTCAAGTTTTTCTGTAGTTTCTATACCTCTAAATTTTGGCTAGATTCATAATTTGTTGGCTTTTGGAGTTTTGGGTGAAGGAGTTTCTGGGAAATGCCGCTACCTTCACTCCACCATCTTGGCTCTGCCCCCTCACCTCCTTAATCTTGTTGCCTCTGGGATAAAATGTAATTCCTCTGTTTAGCTTTTGTGTGTGTGTATATATATATATGTATGTATATATATATATATATATACATATATATGTATATATATATGTATATATATATATATATGTATATATATATATATATATATACATATATATATATATATATATATGTTTCAAGGCAACAAGGTTAAGTGGTTTGCCCAAGGCCACACGGCTAGGTAATTATTAAGTGTCTGAGGCTGGATTTGAACTCAGGTACTCCTGACTCCAAGGCCATTGCTCTATCTACTGCACCACCCAGCAGCCCCTTTCAGACACTTAATTTTCTAATTTTTTTGGTTTAGCTTTTAAAACAAACATTTTGGCTTTTCTTTTCTATCCAAAAAACTGATGATAAAATAATCCAAATGAAGTCTTTTGCCTGGGCTCACATTACAAACCCTTCACTATCTTGTCTCAATCCCCTTTTATGGACAAACTAGCTTCTGTGTCCATTGCTTCTACCTTTCTCTTGTCACTCACTCTGAAAAGTAATTAAAAAAATATTTGAATTCTTATCACTAGCAGGTGATTGACTGTAGTCTGATGGTGCCATGCCTGACAATCATTTATTTTAAAAAAATAATAAATATTCATTAAATTACTGTGATGGATATGGCTTTATTCTGGGAAACTTGAGGATTATTTATAAAGAAATAGAGGATATGGTCATTGCCTTCAAAAAGATGTGCTCTATTTGGAAAGAAAAGTATGACATTCTTGAAACAGGAGGGAAGATTGCAACATTTCACAATTAAAAGTTAAATTATGTCTGATCAGTTCTGAGGGAATTCAGATTACAAACAAATCTAAGTGTACTGAAGAAATAAGGGGAGTCATCTCTACCAAGGAAACCCTTGGACTGAGTAAAAAAATGGAGAGAAGTTAATTGACTTGGTAATTCATTGTCTCATACGGCAAAATCATTGCTTTCACATTTTTTTTTTGGAAAAAAGTGATCTTTTTTTTCTTTAGAACTTTAAAAAAATATATATTATTTTGCTTTTCTAGCTACTGAATGACAGCAGAAATGTAGTAAGCATTCCTCTTAATCCAGATATAGAACATTTAAATTGGGGAGATATTTCAGAACACCAAACTAATCTGTAAAAGCTTCTGCTCCTTTTGACTGTCTCATCATTTCACATTAATCTTTTCAGGAAGTCACACATTCAAAGCTATCTTTGCAACTTAATAGAAGTCATAATGTTTAAATGACTTGCTGTTCAATCATTTCAGTCCTATCCAACTCTTCGTGACCTCATTTGGCAAAGAAGATGTCATGGTTTGCTGTTTCTTTGTGTGATTAATTTCATAGATGAACAACTGAGGATTAAATGACAGGGTCATATAATTACTAAGTATCTGAAGTCAGATTTGAACTCAAGAGGATGAGTCTTCTGGACTCTAGCTAGGCTCAGCACTCTATACCTTGTGGCATCTAACTGCCCACTTAAACAACTCAAAGGTATTATTGGAGTTTTATAACTTATCTTATATATTTAGTATTAGTATATGTTTAGTATTATATATTTAATATCATATATTTAGTAATATGTGAACCAATTATATTTCATCACACAATATCATAAAGAATACAAATACAATTCATTCATACCTTGTGAATATTATAGGTTATATTATACATATATAATAGTAAACAAATTATATAAAGTGTGGTATTAAAAGATCTAGTATATGTCTTTTAGATAAAATTCAGTTCAATTTAATAATGATACATCTACTAGGTTCTAGGTCTTGGGAATACCAGGACAAATAGATAAGTCTCTGATCCCATGGAACTTAAATTCTACTGGTCTCAAATCATGCTTGCTAATAGGATAATATTTTGAACTTGCACATACATATATTTTTATAAAATATGGTCAATCTTCAGGGATGATGCCATTGATGCTATGAATGTTGGTATTAAAAAAACAGTCTTGCTATTTTTTGTTGTTTGTCCTTTGTTTTTGCAAAGGACCATGACATCAGGAAGGTGATATCATGACATATGTTTGAACTGGATTTAAATAAGGAATATAGGGACTGTACAAAGTCTCCAATCTCATTTTCTCCTCCAGAGTCATTGGGGTCCAGTGGCCAAATATATAACATGATGACTGCAGATGGCCCTGATACAGTGAGAGACAGACTTAAGCTAAGGTCTTAGCAAGGTTTAGTGTGACTGAAGCAATGCCCATTCATTGAGCTAGGCAGGTAAGAAAGAAATTAAGCTAAGAATGGCCTCTTTTGCATAGCTCTCCCCCCCAAAAAAAAATCAATATGGGAGGGGAAGACCCTCAGCAACAATTGTTATTTACATTCAGGACCTAAACAATGACCAAATGGGGTGCTATCTATTTTTTTTTGGATATACTTTCATTACTTTTAGGTATAAACAAGGTCCATCCATTGAATAAACCTCAAAGTCATTGTCAATGTAGACAAACCCCAAGTATGTGATCCTGCCTTCCCCCTCACCCCCACCCCAAGACCTTACCTGAATCCTTCCATTCCTTTTACCTGATTTTGCTTTATTCTTCAAAATTTTCCTATGTCTTTAAGTTCCTAACTGACTGACTCCTCTAATTTGTGATATGAAAATATGTACCCAGTTTCTACTATTTAATTAGTTCTAAAATCATGATTCGTGCATGACTTTCTAGCTTTGGACTCTTCTATAAGTTTGATGTGCCGCAACATTTCACATCTTGTGTTACAGCCTTAACTCAACTCTAGATCCTGACTTCTCACCTTGCATCCATAGTTGTGCAGTCCTATACCCTAGATGCCTACAGTATTTGTTGGATTTGATATATCATTGCAATAACTTCTCATTTTTACAAGGCAATGTTAACATCAAGCTATTTTCAACAGATTGGTGTGGTAGAGGTCACACAATTTTCTCTGGCCTCAGTAATTTAGACAAAAGTCAGTATTTTGGCTGAATGATTTTGACTAGCCATTTAATCTTTCCTAAAGTGAGCTCAGAATAGCACCATTCATTGCTCATAGGCATAACTTAAGATTACAAGGACACACTCTCTTGAATGCTGCCTGATAACTCTCTGCTTCCAGTAAGATGTAAGATACAGTACATCTTATTCGCTAACTGAGCACCTTTGCTTTTGTTATGATTCTAGGCTCAAATGATTTTCCCAAGTGCTTATCTACACAAAATGCCAGCAGCTTAAGACCTACTGATTTTAAGTTCTTGGCCCTCTTGTTTGTTTACCTTGTTTCCAGTCATGCTTACATTTCCCATTGTGTTGCTAAATAACCCATGTCCACCTGCAAGAATAGGAGACACCCTTATCCATCCTGGGAGCAATTGTAGGCAGTGTTACCACCAGCAAAGGGCTCAGTGAAGTGTTCAGTCATCACAACAACCTTTTTTTCTCCTATTCATATTCACAGAAGTTTGGAATTTTTCATAAAGATCTCATTGATTTTGGAATGTCAAAGACTTAAGAAAGAAGGTCTCTTAAAATTACTTAGGTTCCTAATTTCACAAACATAATATGGCCATGATTATAATAGTCAGTCTATACATGCTCAGTCCTTTCCTAAAGTAAGCATTTAATTTTTTTATTGGATTAGATATTGCCCTCTCTCTATAGATATATTTATCTATACATATGCATATGTATGTATGTATGTATGTATAAATATAGCTATATACACACATGACATTAAATTAGGAAAGTTTAAAATCTGAATGACAGGATTAGGAAACAAAAAGATCTATCAAATTGAATAAGGATAAAAGTAAAGAATAAACATAGCGGTTTATCATAGTACCCTAGAAACTAGCATAATTAGAGAAAAGAACATATGTTGGAGAATATCAGGGGAATAAAATTAAACAGGTAGGACCTTGAAGGGGAACAAAAGAATTTAGACCTTAGCAACAAAAATAAGAGGAGTTAAAAGAAGATTTTGAGTAAAAGTGATATGAAGAAATGATTTAAGAATCATTAAACAGTCAAAAAATTCAATCTACATTGGCTGGGAGAGAGATTATAATTAGAAAGAACAGCTGGAATACTATGTAAGAAATCTGAGTATGAGATGATCAAGATCTGCACTAAGGTGGTGGAATTGGTAAAAGAGAGGATACCACAAGCCACATAAAGTAGAATGCCACCGTGCTAAAGTTGATTTATTTGCCAAAGATTCAATCCATATTTTTAACAACAGATATGACTTTCTATAATGCCATATATACAGGTTATACATTTGTACTGCAGTATAACCGAAAGCATTTTTTCCTAGAGTTTCTGTCCAACAGAATTTATTGTATTTTGAACCTTATTCAATTCCTATTACATTACCCATCTCAAATTATTTTCCAATTCCAAATACATACTGGTGGTCATAGCCTATATACTGCTAAATAGTAATACTATCTTTATAGGGATGGATTAGATATTATGGCTTTCATTGAGAGATCACAATTCAAAGTAATAATTCAGCCTTGTTGATAGCTTGTCAACTGCACACTTTGGGTAGTCCATTTTAACTCAAAGAACAGAAAATTCACTTTATTTTATTGATTGTATGTCATCTATTTGGGCAAAGAGGGTGCAATAGATAAAATGTCAGGCCAGGAGTCAATAAAACTGTTCTTTCTGATTTCAAATTTGGTCTCATACAATTATTAGTTGTGTGTCTGTGGGTGAGTCACTTAACTCTGTTTGCTTCAGTTTCCTCATCTGTAAAATGAGCTGGAGAAGGAAATGGCAACCACTACAGTATCTTTTTCAAGAAAATTACAAATGGTATTAGGAAGACAACCACAATTTAAACAGCAAGCTATCATTATAATGACAATTTGCAAGCATTGTCCTAGATGCTGTGGGCAATGAAAAAGTAGTCAAAGGCAGAGTGTGCTCTCAAAGGAAGATAACTGAGGAAAAATATGATCTAGAGAGACAGAACATTTAGGGACCAGTATAAAGATAGCATATAATAAAGTGTCTTAGATTTGCAATTCACATACCAAACTAGTAGATGATATTTTTCAATGCAGCATCAATAGAATATATGCTGTGAATTTGATTTAAAATAGACATAATACATTTATACTTATCCATCCCCATTCTTGCATGGATTGCTATTTGTACTTTATGCAGTATGATGACAACAATGACGAGAAAAACAATAATAAACATTATACAGTGCTTTCATTTCCAATATATTTTGCAATCATTAGTTCCCATTATCTCACAGGAAGTTTGGGAAGTTGATCCTATTATTATTCCCATTTTTCAGATGAGGAACCAGAAATAGAGAAGTTAAAAGACTAAGCCAAAATCACATAGATAGCAAGTGGGTGAAGTCAAATTTGACTCCAGGACCAGTGCTGTATCCACTGCTCCACATAGCTGTTTAGAGCATATATATGCAAGAGACATAAGCAGGGTAGTGTGTTGTGAACATAGAAGCTGATCTGGGTAAGCAGGAAAAATAAATCTATTTTAGGGGATGTCAACAATGACTTTGTTTCCATCATTCATAAATGTACAGTATCTTTAAGTCTGTATCTGTTGCTTTTGTATGTACATGATGCATGTGTCTGAATGCTTGGAAAATTATTTGAGATGGGAATGTGATAGAAATTGAATAAGTGTGTTAGATTCTTTGAAGTTTCAAAATACAGTAAAATTCTGTTGAACAGAAACTCTAGAAGCATAGATGCTTTGATTTTGCATGTTTGTTATATATCAATTTTGCACATTTGTTTTTCTTTGTTTTAATGTAGTTGATAGAGAATTGAACTTAAATTCAGGACTCTTGAGTTCAAGTTTCATCTTTGACACATATTTACTGTGCAGTTATGGGGCACTTAACGTTCCCAATATTCTAGGCAGCTGTTTAAGATAGCAAGTTGCAGAAAATATTCTGACCTTCATTGGAAGAGGGCATTCTTCACCTGAGAATTCTTTATACCAGTAAAATCACAAGGACCTTATCCCTTTCTCCATATTTATCTATGTGATTATGTATCTCTCTAAGTGTCTATGTATCTGTCTTAATTTCTGTCTGTCTATCTATCTATCTATCTATCTATCTATCTATCTATCATCTATCTATCTATCCATTTATCATCATCATCATCTACCTAATCTAGCTACCTATCATCTATCTATATCTCCAAATAGAATTCCATTTATGCTACTCCAACTTTAATTATTGAGTTTGAGGGAATATAAAGAACTTATAGTGACTGTTAATAAATGTGTCTGAACTTCATAAAACTGGTTTTCAGGCAAAAGTCACCATGAGCATGTTTTAAGCCTTTCTACTTTTTCTCTAACAGCTGTCTTCAGTTATTTGGCACTAGCATCTTGTAAAAGTAGCTGAAAGTAGAAAGTCCTTTAAAAATTATTTTTTCTTCTTTTTGCAAGGAGTTAATAGAGGTGGAATGAAGTGTTTCTCTTGTATAGGAAGGTGGTTTCATTTCTGGTTAGTTATTCTTTTCTATTTTCCTTTCTCTTTCACCAAACTTCTCCTCAGAGATTGGTTATAATTGGTTGAGGCAAAATCTCTGAGACAATGAAATGGAAGATCAATAATTCCTGAAATAATACATACCCTAGGCATGTCATGGACAAAGAAATTGTCAAACACAAGTCCTTTCATTTTATCAACATAGTAGAATGTTTTAAAAATGTTTATGGTTTTACAGACCTTGAAGAATCTGAGCTTGTAAATGTTAGAAGAGCTTGCAAAATTTTTATTAGGAAACATGGAATCTAGCAGAATTCTAACTTCTAATTCAAAGATTTGTATAGATGTATTGTTTTTACTGTTTTATTTTCTAGTTTTTCCCCTTGATTTATTTGAGCTAGGGGTGAAATTTCAGCTTTAGGTACTAAAAATATGTTCCCAAATCCTTAACAATTTATTTTTCTTCTTTCCACATTCTGATGATATTATTAAATTCAATTACATGACTTCTATCATGTGGAGTGATAGCCCTATTAATGGGAGATTGAAATCTTGATGTGAGATATATCTGACTGAAACTTCCCATATTATTTACATGTAAATCACACTCTATTAGCTATTACCAATACTATTTGCAATAGATAAAACATTGGGGAAAGGGAGGGTAAGTTCTACAGGACTGTATTTTTCTTTTCCTAATAGTATTTTTTGAAATCTGTGACTTATAATTCTGAGTCATTCCTTATTTAATGGTCAAATTTGACTTTGCCACTTTGATGTGTGATCACATTAAGATTTCTAGTGGTGTTGATATGCACTTTTGGGACAATTGATACATCAACAATGCATCTATCCTATCCTATTTATGAAAATTTGCTAAAATGGACAGAGGAAATTGGATTACAAAATGTTGAGTCAAATTATGGAAAAAAATTTTCAGGAACTTCAAAACACATACAAATGATCACTATGATTATTAAAATGCTCATTTTATAACATATGCCAGATACTTGGTAAGCAATGTAATTAAACTGTAGGAAAAAATAGTTCTAAACAAAATAAAGCCTTATTCTTCTTTCTTGACAATTCAGATTGACCTTTGTCTCATTTGTTTCAAATAATTGAGATTTTTATAGAAGTCCCTAATGATTCACAACACTTTTTTATGCCACATGATATTGCTTTTCAGTCATGTCTGACTCTTTGTAACCCATTTTCGGTTTTCTTGACAAAATTACTGAAGCAGTTTACTATTTGTTTTTTCAACTCATTTTACCTCATCTACAAAGAGGATTTATTGGTTTGTCCAGGATCAAACAGCTAGTGTCTGAGACCAGATTTGAACTTAGGACTTCCTGACTCAAGGACTGTCTCTCTATTCACTGTACGACATATGTGACCAACATTTATATACCGCTGCAAGATTATCTTCCTCCATTAAGTTATAAGTTCATTGAGAGCAGGTACTGTCTTATGCCTTTCTTGTATATCCAATATGTAACCCTGAGTGCCTCACAACCAGAGTTAATGCCACTTATCATGATTCATATCTGGTCACTAAACCCAGATAACTCTGGATGAGAAAGTGAGGCTGGTGACAGTACAGTCCCCCTCCCTCCACTCAAATTCATGGCATCAACTCCTTGAAGTCAAGGTCTTCTTCAAGAATGAAGGACAAGGGACGGCTAGGTGGCGCAGTGGATAGAGCACCCACCCTGAAGTCAGGAGTACCTGAGTTCAAATCTAGCCTCAGATACTTAATAATTACCTAGTTATGAGGCCTTGGGCAAGCCACTTAATAGTCCCATTGCCTTGCAAAAAAACCTAAAAAAATAAGAATGAAGGACAAACATCATGCTCAAGATTTAGTGCAGTGTTTTTTTTTTATTAGGAGGCACTTAATAAATATCTATTGACTCTGACTCTAAGGTAGGAGTATAATTCAATGACCTGTGGAGAAACTTCCCAAAAATTGATGTTGTTAATTTTGTGTAGCTAAAATTATAGTGAATTAAATGGTATAGACAACTCCAACCCTCTCTGTCCAAAGGGCAGTTTTTTGTTAGAAAGCAGTGCTAACAGGTAATGACACTGTTTAGTATCTAGGAGATATTCTCTTTCTCAGGTGAAGAAAAACGAAATTAGATGTTTAAAGCCACTTGTTTAAAGCAATTTACTTCCATTTTAGTTAAAAATGGATTAAACTAATTTTAATTTATTCTGAACTTTAAAGAATAAAAAAGTTTTACAATATAGTAGAATAGGAAAAAGGATGATTGTACATGAAACATCAAATTTATCATGTACAACTTTCTATTCCTTTTAAACATATAATCAAATTATCATGCAATTTAAAAATTAACATTAATTATTGATCTAAATAGCACAGAAAACTTAAAATAAGATTTAAATGAAATAGGAAAATCTAGTCTCCAACTAATACTTTTTTATGATGAAATGCTTTCATTTTTATGAATGGCTCTATTATTTTATAGCATAGAGACCCCCCAGTGAAGACCTCTTCTATCAATAGAGATTGGCAATTGTTCTGCAATTTTTACTTTTAGAGAGTTACTTAAAGATATTTGAGCAGGAAGTCAAGTAACTTTCTCAAGGTTATATAGTTGGTAAATCTCAGAAGTGGAATTCCATGTCTTCTTCCAGGACTATGAAACCACCTCTTAATAAAGTAGTGATTCCTGCTATTTCTTGATTAACTTTTATCTTAATGCAATAAAGCCTAACTTCCTCTTAAGATATAGTGTATTCTAAACTTTTCTAAGAATGACTAAGAGCCTTTAACCTACCAGAAGTTTCTGGCATGTCTCTATTATTCTTCCCTGATGACTAGACCTTTACATCTTGGAACATTAAAGTTTGCCCTGAACCCTAACACTTTCTGAGTCAGGAATTCCCTAGGCTCATTCTCTAGCCACTTTGTCTACTGCTAGTCCCAATTGGTAACTGCCTCTAATTAGTTTAATTGTCTTACTTTCTTGGCTTGTGTTTGCAAGGGGATCTTAGCTTTTTCCCCTTTGAGGCTTCAGAAGTTTAAATGGTGCTGCCTTTCTTTTGGGGCTTACCTTCCCATATGGATACAAAAGGAGGGAACAAGAAATCAACTTGACAGTAATTTCAGTTTATTGTTCCTTCCTCCATTCCCAAGATTCTTAACTTTTAGGTAGGTTAGAACTGATCTAGAAAGACCTTTCTATTTTGTTCTGTTCTGTTAGTTACTGCTTGTCCACAGTTTATAGGACAGATTACATATCCTGTAGAGGCAACTTCCTTTTATAACTTCCTTCTCATCTCTAATTAGTTTTTTTTTGCTATTGTTAATTTGCTTTTGTTTTTGTTTTTGCTTTAGCCTAGATCTGTTTTCAAGGATCTGAAGGGAAACAACTGCCTCTCCATTCTTTTTTCAAGGCTTGTAAAGAACAGATAGTAGAATATTTTTTAAAATTTAGAATAATTGTGACAAAATAGAATCAGAATGGGCTCTTCCTCCCCACCTCCCTGTTCACCCTATTATGAATTTAGAGAGAATGCAAGAAGGGAGAATGAAAGTAGTAAAAAAGAGAGAAAATGATGGAGAAGGAGAGGAGGAAGTAGAGCAAGAGTGAGAAGGGAAAATGTGAGGGATAAAGAGAGTAGGAAATCAAAAAAGTAAGGAAGAAGGCAATAGGGAGAGGCAGAGAAGATAGAAGAAGAAAGAAGTTAAAAGGGGAAGCAGTGAAGGTGGAGGAGAAAGGGGCATGAGCTGAGAAAGATGAAGAGTTTAGAAGAGGGGAAGAATGACAAGACACCTGAATCAGTAATGAAGCAATAGAAATGAAAGTGAATCTAGATGTATAAAATGCATCAAAATTGAGCTTCTCCTTGTTACTTTCCAAATACCCCCCTTTTCCTTGTTGAGTAAATTAACCATTTGGCTTCTGCAGTAGTCAGACCTATATTGTGCTTGAAACTGAAATTATCACTGCATGTATTATTACAGGATCCTTTAAAAACATTTGTGTGTGTGTGTGTGTGTGTGTGTGTGTGTGTGTGTGTGTGTGTGTGTGTGTGTGTGTGTGTGTGCAGGTGAAAATAGTTTTATCTAATTTGCATGCTTTTTAATCAATAGCCATTACAGCTAAAAAAAACCCCATGGTATATTCATATTGAAAATACAATGATAAATCCAGTTTTCTGTGCATCACTAAGTATTTTCACAATAAGATCATTTAAATAAAAATAGATTTAGGAGAATTGGCTTTGAGTACAGTATTCTTCCCGTCTTCAGTTCCAGGTGCTGAATTCTATCTTGTTATAAATGTAACCAGTTTGTTGGGTAGATTGAACACATCTGTTCTCCCCTAGAAGGCTTTCATGCGAATATTAATCCTGAAGAATCTGTACCTCCTCTATAATATGTTACATGCTAACTTGACATATGAGCACATACAAATTAACATTTGTTCTTTGTAGAGGTTAATAAACAGCTAAAGAAGATGCACTAGGCAAAAACTGAGCATTAGATCTGTCAATCCTCATATTACAAAGATTAAAATGATTAAAAGAAAATAGGAGGTTCAGGCAAGAAAGTGGCATTGTTTAAATCATTTCAGAATGCTTCAAGGGGTATTGTCTATGTTGGAAACTAAAGGAATTCATGAAATTAATAAATAGTCAGATAATTAAACATACAGTTCACAAATGTGTTTGATTGCTTTTTACTTACATCAGAACATATACCACTGGGTCCTAGGACCTTAGAAGCTTTCTAGTGCACCCTCTCTCCTAACAAAAGAAAAAACTGACTCAAGTATTCATTTTGCCTCAACCAATTCGAACTAATTAGGAGCTGATTTTCCACTCCCATACATATCTTGCTAATGAACATCTTCATTCTATTAATCAGACTTTTTCAAGTCCTTGTAATAGGCTCCTTAAGTTTCTCTAATGATTCATATTTACCACATGATTTAAGTTCCATTCCCAGCCACAAGGATCAAGTTTGTGGGCAAATGCTTGGACTTTGAAAATCGTTTTCTCCATGGACATAAAGGAAAAGAATTCAGTCTAGAGTGTAGAAAGTGGAGAGGAAGCTGATTATCTTATATAAGTAAGGAGCAAAGAAGGTACAATTCTAATAACCAGATCATTCTTACAGATAAAGAAATCCAACTGCAAGTGGTAAACAATGACAAAGCCAAAAGCTGAGGAATAAGAAATTAAGCCAAGTTGAACAGAAATCAAATAAGAACTAGGAAAAGGCAACATGGAGAATCAGAAAGCTGACTAGGGGAGTCTTATGGGGCAGTTGCTTATGGCAAGGCTCTTGAAGTTGAAACCATCCTGGCTGGCCCCTTGTGACCAATAACATTGATTTTCAGTTCTAGTACAAAATCTAATGTGTGCTTTGTTATTCAAGGTCACCTTTCAAAAAAGTCAGAATTAGGTAACATAAAATTTGAAGCTTGTTTATTTTTCCCTATTATAAGGAGAATACAATGAGATTTTGAAAGGGGAGATTGACTATTGTAGGAAGGGTAACATAATGGAAAGGAACCACAAAGCCTGTTGTTGAATCCAAAATTCAAAATCTCCTGGCTGTGTATATCCATTTTGCTTTTTTCAACCTCATTTTCCTCATGTGTAAAAGGGAGATAATGATGCATGTACAAGATGCCTTACAGGAATGTTGTGAGAAATCTTTTTTTTAAACTTTAAGTTCTTAAGAAGTATTAATTGTTAATATGAGTTACTGTTATTCTTGATAAACAGTATAATAGCCAGAAGTCTACTTTTCCTCTTCTCTCAAGGACTGGAAAGACTGACATCAACTATGTGTTGTCTATAACAGATACCTGACCTTTTAGTCATATGGATGATTCTTAACATACTTTATTTTGTCATTGTCCTCCTCATGATTTGCAGCTCATATGAATCTGTTCTTAAGACAATTCTGTTAACCAAGAACATTGATCTATTTTTGTGCTGTAATTCTTTTTTAGTTATAAGACATGACTCAAGAAATTTAATCTGATGATTTAATATAATAGGGAGAGGAAGAGAAGATAGAAGAGGAAGGAAGTTAAAAGGGGAAGCAATGAAGGTGGAGGAGAGGGGGGAGATGAGCTAATTTAAAATAATTAATATATTAATAATAATATATTTAATATATGAATACTAGATATATGAATTATAACACTGTATATTATTAAATCATTAGCATGAAAAGTAAGCCATAAAATATGGCATATCTAGATGGCAAATTCTTAACACATGTAGTGTTTATTTAAAACAATATTCAAATAAAGTGGTTGAGATTGAATTACTTCCTTGTAATGAGCTCAACTGAAGAGAATATTATAAATTAAAAACACAACAATGTAGATTGTTACCAGTTAGGACTTTTCAAAGCCTTTGTTAAAGATCCATGTCAAATGCTAGCTTAAAATAAAGTCATCATTGAATGGAAAGTAGATTTTATCATAGACTGGGAACTTGCTAAAAGACATAAAGTTAAAAACAAGAATCAAGGGACAATTAATAGGATGGAGAAATATAAAGAATATGATTCCTCAGGATGTGTATAGGCTAGTTTTATTTTGAACTTTTTTTTTTCAGAGAACACTTTCGCTTTATTGTTGCTAACAGAGACAGCAGAGGGGCTAGGAAGGAGAAAGCAGAGTCACCCCCACACAACTGGGGTAAAACAACCGAGTAAAATGGACAGCTAAAGCTTCCCCAACCCCGACGCATTCCCCAGGGGGGCAACACCCCCAAAGTCCTAAAGTGAAAGAAATAGAGAGGCCCCAAGAAGGAAGGGGAAAATTGAGAGAAGGGAATTTAAATAAGGGGCATGAAGCTAGGGGGAACCCCCCCCCCCCATCTTTGGAACTGGAATGGAGTGTCCTAACGGACCTTGTATTCTTTTCGCTTGTTCAGTCGGACTTGGCAGAATGAGAATTCTCTGAGCAGGAGATAGAGACCAGCTGCAATGAAGCAGCCGGAGCTCACTTGTTCATGAAGTTGATAGATTTTCTGAGGACCACTCTCAGAAAAATCATTCTCAATTAAAGGTACATCCTCAATTAGCACAGTAGAATGGATATGGAAGAAAATTCCAAGAAGGACCAACATGATCACCACCCCCACCCCCCAGGCGCTGCGGACCATGTCTCAGGCGGCCCGTTTGAGCCCACAACACGAGAGAGAGGAGGGGATGGACAGTGAAGGAGCTGGAGTGGAGCGCGGGTCCCAGAGAACCCGATGCAGGACTAAGGTGCCTTAAACGAAGATGGAATGGAAGCAGGAGCTCCCCAGGAGGGAGGGCAGATCGAGAACCTATGTTGAACCTTTGTAAAATAACCTAGAAGAAGGTCTGAATAGAGTGCTGAATAGAATCTTAAAGTTTATGGATGACAGTAAACTCTCTTGGATAATACAGTGTTTGGACCTATGTTGTCAATATAAAAGAGAATTCTTAGAAAAAAAAAAAACTTCTGATATATTTTACCTGCCACTATACAGCATTAGAGAATTTTCTAGAAGCTGGAAAAGTTAAATGTCTTAACCAAGATTACATGCATATCTGTTTTCAGATCCAAATATCTTATGAGAGTTGATTGTTAAATTTCTTTTTTTTTAGGATTTTTGCAAGGCAAATGGGGTTAAGTGACTTGGACAAGGCCACACAGCTAGGTCATTATTAAGTGTCTGAGGTCGGATTTGAACTAAGGTACTCCTGACTCCAGGGCGTTGCTCTATCCACTATGCCACCTAGCCTTGATTGTTAAATTTTTCTAATGCATATTTGTAATAGAATGGAACCAAGATTTGATTTATGACTTTATTGTTTTTCTTGACTTAAAAAAGTGATTTAAAATGTTAAAAGTGGGGCAGGGGCAGCTAGGTGACATGGTGGATAGAACATCAGCCATGGAGTCAGGAGGACCTGAGTTCAAATGCAGACTCAGACACTTAATAATCTAGCTGTGTGACCTTAGGCAAGTCACTTAACCCCATTGCCTTGCAAAAAGCCCCACCAAATTAAAATGTTAAAAATGGAAATGAAGTTTAGAAATTTGTTGTGCTTTTAATTAGACATCTATCAGTACACCATTGCTCAGTAAATATGCATCAGAGATGGTACTTGAAGGCACATCATCCTGGCTCCAAGATAAACTTCCACTATGAATCACAGCTTGTTGATAGTCAACATAATAGGTATAGATTAAGAGGGGGGAACCCTTAAATAAATACATGATAATCAGTAGTTATTAGATTAAAATGAATTACAAGTAGATAGAAAAGTAGAAAATAAGTCATAACAAAGAAAAATTACTATTTTTGTTAATAAAAATATCTCATCTCTGTCTGTATTTCAGTCTCTCACTTTCTGTCTTTGTTTTTGTCTGTCTGTCTGTCTGTCTCTCTTTCCCACCTGTTGATCTTAATAAGAGACCTGAAAGCTCCCATGGATAACATTTGGCAAACAAAATCTTGAACCACATAAGAGATTAAGATAAAATAGCTGGCACTGAAGTTGCTCCATGAAGTAGAACACACTTCCAGTTTTGCCAGAAAACAATCATTGTATTTAGAGTGGATAGTGCCCAATTCAGAGGTAACTAGTTCAAACTCCTCATTTTGAAAAATAAAGAGACTAAGGTCTTGAAAAGTTTAGTGATTTGCTGTTCCATAGTTGGGGAAAGAACAAAAGTTCAAATTTGACTGTTCCTCTGACTTCAAATTTAGGGCTTTTTTCCACTATACAATATAAATTGTCTCCTGGATTAACTTATGTGTGGCAGTAATGAGAGGAAAGCATTACAAGCATTTGATACCTTTATTAAGCAGCTTCTTCATGCTCATCATTTTGAAAAGTCAAACTTATGGGAATAGAGAGTAGAAAGAATTTGCCACTGTATGCAAGGAATACATAAATGAATGTAATTGCAATTCAGCAGGCAAGGAACAGTAACCTATTGGGAAATGGACAAAGTTTAGATTATTCTTTTACCTTTATAAACTATAGTTTAGGTATCTAGATAGCTCGGTTGATAAAGAAATGACCTAGAGTCCAAAAACAATCTTAGACATTTACTAGCTGTGTGATCCTGGGCAAATAACTCAACCATGTTTGCCTCAGTTTCCTCATCTCTATAATAATCTGAATAAGGAAATGGCAAACACTCCAGCATCTTTGCCCAACCCCCCCCCCCCCCACAAAAAGGGTCAGAAAGATCCAGTTATAATTTAAACAACTGAACACTAGGTAACTATTGTGCCTCCAAATGGTAGTTCAGGAAATAAAAGTAGTTAACACAAAGTTATTATGAACCCTTGTATTTAGTGTTAGTCACTGTGCTAAGCACTGTGGAAAGAATAAAAAGAAAAACTCCTTTTCTTTTTTAAAGTTATTAAGTTATTATTAATTTATTTTTGACATTCTTTTCTTTTAAAATTTTGAGTTTTAAATTCTCTCCCACCTTCCCACTCTATTTTGACCCATGGATGTGAGCAATAGGATATCAATTATACATGAAAAATTAGGCAAATATATTTCCATATTAGTCATACTTTTTCAAAGCAAGGAAAAATTTTAAAAAGTAAGAAAATTATGTTTCAATTTGTACTCCTAGTTCATCAGCCCTCTGAAGATAGATATTTTTTTTTATCTTGGGTCCTTTGGAATTGTCTTGAATCATTGAATTAATCTGAGTAGCCAGTCTTTCACAACTTGATGATACTGTACATAATGATCTTCTAGTTCTTCTCACTTCACCTTGCAAGAGTTAACATGTCTTTCCATTTTTTCTTTTTTTCTGAGACCACTCCCTCATCATTTTCCTTAGCACAATTGTACTCCATTGCAATCATGTCACAACTTGTTCAGCCATTTTCCAAATGATGATCATCACCTAGATTTTCAATTCTTTGCCAGCACAGAGATGCTATAAATATTTTTGTAGAAGTCCTTTTCCATTTTCTTTGATTTATTTGGGATATGAATTTAGTAATGTGGTATTGGTAGGTCAAAAATAATACACAATTTTATAGCCTTTTGGCCCTAGTTCTAAATTGTTTTCTAGAATGGTTGACACAATTCACAACTCCATCAACAAAACTTTTCTTAGGAGAAGATAATATGCAAATAACTATGTACAAACAAAATCTATACAGGATAAATGGGAAAAAACAGCAAAAGGAAGACACTAGCATTGAGGGAAATAGAAAATAACTTCTGATAAAAAGGTAAATTTTTAGCTCACACTTGAAGAAAGCCCAGGATAGATATCAAAGATTAAATTGTGAGATAATGGCAGGCATAAGGGGACAGCTGTGAGTTAGGATATGCAGTGTCTTTATTTTTTATTATATTTTTAATCTCAAACATATTTCCTTTTCTTTTTTAAGAAAGATTTTACTTATTTTGAGTTTTACAATTATCCCCCTCATTCTTGCTTCCCTCCCCCCCCCACAGAAGGCTTCCTGTTAGTCTTTATATTGGTTCCATGTTATACATTGATCTCAGTTGAATGTGATAACAGAGAAATCGTATCCTTAAGGAAGAAAAATAAAGTATGAGATAGTAAACTTACATAATATTTTTTTTTCTAATTTGAAGGTAATAGTCTTTGGTCTTTGTTCAAAATCCATAATTCTGTCTCTGGATACAGATGGTATTCTCCATCACAAATAGCCCAAAATTGTCACTGGTTATTGCACTGAAGGGATGAGCAAGTCCATCAAGGTTGATCATTAAATCCCATGTTGCTGTTAGGGTGTACAATGTTTTTCTGGTTCTGCTCATCTTGCTCAGCATCAGTTCATGCAAATCCTTCCAGGCTTCCCTGAATTCCCATCCCTCCTGGTTTCTAATAGAACAATAGTGTTCCATGACATACATATATTACAGTTTGTTAAGCCATTCCCGAATTGAAGGACATTCACTTAATTTCCAATTCTTTGCCACCACAAACAGGGCTGCTATGAATATTTTTGTACAAGTGATGCTTTTACCCCTTTTCATTATCTCTTCATGGTATAGAGCCAGAAGTGATATTGCTGGATCAAAGGGTATGCACATTTTTTATTGCCATTTGGGTATAGTTCCAAATTGCTCTCCAGAAAGGTTGGATGAGTTCACAGCTGCATCAATAATGTATTAGTGTCCCAGATTTCTTGCATCCCTTCCAACATTGATCATGATCCTTTCTGGTCATATTAACCAGTCTGAGAGGTGTGAGGTGGTATCTCAGAGATGCTTTAATTTGCATTTCTCTAATAAGTAATGATTTGGAGCAATTTTTCATATGGCTATGGATTGTTTTTTTTCCTCAGCTGTATATTGCCTCTGCATATCCTTTGACCATTTGTCAATTGGGGAATGACTTTTTTTTGAAAATTTGACTCAGTTCTCTGTATATTTTAGAAATGAGTCCTTTCTCAGAAATACTAGTTGCAAAAATTGTTTCCCAATTTACTACATTTCTTTTGATCTTGGTTACAGTAGTTTTAGCTGTGCAAAACCTTTTTAATTTAATGTAATCAAAATTATCTAGTTTGTTTTTAATGATGTTCTCTATCTCTTCCTTGGTCATAAACTGACTTTCCACAGATCTGACAGATAAAGACAAATAAACTACTCCTTGATCTTCTAGTTTACTTAAAATATTTTTTATGTCTAAATCCTGTATCCATTTAGATCTTATCTTGGTATAGGGTGTGAAGTGTTGGTCTAATCTAAGTTTCTTCTATACTAAATTCTAATTTTCCCAACAGTTTTTAATCAAAGAGAGAGAGTTTTTATCCCAGTAGCTGGGCTCTTTGGGTTTATCAAACAGTAGATTATTATAATCATTTCCTGCTATTACACCTAGTCTATTACACTGATCAATGACTCTTTTTTTAGCCAATACCAGACAGTTTTGATGACTGATGCTTTAATAATATAATTTTAAATCTGGAGGGGCTAAGTCACCTTCTTTTACACCTTTTTTTTCATTGAATCCCTGGAAATTCTTGACTTTTATTTCTCTATATAAATTTGCTTACAACTTTAACTCATTAAAGTAATTTTTTTTGTAATTTTGATTGGTAGGGCACTAAAGTTTAGCTTTGGTAGAATTGTCATTTTTATTATATTAGCTCAAATGCAGTGTCTTTATGAATGACAAAGTTACAAATACTCATTAGAGAAATCAGATGTGGTATGGTGGGTTGGGTACTGTATTTAAGACAAGAAGGCCTAGGTTTCAATCCCATATTATATATTTAAAAGTTCTTCTTCCTCTTCCTCCTCATTCTCCTCCACCTCTTCCTCCTCCTCTTCTTCTTCCTCTTCTTCTTCCTACTACAACACTCCTACTGCTACTATTGTTTTAAATTTTATGAATCACTTTGTATTTATTATCTCTTTTATCTCTATAATACCTCTATCAAGTAGTTGCTATTATTATATCCATTTTACAGATGAGAAAATGAAAGTGACACATTGTGATTTTTCTAAGGATAACTCACACAATTAGTGAGTTTATGAGGCAGAATTCAAATATAGGTCTCTCTCTTCCATCTAGTTCTGTGTCCTATCAACTATGCCAATGCATACCATCTCAGAATATTGACAACAAAATACTTTGCCAGACCAGCTAAATCTCTAAACCAGTAGAAGAATTTCTATTTTCATAATGATCAGAATCTAGGAAACAACAGAAATGAAACTCAATACTTCTTATTTGCATTTCTTCAGTGTATCTCTCTCACCAACTTGAAATAGTCAAGAGAATTTGGATCCACTGAGGATTCTAAAGATTTCTGTGAAGGCCTGAAATACCTTAATGTTTCATCATTCAGCACAATAGGAAGTTCTGGCTTCTTCATTACTCATGATCCACAATTAAACCCTGAAAGTCACATTCTTATTACTAAACATTCTGGTTAATGAAGATCAGAAACTCTTCAAATTGGATCCTTAGGACATGGAAATTTATTTCTGTACACTTGAAATGCATCTTTTCCAGGTCCTTATTCTGAAATAAATTTTTTAAAAGATCTTATTTATTTTGAGTTTCATAATTTTTCTCCTAATCTTACTCCCCCCCCCCAAAAGAAGGCAGTCTGCCAGTCTTTACATTGTTTCGATGGTATACATTGATCCAAATTGAATGTGATGAGAGAGAAATCACATCCTTAAGGAAGAAAGATAAAGTATAAAAGATAACAAGATCAGACAATAAGATATCAGTTTTTTTTCCTAAATTAAAGGTAATGGTCCTTGGTCTTTGCTCAAACTCCACAGTTCTTTCTCTGGTTACAGATAGTATTCTCCATTGCAGACAGCTCCATATTGTCCCTGATTGTTGCACTGATGGAATGAGTGCGTCCATCAAGGTTGATCATCATCCCCATGTTGCTATTTTTCTGGTTCTGCTCATCTCGCTCAGCATCAGTTCATGCAAATCCCTCCAGGCTTCCCTGAATTCCCATCTATCCTGGTTTCTAATAATTTCTAATACTTGATTTCCAATTCTTTGCCACCACAAGCAGGGCTGTTATGAATATTTTTGTACAAGAGATGTTTTTACCTTTTTCATTACCTCTTCAGGGTATAGAGCCAGTAGTGGTATTGCTGGATCAAAGGTCATGCACATTTTTGTTGCCCTTTGGGCATAGTTCCAGACTGCTCTCCAGAAAGGTTGGATGAGCTGAATTAAAGTTTAAAAAAAAAGAAAATAAATTTCTTCAAGGAAGGGCATTGTAATTCCAACAACTCATTCAACTGATACAGTTTGCCTTTGGTTCACTTAATTTAGTGCAAAACTATTTCACCTCTGAAAAAAACACTTGAAGACTAGTATGGGACCGCATGAAATTTTGCTTTGTAAAACTTCTCATTCTTTTTTTTGGCAAGGCAATGCAGGTAATTTTTAAGTTTCTATGGTCAGGATTTGAACTCAGTTCCTCTTGACTTCAGGGCCAGTGTTTTATCCACTGAACCACCTAACTGCCCCAAACTTCTCATTCCATTTAATAGGTATCCTATTCAAATCAATATTTGATATTGATGGCTCAATGGATAGAGCATTGATCTTGGAGTCAGGAGGATTGGAGTTTGAATCCAGTCTCAGACAACTGACACTTACTAGCTGTGTGACCTTGGGTAAGTCAATTAACCCTAATTGCCTTGTATCCCAGGGCTATCTCCAAATGTCTTGATTCCTATCTGACTACTGGACTCAGATGCCTTTGGAGAAGAAAATGAGGTTAGTGACTTAGCACAGCATGCCCTCACTCAAATTCAATTCTTGTACATGTCGTGGGATCACGTATCTTGTGCGATGGTCTTCTTCAAGAAACAAGGACAAATATCATCATTATTTCTTTTGAAAAATCAATGTTAGAAAAATTGGAGAAATCTCATAAACAAATTTTCAGAGACTGCTTCTCTCATTTAACTCTTTAAGGCCCAGAAGTAGTATACACATACATACATGCATATATACATGTGTATAGATGCACATATATGCAAATATATAAATATGTATATATATATACATACATATAAATATTCACACATTTTGTGTAGAATTGAAAGTTGAAAATAAAATGTGAAGAACTCTCCAAATAATTGTAAATAAAAAAACTCAGTTGTCTCTTTTCCTAGAATAAGCAAAAATCACTAATATTTGTTTATATATTTCTGCAAAGGATTTAGTGAATTTCCCCTAATTTCATGACTATGGAAGCATTTGAAAATTGGTGTGTATAAGTTGATTTTTCTTTTTTTTTAAAGCATAAGAAAACAAAAAATGAAATTTGCCTAATTTTATATAATATTTACTAATCAACAAGGACATAATTGTTATGACTATTATATTCCTGGCACTTTGGATGCAAATATAAAAATGAAATGACCCATATTGATCATGAGATTACATTCTGATGGAGAAGATAAGGACATATAAAATATAGGCATCATTAATATAAAATGAATAAAAAAATTAAACAAAGCATATTACATATATATCACACAGTAGGTATAGTAATAATGTGAAACTTTTTGAGTTGGATACCTTTAAAATGCATAGATTTTAAGTATCAATGAGTCATTTTTCTGAAAGCTAATTTATTTTCAGGGTTCTGGCTCTACTTGACTTTAGGCTGTATATTTTACTTGGATATGATCCCGGTTACTGGAAATGAAATATAACTTTTTATTTCTATTGACCTTTGATGAATCTTACTGATTTATAGAGAACAAGGTAGAAATCTTTCTATTGGTTGGTTTTACACAAAATAGTGCACCCCAGAAATCTGTCAGAATCCACCTTAAATTGCCTTCCTCTCTGTGGTTTAAAGAAAGTTCCAGTTGGATGATGTTGTGAGAAGAAGCAGATCTTATTTTATCAACACAAAACTTGACAAGATTCAGCATTCTACTGAGAGAGAGAGAGAGAGAGAGAGAGAGAGAGAGAGAGAGAGAATGATAATCTCAATCTCAAGGCTGAGTTTCAGGCACTTAATTGTAGCTTCTCTATGGAATATTATTGTTCTATAAGAAATCTTAAATGGTTGGATTCTAGAGAACCATGGAATGACATATAGGTTCTGATGCTGAGAGAAGGGAGCAGAACCAAGAAAACAATGTACACATTAGCAACAACATTGAGAGATGATCAACCTTGAAGGAAGTGGCTGCTCTCAGCAGTTCTGAGAGCTAGGACAACAGTATTAGACAAACTATGGTCAATGTTATCTTCATCCAGAGGAAAAAAAAAATAAAACAAAACAAAACAAAACCAGAAACAACATATCAGAATCTGATGAACACTATAAAAATTTTCTCTTATGTATCTCTTTCCCTTAATCCTAATTCCTCATACCAAAAATAACTAATTTATAAATGTTTATGAAAAATAAGTACAATCCTAACCTGTTTGCCACTGAGTGAAGGGGGAGATGGGTGGGAAGGCAGGGTGAAAGGAAATTTTGTAACTTAAAAATATACATGTGTATATGGATAAAATAAATAAATAAACAAAAGGGGAAAACAGTTTCTCCTTTCAGAAAGTTGGGGAACCTATTCTGAATATTTGATATATTTGATGTTTGAATATCTCATTCATTTTTGTGATGGAAAAAATATCAGAAATTGAGGGAATGATCACCAATTCAAGTGTGGTTGAACAAGTTATGGTATATGATTGTGATGGAATACTATTGTGCTATAAGAAATAAGAAGCAGAATGGTTTTTAAAAAACCCTCAGAAGATATGTGAAGTGATGCAAAGAGAAATGAACAGAAAAAGAACATTGTACAGAGTAATAGCAATATTGAAAGGATGTCCAACTGTGAATGAATAAATTGCTTTGATAATATAATGATACGAGGTTATTCCAAAGTATTAATGATGAAAAATGGTATCCTAAAGATAAAGATCTGATGAATTTTGAGAGTAGATTGAAGTATACTTTAAAAAACACTTTATTCTTCTTGTTCTTTTCCTCATTTTTTCTAGAAATATAGCTATATGAAAATGTTTGCCTAACTTCATGTGTATAATTGATGACATATTGCATCCTTTTTCAATGTATGTAGGAGGATTAGAGGAAGGGAGAGAATTTGTAGCTCATTTTGTTTAAAAAGATTATTATTTTAGAAAGATAACTTATTTATATCATTCACCCAGAATCAGAAATATCACTCATTAGCAAGGTATGTGAAGAAAGTTAATTCACTGAATCCAGACATTTTGAGTAAAATAAAACATGATCAGTGCAGCTAGGTGGTGCAGTAGATAAAGCATCAGCCCTGGAGCCAGGAGGACCTGAGTTCAAATATTACCTCAGACACTTAATAATTGCCTAGTTCTGTGACCTTGGGCAAGTCACTCCTTTAACCCCAATGCCTTAAAATTAATAAAACTTAAAAAAAATGTTACTGAAGGGTACAATAACTTCTACACAATTTTACCATTTAATCTAAACAACAAGGAATTTTAATGAAACCAGAGACAAAAACAACACTGATGAACAAACACTGACTGCATTTGTCCCTTCAGTTAAAATGTAAATTTAAATATGGTTATTCAAACCTGAAAAGTGTATATTTCCATTTTAAAGTTCTTAAAAACCACAAGGATTAGTAGAGATTAAAATCAAAAAGAGTAAATCTGAAACTGTTTCTTTCCTTTTTCATTCTCATGGATCAATTTCCAAACAAACAAAACCAAATCAAACCAAAAGAACCAAAAAGTTCTTTATCAGAATTTCAACAAGCCAGACCACCACCACCGCCACCATCACCACCATCACCACCACCAACAACAACAACAAAAGCCAATTCAATCATATTACACTAGAGCTTCAGTCCTACAAACCAATATTACTACTTTCCTTTGGAAAATTGACATTTTCTGTAATGTTTGCATGGATTGTACTACTGCGACATATGGAAAGCTAGCAAATAATAATAAAAAATAGAAGTAAATATTCAAAATAAATCATGATAGAACTTGAACAACACATCTGTGGATCATGGCAATTCAGACTCTTAATTGATATTTTTTTTTAAATCCAAATTAGATGGAGTACTCTTTGGTGAAATATTAAGTTTCATTTTAATTTGGATGAAACAGATTTGGCAAAAATTGTATACAATCTGTTTGAAAGACAATTAAAGAAAGAACTAATCAATTAATTTTAATCATAAAGCTCTGCAGGACTGTTACTTGTTCTTCAGATTTAATTTATATATTTTTCTTTCCAAATAAATAAATTATTTTACTGCATAGCATTACCATTTATGTTTATGTCTGTATTTCCTATACTTCCATAAAATTGAAGTTAGTATGTGCTCAAGTAATAATATAGATCTTTTTATTGGTTAAATACTTTCAATTTTAATTTTTTTCAAATTTTATGTTACTTAAAAACTAACAACATTTGATCCTGGATATCCGGAGAGCATAAGTTCATTAGAGAAATTTTTTTCAGTCATTTCAGTTGGGTCCAATTCTTCATGATTCCATTTGTGGTTAAGCTTCTAGGGATAACAAAGTTCTGAAAGAGTAGAATATCTTCTAAAACATCACATAGGTATGCCCAACTAGTGGAGAACATTTTCCCTGTATTGAAGCCAATCCTATATATTATAAAGAAAATAAGTAAAACTAAAACAAAATTAGTGAATTCTGAGATAGTTCTCTTGGTGTCCTCTGTGGTTTCTGCTCTGACAGAATCTGCTGATCATCCCATCCTATAACATCTATAATGACAACTACATCCTAACTATATCTCTGGGATTTATTGACCTTCTCTGTCTGTTTGAAAAGTAGAATAATTAGCTAATCTCTACAGAAGAAACAAAAATTGCTATTAATGTTACCCATTTCAACAGATGCTGAAGAAAAATTTTTGATAAAAATTAGAGATTATTAAAGCTTTCCATTGATAATAAAATAATATAACAATAATAATATAGTATGGAGTATATAGAATATATAATACATAAGTATAATATATCATATAATAATATATAGTAACCTCCTATGAGGTAAAATATATAGTCTATCCAACTGCTCATTCTGTCTTTTAGTGGACTTTTCATACATTTCATATATATATATATATATATATAATTATAGACTATAAGTATGCATACTAATTTAGGTAATCCAAACTCCACTAATCTCATTTATTATATCAAAGTAGACTATAATTGAGAAGGCATAAATATAATATTTACCTTGTAATCACCAACAAAATCATGTTCTCTATATTTTATTCACCATTTAGCAATAAATAGGCAGATCTGTGATAGACAAAATGCCACAAATAATCTAAGTACATGACAATATGAAAGATCCTTATGGGGCTATCATTCATAAGTATAAATTTTATTGATCTGAGAAAAAGTTTTATAATAACCTACCCAGATGTTGTCTTCTTGCTTGTATTGTTTCCAGTTACGTCCTGTATCACTAAACATCAGTATATAGCTTGTTACCCAGTCAGAGCTCCCATATCTTCCCTGTGTGGCCACTGCAGTAATCTCCACTCTATTTCCTAGATCAATTTGGAGCCATTGTTGAGCATTAGAATTCACTGGGGACCAACCACCAGCTCCTGGTAAAGGACAAAGTTGAGAAAGAGTCATCTCTCACAAACCCATGATAAAGGAGGAAAAGAAAAACAAAGAAACCCACCAAAAAACCCCACAAAAATACTTGTGCCTCAGAATTCATTTCCTAGAATGGAATTCACCCCATTACACATTGACATTGAATGAAAGTCACTCTTCTAAAATGATACTGAATATAATATTATAGGATATAGAATTAAGAGACTTTGGAGGTAACCTAGACTAGTAGTAGCAAACTCAAATAGAAAAGGATCCTTGTTTACTTTATATTGACTTAGAAATTAACATTGCTTTTGCTGCATTTTATTTTTATTTATTTTGTTAAATATTTCCCAATTATATTTTAATAAGGTTAGATTGGGGATTTTTTGAGCTGCTACTGACTAGATTTGTTGCTTTATTTTATAGATAAAGAAAATAAAGTTTAGAGGAATAAAGTAAATTATCTTATATTACAAAGTTAGTAATTAGAAAATGTGTCTTCAATTCAAGGCCTGTCCTTTACATGAATCTCTGATCCTTCCTCCTCTGCAGAATGCTCCATCTATCATTATATGTATTTTCCTTGTAATAATATTTAATCTCTTCCCTCTCCAATCTGACATGCACTCAAATGACAAAAGAATTTCTGTAAAGTCTAGATTGGACCCTTGACATCTCTAGCCTGAAATTTAAATGTTTTGTTTTGTTTTGTTCTTTTGGCATTTAAAACTCTACAACATTTGAATCATTTCCTATTCTTTGAGACTTTCAACAAATTTCTTCCTACAATAATCTAACATCAAGACATATTTCTTTTTTGTTGTTCCTCAAATATGGCATTTTATCTCCTATCCTCATGCCCTAACACTATATATTCTGCATGTCTGGAATGTACCTTAGAAGGTTGGGATAATATATATTCACAGATACTAAATGGTTTGCATATTCTTATACTCTTCAATTACAAATAACATAACATAATAACATAACATAACATAATAACATAAATAGAGAATTTATTCAGAATTTATGTTTATCAAATCTGGCTGCTGCATTTGAAAATTAAGTAAATAGAGAAACAGTGTTCTGAGAATGACCAATTTATTAGTTAGGATAGCAGTTAACAATAAAATGGGTCAATGGTATCTCTCAATGCTAAAAGACCCAGAGTCCTAATATAGTTTTGGGGGGTGCAAAGTTTGTAGGTGGGGAAGATAATATGATTATTTACATATTAGACAATGCTGCGGAGGTGGGAATAACATGATTTATTATGTTAAAGAAAGTATGTTAGCATATTCATATGGGGCTAATTATCACCTTTCTCTGACAATTAAAGAATGTTAATTATTGCAGCATCTTGTAGACCTTGTTAATAGAACTCAGTAGACACCCTGGCACTTAGAAGGGTTTATTAAGAAGACAAGACCCTTCCTTAATTATAAAAGGAAAGGAAAAGAAAGGAAAGGAGAACAATAAAGCTTTTAGGATGTGACAAGCTAACTTGTAACTTCAAACTAACTCAGAGGAAAGATTATATTCCATAACTTAACCCAGGGAAGGAAAAATGTGGCTTATGTAATTATACAAAATGGAGCTACATTAAATGATAGGGTCCATTACAAAATGGAATCAATTATTAAATGATAAAGAATAATTTTAATTTCTTCATGGTTCTAAGGTGAAGAAGGAGAGCAGAGAATATATACTAATGCATCAGAAACAATCTCAATTAAAAGGCAACCAGGTCAATCCAGTTTCTTTTATTGACAAAATTTTTTAGAATTTGTTTTGCCCATTTTTTCATAGTAAAATTGTGTTACTTATTGGATAAGTATTCAATAAAATAACTTTTGGTAGATGACAGAATAAAAGAATATCTTATATAAACATAATATTTTAGAAAGAAAAATCATCAGGAATCTACTAACTTTCTATTGTCTCCAGTAAGTCATAGATTTAACTAGAAGCAATTCTTGAGGAAAATTGTCATCTTTTTCTCCCACATTAATTTTTTTAATATGGAAAAAGTCATCAAATTTAAATAGAAAGTGAATGAAAAAAGGAGAACAAATAATTTATATCAAATGCACCCAAAAGACAACAAAGGTCAAAGGAGTTGGTGCTAAAAATATTTCATCAATGAGGAAAGAAATTATCCCTCCCTTGGGCCAACAGTCAAAACAAAGCCTATTTTTAATGACTTAAAATCCACCCAAATTTACTGACTGCTGCTTTCAGCCACATAGAAACCATTAGCACATTATGTTAAGAATTTTCCAAGCCCAAGAACATCAACCTATAACCCTCAAAGTCATGAGTAGCAATATGAGTGATAATTGCTAGGGAGCTTTGCCCTTCCTCGCTTCACAGTTAATAGGTTGCACTAGTTATCTGTGGTTGCCATGGCAAGCATTTTGTTAGTTCAATCAAACAATAAACGTGTTTTCCCAAATTATGAGAATGGTCATAAGATGGTTTGACAGCTGTTCTACAGATAGACATTCACTTCTGTTTCCTCATTATACTTGAAAAGAGTATTTATGTCATAAATAAGTATGATGGACAGCTATGATTTTAACTATCTGTCATCTAAAATATTTTCTCACATTGAGAATGATCAATGATAAAATTCCAAGAAACTCAACAGAATAAATAGAACTAATTTTAGAAATTAAGTATTAAAATGACCTTTTAAAAATTAAGGAGCAAATCCACAGATAGGAATGGGAAATGATTAGTCCATGGTCACATAATTAGAATATAGCTATTAGTCATCAGTTCTGGTTCTTCTGATTCTATATTCCATATGTTTTTTCCTATCTTATATGCCTTGCCTAATTTCTAAGAAACATATGAATTCAATGGAAACAGTTAACCAAATAAAAATTCCATCTTGTAGTTGCTTAATAATACTTTATATACTTCTATACTTTTTCTAATTCTATCCATTTGATAAGGAGACTAAGATCTGTGAGGTGAAATATGTCAAAGTCATGTAACTAATTAGCAATAGAACCAAAATTTGCAAACATATCCTCTAATTTGAAACCCAAAGTTCTTTCTACTATCCTCAACTGGGAGTAAGCTAGTGAAAAGACCAATGCAAGATTTCAGGTAAGTACTCATTTCCTGTTTTCCCTTTTTTTCCCTCTACCAGGCTAAAGAATAAACAAGTCAAAATAATGCTTAACATCATAAAGGCTTTACTCTTGAATTACATCTGTACTCTTGAATTTAACAAGTAGCTATTATGTGCTTGAATTTATGACTTTGCAAAAAAAAGGAATTGAAGGAAGGGATACTCAGGCTAACCTCCATGGTACTTAGTTTTCTAATGAGAAAAATTAATTTGGAACAGATGGTCTCTGAAGTCCCTTCCCTAAAGGACATCTAAAAATGTTTACAACCATGTGAAATAATATTCCAAATTCCTAATAAGAATATAAATGGAAATCAAAACAGTTCTGAAGTTTTACTTCATACTCTGCCACTTGGCAAAGTGACGCAAGGTAGGACTGCTAATTGTTGGAGGAATTGCTGAAAGACAGGAACACTGACAAATTATTAGTAAAGTGGTGAATTGGTAAGAAATAACTTGAAAAGCAATTTGGAATCATGAAAAAGTGACTACAATGTCCATGACATTTGACACAGAGATTTCACTATGAAATTTGCATATACCCTAATAGATCAATGACAAGGAAAAAAAAAAACCAGATTCCACATGCATAAATAGAACTTTCTCTGGTAGTAAAATCTGCAAAGTAGATACCTTTTTGTTTTTTAAAGTTTAAAAACATTATGCTATATGAACAGAATAATGGAATATGGCTATGGTATAAACAATAAACAATGAATACCAGAGCATTGAAAGACTTAAGTGAATAGATATAAATTGTAACAAGTAGAGGGGGAAATATATGCAATGTCTTCAATAATGAAAAAATGAAAATGGAAAGACCATTAGTTATAGAACAATAAAGAAAAAATAAATGTTGAGATTTTAAAAGAACAAGCTTAGATCTAAAGAAGAGATATGAAGGGTCATCTTGCTCTACTCCTTCAAAGGTTGGAGGAAAGGTGGTTGAAAAGATATAAGGCTATGGAAATTGGTACAGAAATTTTATATATTGATTTGCTGACCTTTCTCTTTCTTTTTTTTCTTAAAAAACCCTTATTTATTATAAAAATGAATCTTTGCGAGAAGTTAGATGGAAAATATTGGAGAGCAATCTAAGCAATGTAAGAACAAATTCCACAACACATTCACTTTTGATCAGTGAATAGCATGGAAACAATGTAAAGATGATCAGATTGCCTTCTGTGGGGATGGGATAGAAGGGGGGAGAAAGTGCAAAGTTGAAAACCTTATCAAAAAATGATAGGCAGAAACTACTATTGTATATAATTGAAAAACAAATAAAATATTTATACAACATAAAAATATTTTTAAAATCTAAGAACAAATTCTATTATTTTTTAAAGAGAGTAGAATTGCTTCAGAATGGGAGATGAATCAATATTTCTCTAATTAAAAATAAAATCTAAAAAACATAATCCAGTGAGCTTGAATTTGAGCCTTTCCCAGATACTCTTAAGAGATTAGCTAGTGACCTTTAGAAAAGATTATGCTTTCATCAAGAACATATAATGCCAGAATAATATCACTTGCACTTTTATATATGGATTCTTTGGATAAAATTTACTTAAATTTTATCCAAAGAATCCAGAGAATTCCATCATTCAATTCTAGCCAGCAAAATGGAAGGTAAAGTATAGATCAGGAATTCTTAAACTTTTATGTGTGCATTCCTTTGGCAATCTGATAAAGTGTATATACTCCTCCAAATGATGTTTTAAAACACATAGGATTATTAAGGAAATTGAAATATAGTTATCAAATATTTTTTGAAGTTCATGCATTCTATGTCAAGAAGATCTGCAAATAATTATTACATAATTAAGTGGATTTGGAAATAATCATATTATTATACTAGGAGTACTCAATAGTAATTTAATGGCCACTTCATGAGATTTATTGGATTTATTTGGATTTATTGGAAATCTGTGCTTGGAGTAATGCGATTTACTATTTTTATAAAGAACTTGGATTAATTGATAGAAGGCATGTTTACAAAAATTCCATTTGCCAGGTTAGAAAGAATAGCAAATACGTTAGATGACTAATATGGTGGGGGGAAATTAAAGTTTCCTAAAATTCGCTATTGGATTGGGTCTGATAAGATGAAACAATTATATAAAACATGCATTCATAGTGTCATGCTCATAGAGACAGAAGAGACCGTAGAGTTATGCTAGTCCAATAATTTAAACTAATATATTCTTCATTATCCAGGATCTAGAATTCAAAGAGCTTATATTTATTTCAAATGTCCCATAGGAAGCTTAGGGTTGGGTTAAAAAGAAAATCAACTCTACAATTTTAGTATGCCAAAGATAGTGTTGACTTTGTGAGATAGCACCTATCTAAGAAAGATCTGGGGAACTTTGTATTAGAATAAGGCTGCTTCTCAAAAAAAACTGCAGTGACATTCTATCACCTCCAGCATGAAATAAAAAACACTTGTATTCAGTTCTAACTGCAACATTTTAGGAAGTCACTGATAAATTGGGAAGGTTCAGAGTAACTTGATCAATATGGTAAAAGTGTTTGAAATCAAACAATATAAATATTGGCTGAATATGCCAATAAAAAATGAATATGCTTAGATTGTAGAAGAAATAAAGGGAATTTGTTAGCTGTCTTGTATTTGAAAGACTTTATCTCATGAAAGGGGTACTAGTTTTACTTTGCTTGGTACCAAAGGACAGAAGTAGAAGCAATTTGGGCCTGGGGAGGGGGGAATTTCAAAGATTTGCAATTATTAAAAAAAAAGTTCTGGGGACAGCTAGGTGGTGCAATGAATAAAACACTGACTGGAGTTAGTAGGGCCTAAGTTCATATGTGGCCTCAGAGACTATATAATTAGCTAGCTGTGTGACCTTGGGCAAATCACTTCATTACTTTGCAAAAATCCCCCCCCCAAAAAAAAATCATAAAAAATTTTCTAACAATTGAGCTTATTCATTAGTTGAATAGATTGTCCATGGAGTATAATATTGAAAATAATGGTATATTTTGCCAAGGTATTAATCAATTTTGCTCATTTTTTCCTTTTTTCTTCCTTTGCATTTAAATATGCTTGTTATAAAAATGTCTATAGTAGGAGGAAGTCTGGGACATAGGGAAAAAGTAAAGTTTATGTAATAAAAAATATATCAACATAATACATTAAAAATGAAATGTATTTTTTTCAGGAGGTATTTTACTTTGCCTTAATAGATCTCTTCAAACAAAGTGTGAATGATAAGTTAGCTAAGTCTTCTGTAGCTGGGATATTAGATGTCACAGTGGATTGAATGACATGAAGTCAGGAAGATATGATTTCAAATACTGACTAAGGCAAATACTGACTTACTCATTGTGTGACCTTAGGAAAATCACTTAACCTCTCTTGACCTCAGTTATCTTATCTCTAAAATGATGTAATAGTACTTATCTCACAGTATTGGTGTAAGAATAACATGTAAAAAAATGCAAAATGCTTTGCAAGCCTGAAAGGGCTGTATAAATGCAGGGTAAATACCATTAGCTATTACAATTTTTATTCAGGTACAGATTTTAATAGTTCTAAGAACCCTTCCAAATCAGATTCTGTGATTTTAATTTTGATAGATCTCTACTTGGTGCCATGAATCTTGCTTTGGAAATATATTCTTCAGCAGAGTCAAAGGTTTCCAAATGCCATATTTCTAACCTCAGTTACTCAGATTGATATAAAAAGATTAATTTCTGTTGGAATTCTGTTTTTAATTAACCACTTTAACTTCATAATGGGTTGATTTTAGCATAAGAATTCCCCAAACTCTAGAAAATGAGGTTTGGATATACAGCATAATGACCGTATATATTAGGAAAAGGTAAAAGGACAGATTAAAAACACAATAAAGAGCAAAGATGTTAAAACCTTTTTAAACCCTCTCTTTAAAAAGGTACAAGAGTTAGAGCAGGACCATTTGATTCCAAAAGGGAAGAAATAGCCACAACAAATCCCTATTACTTTCTGTATTTCCTCTGTGCTAAGCATCCATTTTCCAAAATGCTAAAATAAGTCCTAAGGGGAACAAGTTTCCTAAGCATATTCTTTAAGTAGTACCAAATTCAGACTCCATAAAGTCACAGATACTTCAGCAACTATTTACTTGGATTGTTTGGTTATATTATCACCTGTATCTTCAATTATTTGTTGTCTGGATACAGTGATGCTAAAGGTCATGGGTTATGAAGGGAAGTTTCTGTTTAACAATGGTCATGTATAAAAGAGAAAGAAGGTTTTTTATAAATATTTTAAAGGCCTGTACAATTGTTAACAAAAATAATAATAATCACAATTTTGTTCAGGCACATTCTAATGGGCAACCTGTATTTATGCAAAGATCAAGTACACATGAATAAGCATAAGCTATTTTCGAAATAGACCAGGTAAAGTCTTGAGTGCTCTGGAAGGATTGCCTCATTTTACCTAATAGCAATCATTTATTGAAGAACCTACTAAGTGCAAGGCACTGTGCTGGATTCTATAGGGATAAGGAAGAAATAATCATATTGTTCCATTTCTTGGACACAGAAAAAGGAAATGAGTAAGTTTCTTAAGTTAAGCTTGTTTGTAAAATCTCACTTTTGATGCAATACTGAGTGCAAATGCAACACATTGCTATTTCCAAGATTATGATGTATTTAGATGATTTAATCTTATGCAAATCAAAGTATCATAGACTGAGATCTAGAAGGGATCTTCAAGGTTTGTCTTCCAACTGAGGAAATTGAGAAGTAAAGATTAGGGAACTTGCTCAACGTTATAAAGGTAGGTGGCAGAGCTGAAATTTGAACCCTGATTCTAAATCTGATTCTATTTCCTCTGTAGCATGCTAATTCTCCTAGGCCTTAGGTTTCACTCTGGTAATGACAAGTTTTATTCTGTAGGCTCCTATGATCATATCTCTAAAGCTAGAAAGCACTCTAGAAGTCATCCAGTCTCACCTATTAACTTTAGAAATGAGAAAACTTTAAAAAGAGAAGTTAAATCAATAAATTGACATATATTAAGAATGTAGGGACAGCTAGTGGTGTAGTGGATAGAGCACTGGCCCTAGAGTCAGGAGGATCTGAGTTCAAATATGGCCTCAGACACTTAATAATAATTACCTAGTTGTGTGACCTTGGGCAATTCACTTAAATCTATTGCCTTGCAAAACAAACAAATAAATAAACAAACAAACAAACAGAAAAGAATGCACATTGAGGTAGGTAGATGGTACAGTGGATAGAGTACTGGTCCAGGAATCAGGAGGACTTGAGTTCAAGTTCGACTTCAGACATATTGACCCGTTGCGTCAAATAAATAAAAATTTAAAAAAAGAACCTCAATTGAATCAAAGATTAAATGACTTGCCTAAGATCACACAGTTAATGAATGACACATCTGGAATTTGAACCCAAGTCATCTGTCTACAAAATTTCTTTCTCTCAAATCAAACTTTCAAAAAACCATTATGTTCCCTGAATTTCTTATAGGAAATTTTATTCCTCACAAGAATAATCAATGACTGTGAATGGGGCAAAAGACAGGCTTGGATGTAAAACCTCTTAATTTGTCTCTGAACCTTAGCAAACTAAAAAGAAAAAATGACTTGACATGAGAAATCAGATTCTCTATGGCAACCAAATTGCCATGCTTGATGCACAAAGTCTCAAAACACACAGGCAAGTATTTTAAAAATATGTTGGGTAGGAAAGGAAGACTAAGGTTTCAAGGAACTTGGTTAAAGCAATTGCTTTCCAAATTGAAGTTAGGGAGGCAAAAATCTATATAACCCCTTCTTTCATGGGGGAAAAAAGACATAATTATTTTCTTAAATCTTTTCAATCTTATGAGAGAACTTAAAACCTTCCCCTTACTTTCAAGCTAGTGGTACCCACGACCCAATAACTTCCTCTGTATCCATCCCAGGCTCCTCCTGTGGAAAATAAATGCTATCCTACTTCATAGTTCACTTGATATCTAGATCAAATACTTTAAAAAGTGTTTTTGGAAAACATAAGATCATCATTAAACCAGGCATCAATGTGATTCTTCTATGTATAATTTATATATATATATATTATATATATATATATATATATATATATATATATATATATAAAATCTGCATTTATGTATGCATGTATGAGCTTGCACACTATATTTTTGTATTTTACTTTTTTAAAAAGTAAATTCCTTGGTTTCTTTTTCTCTTACACATTTGAGTATTTTTGTAATGTTTTCCTCTATATAATATATATGTATACATATCATTTTATATATCTATAGCTACATCTATATGTATAACAATAGGGGTTAGAAATGCAGAAACACTATTTGGTAAATCCCTTCTAGCCATGAGATAGCAACATGAGAATTCTTGCTGGGTCAATCACATTATTACACTCCCTCTATGCTGTATTGCACACTGGCAGTGGCTACTTTAGCTAAGCAATGGATCAACAGCTGAGTTCAAGGGTATGTCTTTTCTCTGATAGCATTAATTTGTTGCTAGCATGGTTTCCAAAGTCAGTGACTCACTCGCTTCTACTACAGAAGTTTGGGTCAAAGGATGGTCTTCTGAAACCATTTTTATCCCACTCCCTCCCATTTATCAAAATAAAAATTTGCTTCTAGCAAAGTGGTGGCAGCAGTGGTGCTATTATATCACGTATAGAACTTTCAGGGACAACAGTGTTTAGGTATTGAGACCAAACAGAATATGACTTGATAATCATGCATGAAAAAATATATGGAATCAGACACCATATGTGAAGCCAAAAATGTTGAGAACTGAAGTAAAAGGCTATTTCTGCTGTGCTAGCAGTTCAGACAATGACAGAAGGATGAGGTCCTCAGAAGTCAGGCTTTATATACTCTGTTCATGTTATCTAATAGGGAAGACTCACCCCCTGCCATCTTGGGCTATAGCTAATGAACTGGTGACTTCATTCTATTCCCTGGAGACATAGTCCTCAGACTCCCTATCCTATGACACTCACTTCCCAAAGCTTGAATAGGAAATATTCTGCCATTGTAATGTTCTATCAACACAGGTCTCCTTTCTCTCAAGAAGCCTTTATCTTAGTACAGACCATTATCACCTCTTGCCTAGAAGACTACAATGGCCTTTTTTATGGATGCACCAATTCCCTGCTCTTTCCTCTTCATCACATTCTTCTTATACTTGCCAAAATATATTTCTACAGAGCAGGTCTGACATTGCCCCCACACCCATTTCTTGCTTGCTATTCTATTCAAACAAAACAAACCATAGCAAAAAAATCCTTCAGAAATTCTCCAAATCTTTTCTTTTGCCCATTACAACTCTCTACAATTCTATGTAACTTAATTTGTCTCTATTGGTACTCTGTTCCTTACCACTTTTCTATTTAATTCAAACTATCCCCACAATTGATACTCTGTCATCTTCATGCATTTATTTAAATTGTGTCCTGTAACTAGAATGAACTACATCTTCATTTCCACAGGTCAAAATTCTTGTCTTACTTAAAAACACAATTCATGTGCCACCCTTTTGGAGGAGCTTTCTGTGATTGCTCCCAGGTCATGCTCACATCCTTCTCCAATTATCCAATATACTTCTGAAGATGTTGCATATCTCTCTTATGGAAAAATACTTTTCATTTGTAACATTTTATCCCTAACATGGTACATCTGCAAATAGGAAACATTTGATTAATGTGGAATTGAGTTTATTCTGGTGCCAAGAGTCTTAGCCCTTGAAGATTTTACTAGAAAGCTGTTACAGGAATGCATGTACATGACAAAGGAGAATAAAGTTGGGTGGCAGGAATATCAGTATATCCATTTTATATTATTAAAGAATTCATTTTATGGTAGGTAAGTACTTAGTATTTCTTTTTTACTGGTTGTGCTGTGTGTAGAAATCATTTACCAAATAACGATTGAGTATCTACTAAGGTTAGAGAATTATGCTTAATATTCAAATCAAGGGATGGAATTTGTTCTTATAGAATTTCAAGTCTAGCATATATGAATGTTAATTAATATCTTTCCTTTTTCAATAAGTTTCTAAAATGTTATCTTATCCATAAAAGCTTCCTTGATAAATTGGAAGATAATAGTTGTCTAATTTCCCTTTATTACAGTTTCTAGATTCCCATAACAGAGCTAGTCCTGGTTTGCTCATTAAGTAATGAAACAGTTAATGTACATTCGTTAAATACCTACTGTCGATCTATTACTACATTATTTCTGCTAATTACTCTTATATAATGATACTATTTTAAATTATTTTCAATATTGATTCATCTTTTTATATCTATCCATGTCACCATTATGTTTCAGTGTCATTCCAATGGAATGTTGGACTAATTAAAATGTCTCCTTGTGAAAAATAAAGTAAATGACAAACTCTTGCTTTGAGGAAAACTCAAGCATGATTAAACTTGATTCAAGTTATGTGTGTGTCTCTATAAGTGTATATTTATAAACACATATAGATACATACATGTATATATAAATATTAATGAACATGATATGTTATTACTTAGATTGAACATTGGCATTGAGTCCTTCTCTAAAAGAAGTAAAATGGGTTGTGAGCCATTGAGTAAGCCTAAGGAAGTGAGTGGGGTCTTGCAAGCATGATCGACTAATGATATCTGGGTGGTTGATTTTAGAAAATGACAGAGAAGTTAGAAAATGTGTCATGGGATGGGGGAAAGTAGAGCCAAGATGGCAAAGTTAAGAAATGACTCAACTGAACTTTCCCCCAAATCCTTCCAAACACCTTTAAATAATGACTAAAGGTATTTGATAGTGGCAGAACTCACAAAGGCAGAATAAAACAATTTTCCAGTCCAAGTCAATTTAGAAAGTCAGCAGTAAAGACCTGTTACACCAGGGTGAGCAAGCACAGTATAGTGCACATTTCTCTAGCACTGACTGGACCTTAGTCATGCAATAACTGGGAGAAGAGTGATTGAATAATTGGCAGCAGTGGTGGTTTTCAGATTGTTCAACACAGGGATGACAAAGACAATTTAGAAGATTGGTAGGAAAGGTCTTTCACAGCAGGGTGAGAGTCTACCAGAGTCCACAAGCCTCACCAGAACAGCTCAGTTGGAGCAAACCAAAAGCAAGTCTTGGGAAGCATTAAATCATCAATAGCAGCTTCCAGAACTTTCAATCCACAGAACTCTCTGAAGGACATTACATGGGTTTGTTTACCAGTACTGAGGCAGGACTCTGTTGCTTTGCCCATACTAGGATCTGGGTCACCATCCTGAGAGGTTGCAACCTCAGCAGATCAAATTGAGATCCAGAGAGATTGAATGAATTGCTTAGAATAAAATCATAAAGAGGAAAATCAATTAATACCAAGTTCTCTGACTCCAAATCCAGCTTTGTAGCTTGAGTCAAAGCTAGAGAGCATTCACATATTCAAATAGACTCTGACAAGATGTTTTTCCCTACTTCAAAATCTCCTCCCCTTCTTCAAGTAAAGATTTATCAAAAACAAAAGTGGATTGAAAAAGAGGAGAAGGAAGAAAAGTAGGTAAACATTGTGGGAAGAGGAAAAGGAAATATCCCGTAGGAACATAAAAAGTAAGTGCCATACTGAATCAGAGTCATAATCTCTCCAGTTCAACAACTTATCTCTGGAACAATTTATGTGAGAGCATATTTGCCATCCTCATTGATCACTTACCTGTTCATTTATTCATGCATTCATTCTTACCTTGAACAAACATAGTGACTACTCTGTATAAAGTAATATACCAACTACTGGGGAAGATAGTCCTTGGGGCCATGGATTAAAATAGGAATAAACTTTTAAATGTTTAACAAGCTTTTGGGGGGGGCACTGTATGTGTGATAGATTTCAAAGTTTAATTTTCATTATTCACATTTTTTCCCTATCACATTCCCAAGTCTAATCAGTCAACAGTATGAGTCAATTCCAGATTTACCAGTTTTTGAGATCTAAATGCTCATATTAAAAATTTAAGAATCACCTTTCATGAGCCAGGTCCAACTAGGTCCAACACAACCCTTTAGATGAGCATGAATCTTAAATGTTAGATGTGTTACCATAAACAATTCCTTCCTTCACAATCTTAATGTTTTATCCTTGATACTTTAATAGATAATTTAATATATACATATATATATATGTATCCAACTTTATCTAAAACCTTTCAAGACCTTAATTAAATTTCAATTTCAAGTGCAGTGTGAAAGATTAAGATAGAAAAGGGAAAAGCTAACCTGAACAGTAATATATGGAGGTGAGAAAGAGCATAGGAACCAAGAAAAATGTAAAAAACCATTTCCTTTGTCCCATTCATAAGTTCTTTATCATATCTTCCTAAAGAGGTCAAATAATGAAGAATAAAATGAAGAGAGAGGATGTTGAACTAGATAACTTTGGTTACATTAAATTAAAAAGATTTTACACAAACAAAACCACTGTAACCAAGATCAAAAGAAATGTAGTAAATTGGAAAACAATTTTTACAACTAGTATTTCTGACAAAGGACTCATTTCTAAAATATATAGAGAAGTGAGTCAAATTTATAAAAAAAAACCAAGTCATTCCTCAGCTGACAAATGGTCAAAGGATATGCAGAGGCAATTTACAGATGAGGAAATCAAAACCATGCATAGTCATATGAAAAATTGTTCTAAACCATTACTGATTAGAGGAATGCAAATTAAAGCATCTCTGAGGTATCACCTTACACCTCTCAGACTGGCCAATATAATCAATGTCAGAAGGAATGTGAGAAATCTGTGAGTTGTGAACTCATCCAGCCTTACTGGAGAGCAATTTGGAATTAAGCCCAAAGGGTAATAAAAATGTGCATAACCTTTGATCCAGCAATATCACTAATGGGTATCTACCTGAAGAGATCATGAAAAAGGGTAAAAACATCACTTGTACAAAACTATTCATGGCAGCCCGGTTTCTAGTGGCAAAGAATTGGAAACTGAGTGAGTGTCCATTAGTTGGGGAATGGCTGAATAAGCTGTAGTATATGTTCATTATGGAATACTATTGTTCTATTAGAAACTAGAAGGGATGGCAATTCAGAGAAGCCTGGAAGGATTTATTTGTATGAACTGATGCTGAGCAAGATGATCAGAATCAGAAGAACACTGTGTACAATAACAGCAACTTGGGGGTGATGATCAATCTTAAAGGACTTGCTCATTTCATCAGTGCAACAATCAGGGACAATTTTATGGTATCTGAAATGGAGAATACTATCTGTATCCAAAGAAAGAATTGGAGTTTAAACAAAGACCAAAGACTATTATCTTTAATTTTAAAAAAGTTATCTTATTATATAATTTTGCTATCTATTGTATTTAATTTATTCCTTAAGTATATTATTTCTCTCTCAACACATTCAATTTTGATCAATGTATAGCATGAAAACAATGTAAAGACTATTAGACTGCCTTCTGTGTGGAGTGTGGGGAGGGAAATGAGATTGGGGAAAAATTATGAAATTCAAAAAAAAATAAAAAAGTAAAGGAGAGAGGAGAGAGAGAGAGAGAGAGAGAGAGAGAGAGAGAGAGAGAGAGAGAGAGAGAGAGAGAGAGAGAGAAAAGATGCTGAATGTATAACTGAGAAACCTAGTTTGAATCAAAGTTTTGCTCCTTATTACACATCTGACTTTAGGCAAGTCTCTTAACATATCTGGTCCTCAACTTTCTCGTCTAAAAATTAGAGAGATTAGATCAAATGACTTCCAGCTCTAAATCTATGAACTATGAACCAAGAAGTTAGGAAAATATACTTTCCATATTTGCTTCAGTTTATATGTCTCTGAGACTGCCAAACGTGCCTGGCAATTAGGACAAATTGGGGCAGTGCCATCTGTGGTGTATTGACATCCGTCCATTAGGGAAGTAACTGGACTGAAATCACACATATTACTTTGCTAGAAACTGCCAGAATATTACCAAACAATAATGACTTTTTGTCACTACTGATTTTATACTGGATAATAACTGATTATCTGACTCCGATAGTTTCCTGATTGAAATTTTGCTAAAATTTTATTTTCTACACTGTCCTTTCCTTCTCTACCCCAATGATTGGTTTTAATTAAAGAAATCATATAAAGAAACTGTTGTTCTTGTCTCCTCTGAAGCTTCAGAATGACACATTTCTCTCTTTTACTATATTGCCAAAAATGTATTTCAATTTAATTCAACAAATATTTATTAAATTAAGAGTAATCATCCTGCAAGGGACTAGATACAGAGCTAAACAGAATGCAGATCTTGTTCTCAAATAACTTATAGGTCAATGAGGAGAAAAGTATATAGATTTGTAAGTATTTTATATGTTTCAGTGTGATAAAGGCAAAGGAAAAATATAGCCAAAATCATTTATCATGAGAAATTTGAGAAATGAGAGGAATCTTTTTCATCAAAGAGATCTCAGAAAGGGCTACCCAGAGGACTTGGCACCTGAACTGGGACATGAAGGAGGGAAAGGACTTTCAGAGGTCGCATTGATGTAGGAAAGCTTATTCTAAGCATGAGTGACAATGTGAACAAAAATAGCAAAGGAAATGGAAGGAATAGATCCATTTAGTCAGAAGTTAGTATCTATAAAAAGAAGAATTATGAAGTAAAGCTTTAAAAATAAGGTAGATGGTAAATGGATTTAAAATCCAGGACCAGGAGTTCATACTTTAATCATATTTGTGTATGAGGACATGAAAACATAATCCTTTCACGCTTTTAAAATACTGCTCAAAAGTTATTCCATTCATGAATTTTCCAACACTAATCAAAATGAACACTTGGTAATTCTAATTATTTCATGTCTTCTTTATTGTACCTCTGTTCCCATTCCACTAAATTTGAGACATAGCTAAACCAGTGAAACTGTATGTGTGTGTGTGTGTGTGTGTATGTGTGTGTTACTGTGTTTAAACACATAGACAAATATATGCATGTTAATGACTGTTTGCATCTTTAAAATAGCCACCTTGAGAGAGACTGGACTCCTATTGCATCAAGGCTAGCATTGTTCAAAAAATTCTTGTTCTTCGTGATATTTTTAAATTTTAGTTTTGCAATTACATGCAATGGTAGTTTTCAGCAATCATTTTTCCAATGTTTTGAGGTTCACATTTTCTTCCTCTCTCCCTTCTCTCCCCCATCCCCTGACAGTTAGCAGTCTAATATAGGCTATATATGTATAACCATGATAAATATAATTCCATATTAATCATAATGTGAAAAAAGAATAAAAACAAAATGGGAAAAGTTAGAGGAAAAAAACATGATACTTAAGACAACTTTAAAAAACTGAAGATAGTAAGCTAAACTCCACAGTTCCTTTTCTGGATATAGTTAGTATATTAAAGACAAGTCTTTTATAATTGTCATTGATTATTATGCTGAAATGAACAAATTCATCATAGTTGATCATCATCCAATATGGATGTCTATTTAAAATGTTCCTTAGGTTCTTCTGACTTCACTTAGCATCAGTTCATGCAAGTCATTCCAATCTATTCTGAAGTCCCATCCTTCATGTTTTCTTATGTAACAATAATGTTCCATTGCCTTCATATACTATAATTTGTTGAGACATTCCTCAGTTAATGGGCATCCCTCAAATTTTCAGTTCTCTGCCACAGAACTAGTAATTTTATGGCTAGATCAAAGGGTATGCTTAGTTTTTATTTCCCTTTAGCCAAATTAGAATTGCCTTTTTATGATCATTTATCATTTCGGGAATGTCTTGTATTCTTAAAAATTTGACTAAGTTCTGTATATATATATATATATATATATATATATATATATATATATACACAAATATATATGTTAGAAATAAATTCTTTGTCAGAATGACTAGCAAAATTGTTTGCCAACTTGCTGTATTCCTTTCAGTCTTGGTTGCATTGCTTTTATTTGTACAGAAACTTTACAATTTAATACAATCAAAATGATCCATTTTGAATTTTATAATGTTCTCTATCTCTTCTGTGGTCATAAACAATTCCTCTTTCCATAGATTTGACAAGTAAACTGTTTCTTATTCTCCTTTTATGAAATCACCATTTCTACCTTATCTTGAAATAAGGTGTGAGATGTTGGTCTATGACTATTTTCTGCCATACTATCTTCCAGTTTTCCCAGAAGTTATTATCAAGAACTTCCTATCCCATAAACTGGAATCTTTAGATTTATCAAACCACAGATTACCATTCATTTACTATTGATTCTATTGCATCTAAACTAATCCACTTAATGAATACCAATTTTGATGACTGATATTTTATAATATAATTTTAGATCTTAATGGCTAAGCCACCTTCCTTTACATTTTTTTCATTAATTTCCTTGATATTCTTGACCATTTGATTCTCCATATGAATTTAGTTACTATTTTTTTCCATCACAATAAAATAATTTTTTTGGAAGTTTGATTGGCATTCAAATTTAATTTAAGTAATTTAATTTAAGTAAATTGCAATGTTTATTATATTAGCTCAGCCTAACCATAAGAAATTGACTTCTTCCCAGTTATTTATATCTTATTTTATTTGTATGAAAAATGTTGTTTTTTGCAAGGCAAATGGGGTTAAGTGACTTGCCCAAGGCCAGACAGATAGGTAATTATTAAGTGTCTGAGGCCAGATTTGAACTCAGGGACTCCTGACTCCAGGGCTGTGCTCTGTCTTCTGTGCCACCTAGCTGCCCCAACATTGTTAATATTTTATTAAAATTTTTGCATTCATATTCACTAGGGAAATTGGTCTATAATTTTCTTTCTTTGCTTTGACTCTACCTGGTTCAGGTATCAGCATCATATTTGTGTCATAGAAGAAATTTGACAGAACTCCTTTTTCACCTAATTTTTCAAATAATTTATATAGAATTGGAACTAATTGTTCTTTGAAAGTCTGGTAGAATTCACTTGTGAACCCACCTGGCTCTGAAGATTTTTGCTTAGGGAGTTCATTAATGGTTTGTTCAATTTCTTTTCCTGAGATTGGGATGTTTAAGTACTAATTTCCTCTTCTTTTAACTGCATAGTTTATATTTTTGCAAATATTCATCCATTTCACTTAGATTATCAAATTTATTGACATATAGTTAGGCAAATTAGCTCCAAGATATTACTTAATTTTCACCCTCATTTATGGTGAATTCATCTTTTTCATTTTTGATACTTGTAATTTGGCTTTCTTTCCTTTTTTGTAGTTAAATTAAACAGTTTTATTTTTTATTAGTTTTTCATAAGACAGTTTTATTTAATAGTTCAATAGTCTTCTTATTTTTAATTTTATTAATTTCTCCTTTGATTTAAGGAATTTTAATTTGGAATTTATTTGGGGATTTTTAATTTGTTCTTTCACTAGCTTTGTTAGTTTCATGCCCAATTCATTGATTTTTTTCTTTCTTAATTATATTCATGTAAGAATTTAGAGATATAAAATAAAGTCATGATTTAACCAAAGCCTGTGGATCACATTTACAAATCATCAAAGAAAACTGCTCTGAAATCCTGGAACCAGAGGGTAAAATAACACTGAAAGAATCTACTGATTGCCTCCTGAGAGGAATTCCAAAATGAAAATGCCAAGGAATATCATAGCCAAACTACAGAATTAGCAGATCAAGGAGAAAATACTGCAAGCGGCCAGAAAGAATCAATTCAAATATCTAGGATTTACAGTCATGATTTCACAGGACCTAGCTATATTAACATTAAAGGATTGAAGGACTTGGAATAGATATACTGGAGAGCAAGGAATTTTGGATTACACCCAAGAATAAATTATTCAACTAAATTGAGTATAATTTTTTGGGGAAAAGATGGATATTTAATGAAATAGGTGATTTTCAAACTTTCCTGGCAAATAGACAAGAGCTGAATAGATAATTTGATCTTCAAACAGGAGACTCAAGAGATACATGAAAAGGTAGACAGGGAAAAAGGAAAAAAAAATTAATAAGATTAAACTGGTTACAGCCCTAGTTGGGGGGGGGTGAAGATTCTGATAACTTGAAAATTTTAACTTTGTTTAAGGGAATATACTTAGATTGAAAGCTTGGACATAAATTGATTTTGATAGAATGGTCTAATAAAATCAAGGTATTAAAAAAAGGGGTAAGGAGGTGGCTAGGTGGCTCAGTGGATAGAGCACCAGCCTTGGAGTCAGGAGTACCTGAGTTTAAATCTGACCTCAGACACTTAATAATTACCTAGCTGTGTGGCCTTGGGCAAGCGACTTAACCCCATTTGCCTTCCAAAAAAAATCTAAAAAAACAAAAAAAGAAAAGAGGGATTGTAATGAGACTGGAGGAAGGGGGAGGCAGAATGGAGTAAATTATATCACAAGAAAATTTACAAAGGACCTATTACAGTGGAGGAAAAGAAGTAAGGGGATGAGGACTGCTTGAATCTACTCTTATTGGATTTGGTACAAAGATGGAAAAACTCAGAGTTTAGAAATTTATCTTACCCTTCAAGAATTAGCAGGGCAAAAGGGAGTGTGTGTAATGGGACGAAGGGGAAAAGGAAAAGGTGGGAAAAAAAGTGAGGGTGGCTGATCAAAGTGGGGAACAGGTTGAGGTTAGTGGTATTCAGAAGCAAAACAATGGTGAGGAGGAATAGGGTGAAAGAAGGGGGAAAATATAAGTAGAGGGAAGATAGTATGAAGAGTTAGCAATTATAACTATGAATGTGAATGGGATGAACTCTCCCATAAAACAGAAGTGAATAGCCGAGTGATTAAAAACCATAATACTACAATATGCTGTTTCAAAAAATACATTTGAAGCAGATACACAAAGAGTAAAGGTTAATGTATGGAGCAGAATATACTATGCTTCAGTTGAAATGAAAAAAAATCAGGGGTAGCAATTCTTTTCTCAAACAAAGCAATTGCAAAAGTAGATTTCATTAAAAGGAATAAGAAAGGAAATTATATCCTCCTAAAAGGTATCAAATATATATGCACCAAACAGTATAGCATCCTTTCTGGGTTCTTCCAAAAAGTCTTTCTGGGTTGTCTTAGGGTTTTATATCTTATGCCCTCCTTTTCTTAGCTAGTTTCCATTTTTATCTCCGAGATCACTTTCAATAGACTTCATTTCTCTGACCTTTCTTATTCATTTTGGGATTTGTTACTGGGTCCTAAACCAAAGTTCTTGAGTTGGGGGAAGGTATAGCTCACAGAGCAGAGAACTCTGGAGGTTGGTTTACTGTTCTCGGGACATTGGTGTTAGGAATTCCAGGGGGTTGCTCAATGGACTGACCTGTAAGAAATACAAGAGGCTCACTGTGAACTGTCAGTGTTGGGCATGTCAACAGTCCACTCCTTGGGTCACTGAGAATGGAAATACTTGAGACTATCTCTGTGCCATCTTCTAGGGAATGCCAGACTGTCCTGACTGAGAATGCCAGGGGCTGCCCTGGGTTGAACCATTCAGATAAGCCTCACCAGCTGAATGGTGATCCTGGGCACCCAAAATGGAACTCTCCCAACCTGCCTTTTGCACAGCTGAGTCTTGACTGGAGATTTCCGCTACATCCAAGGATCACAGGTTAGTCCCCGCTTTGCCCTGTAGCCAGAGCAGCTGGAATTTTATTTTCTTCCCCAAGTACAGTCACACTCTTTGTGACAGACTTTGATGTAAAATGTTCCACTCTGTTCTTTTGTGGGTTCTGTCATTCCAAAATCTGTTAAAAGGTTTGATTAATGTCATTTCCAAAGCAAACCCAAGAGAGCTTAACAATGTTCCAGGCTTCTCTCTGCCATCTTGGCTAGAAATTCCTCTCAAAATTTTTTTTAAAAATTAATTTATTTTATTCTTAATTTTTCCCCAGCTACATGCAAAAGCAAGTTTCAATATTTAATTTCAAAACCTTGAGTTCCAAATTCTCACCCTTCACCCCCATCCTACTCCCCCCTGCCCCACTGAGAGAGTAACCTAGTTGATATAGTTGAAAAATGTGTAGTCAGGAAAAATGTTACCACAACAGTCATATTGAAAATGTAAACATATTCCCGTCTCCTTCACAAAGAAAGAGCCTCAATAAAAATTAAGTAAGGAAAAAATTATTTTAATCTGTATTTAGACACCATCAATACTGTCTTTGGGAAGTATAGCATTCTTTATAATAAGTCCATCAGAGAAATTGCATCTACATTTTGTTTCCCACAATTGCTTTTACTAGCTGTATTTTTTTTGCTAGCTGTATTTCCATCCTATTTCTCCCTACCTCCATTTGTTCTATTCTCTCTCTCTCTCTCTCTCTCTCTCTCTCTCTCTCTCTCTCTCTCTCTCTCTCTCTCTCTCTCCTGTCCCTCCTCAAAAGTATCTGTCTACTCTCTCCCATAATCTTTCCTCTTTCCTATCACCTATACCCCCTCCCTCCCCAGTCCTCTTTTTCTCCATTCCTCTCCTCTCCTATTTTCCTCTAGACTAAGATAGATTTCTTTACCCATTTGAGTGTGTATGCTGTTTTCTCTCTGAGTCTCTCTGAATTAAGCTCACTCACTCACTTTCATCTTCCCCCTCTTCCATTCCACTGCAAAAGTCTTTTTGTCTTTTTTTTGAAATAACTTAACCCATTCTACCTCTCATTTTCCTTTCTCCTAGTACATTCCTTTCTCCCCCCATTATATCCACCTTTTAAAAATCTTATATTTTCAAATTCAACTTCTTCCTATGCTATCTACATCTACATCTACATCTACATCTACATCTACATCTACATCTACATCATCTACATCTACATCTACATCTACATCTACATCTACATCTACATCTACATCTACATCTATATCTACATCTATATCTACATCTATATCTATATCTATATCTATATCTATATCTATATCTATCTATATCATCTATATATATCTATCTATATCTATACCTAATCTATCTCTATCTCTATCTCTATCTCTATCTCTATCTCTATCTCTATCTCTATCTCTATCTCTATCTCTATCATCTCTATCTCTATCTCTATCTTTATATCTATCTCTATCTCTCTATCTCTATCTCTATATCATCTATATCTATATCATCTATCTCTATCTCTATCTATCTATCTATCTATCTATCTATCTATCTCTATCTATCTATCCTCCTTCTAATTGCCCTAATAAATGAGAAGGTTCATATGAGTTATCAGTTTCATTTTCCCATGCAGAAATGCAAGCAGTTCAACATCATTATATCCCTCATTATTTGGTCTTCATGTCCACCCATTCTATGCTTCACCTGAATCTTATACTTGAAGATTAAACTTTCTGTTCAGTTCTGCTTGCTTCATCAGGAAAATTCATCTGAACCAACACTTAAGGCCTTCTTTTATATGACTTTGATAGAAATCTTTGCACCACTCAGAAAAACTAGTCACTATTTTATCACCATATTTCATTTTAAGGCAAAAATGTTATTACCTAGCTAGGTTATCTACTTCATTTACCACATTTGACTATGGATAAATGTTGGCTCTTTATAAAAATCAAATTCTACCTAAGAAGAGAATTTTCTCTAACATAGCATGACTAAGAGAATATGATATTCTAAATAAGGTCTTTAAAACTATTGTGATGAAGTGCATCTTCATTTCAAGCATATCTACTCTTCAGCTGAAAATATCAAAATAGTAGACTGATTAGCATGTACAAGTTGAATAGTGTTTAGAAATCAGTCATTGCTTTATAACCAACCCTCATGAAGCACTGAACAGCAAGAACTAATTAAATGTTTATTATTGAGGTAGATCTTCTGATTGTTCCCATGTATACATCCAATTTCTTGTTTGTGTCTCCTGAAGTAAGGAGACTATGATAATGTGTAGAATGCAGTAAAGCTCCATTTGTAATCAGCTGAAGAACCCTTTGTGTTCATTGAGTTCAGTCTATTAGAATCCAGGTAAAACTTAAGAGGGGCAGTTAGGTGGGTGATGGATAGAGTGACAGGAGTAGAGTCAAGGAGAAACATCTTCCTGAATTTAAATGTGGCCTCAGACACTTACTAAATGAATGGTCCATGGACAAGTTATTTAACCCTGTTTGCTTCTATTTCCTCATCTGTGAAAAGAATTGTAGAGGGAAATGGCAAAGTATTTCAATATCTTTGCTCTAAAAACCCATATAGTTTCATGAAAAGTCAGACACATCTGAAAACAACTGAATAACAACAAAGACTTAAGAGTTATTCTCTAAATCGACAAATCTACTATACTGAGGATTTTTGGGAAAAACAAACAAAAAACCCAGAAAATTCTTCCTTCTATCTAAATGCAGTATAAATATGCCTGAATATTCTAGGATGAAGTGGTCTTTCCTTCCTCTGAATCTCTATACAGCCAGTCATCTTTAATGTGTCCAAAATAGAACTCATAGTATTTTCCCTACTCCCAATTTCCCTACTTTTATTGACAGAATCTCCACACTTCCTATCCATTGCAATCTTGGAGTTATTTTTGAATTTTCTCTCCCTCACTTTCCATATTCAACCATGTTCTTAGTCTTTGTTATCCACATTTCTTTGATTTATCTGCTTTTCTTCTCACTAATATACTTTAATTTAGATTATTATCATGTCTCACATATTTCAATAACCTAATTATCTCCATGCTTTCGATTTCTGCTTAGTTCAATTCATCCTCTATAAATATGTCAAATTGTTATTCATAAAACACAGCTCTTAAGATACAAAAGAATACTGAATTTCCCCATTTATAAGACATGTCCTCTTTGAAAAATTGGGTTTCTAAAAACTGGGAGCATCTTATATAGTGGTTGTAGATTTTTTTACTTGCATTTACCACTTTTTTGTGTTTGTTGTCTTTGCATTCATTGTTTCATATTTGTTACCAGTATATTGGGTTATGTTTTGCCACATTCTGCCCAGAAATGACCCAGAATCAGAATTAAAATCAAAATCAGAATACAAAGAAGAAAATATTTTCATATAGTGCTGGATTCAAATTCAAGGTGATCCAGTTTGTAAAAGTGAATGTAAAATGTAGTTCTGATAATTAGTTTGTTCCTCTTCCAAATGGGAAAATAAATCCAAAACTGGCTACAGGAAGAAAACTCTGACTGAAAACACCCTGGCAGAAGAAAGTCATGAGAGATAAGTCTGACAAATGACCTGTTAGGGAACTGAAGAGATGGATTGAAGAGCAAAGGGCAATGGGAATTCCTGTGTCCACAAGGATGGTTCAGCATGTGGCCAGAAGAATTGCTTTTGAAAAGGAGGAAACAATGGGTCCTTCAGATTTATGAAACAGAATGGACACACATGTGTCCATGTACCAGACTTGCTTTTTCAGAAGCCTGAAAGCTATGAGCAGAAGGTTCTAGAAATTCATGATGAATAAAACTTGAGTGTTCAATAACTTTATGTAATACCTTTTTTTTCAAATTTCTGGCCCCAAATTAAGTGTCTTATACATGGGGAAATACGGTACTCGTTTTCAAATCAGACCTCAACTGTTTACTTGCTGTGTTACCCTGGGCAAGTGAAAACTTCTGCCTGCCTTAGTTTCCTCAACTGTAAAAACTGTAGTACCTTTCACTCCCAACCCCCAACATTGTCGTGAAGATAAAATGAGATAAAACTTGTCAAGCAGTTAGTCCATTGTCTGTGGTAATACTTATTTCCCTCCCCTTCCCAGTGACATTCAACTATTAAAATAGACTTCAAAGGTATACAAATTCTCCAGCTGATCATTTAAAAACCCTTCAAAATCAAGCTTCTACCAATCTTTCCAATTTTATTTCTGAGTTGTTCTTGTTTTCTTTTATGTTTTTCCCTTTACACTCTCTCCATTCCAACTAAACAGGTCATCTTGCTGTTTTACAAATGCTGCATTTCATTGGCCACCTCAGATTTTTGCACAGGTGGTCAGTTCTGTCTGGAATGCATTCCATTCTCACTTCTGCCATGCAGAATTCCTACCATCCATCAAAAGACAATCTGGACAAGGTCTTTCCTTAGCTTGATATTCATTAGTATTTCTCCTTTATAAAATCACTTTGTATAAACTTAGCAAAGATTGATTTGTTTTCATGACAATCCTATCAGGAAAAAGGGATAGATTGCTTTACTTTTATCTTGGCATCCCCAGAAGTTAACCAGAACCTTGTACAAAGTAAATGTTGAATAATTTTTGTTTACTCAAATTGAAATTGATAGTTAACTGGGTGGGGCCTTCTGACATCTTTTTCTCCAATAGTTACTTGCCAAAATATCTACTAAATATTTTTAACTCATTTTGATGTGCTAAGAATTTGCCTTCCTAGGTAAATTTTAAACTACTTGAGGACGATCCATTATAATTTTGCTAGACCCATCTAAAACCTAGCTAATGCTGGCAGTCTCAATAAATATTTTCTCATTTAATTTTTTTAAATTGTTGACTCAATCTATCTCCATTTCCTATTTTTCCTTGCCATGTCATCAGTGTAGCAGATTTATGTCCTTTACTTGATAATACTTTCTATCTTTGAAACTACTTATACTTTGGAAAAATGTATGCAGTTTCAGAATTCACATGAAAGTTTTTACTAACAAATCATTTGTGATCTTCTTATTGAAACAAGGGAAGATATTGTCCAGGGCTCTAGTGAGGATACTATCCATAATGATCAAAGTTGACTTTGAGGTGAAAACACTGAATCCCAGAGGAATCAAATGAATTGTCTATGGATTCTGAAGTAATGAATTACACTACAGCCTTCTCGCCACTATTTCTTTTTTTCCTATCAACCCATTCCCTGTTTAACCAGAAGAAAGAAAAGACTGTAACAATTTCCTTCAATTCTTACTCCTCTTTGATTTCTATTGTAAATATATTATCAAGTAAATTTATTTATGCACACAATATTAAATGCATACACATATTTGGAGACTACTTAATAATGAGAAAACAAAATAGGATAGACCTTTTCATTTTCATCAAAGTTTCTTATAACAATAAATAAAGCACAAAAATGTCCAAACAATTTATTTGGTCCATGAAGAAATGATTCTAGTTGAGTAAAATGAGAAATTTCTTCCAATGTGCAGCCTCATCTATTATTCATTAGCACTTTTCTTTATAGACTTATTCTTGCTTCAGTCACCTCACTTACCAATTCTTCTGTTGAGTTGGGCTGGGCTGGGGGTACCAAAGAGTTCTGATGAACTGGAAAAGACTGTTGGAGGCAGCAGGGCTGATAATGGGTTATCACAGTTATCTAAAGGCAAGAGAAGAGACATACATAGAGTCCATCAAAATACTACTCTTAAAATAAACAAATGGAAATATTCTCAGACATTATTAATAACAAACTCACATTTCTTTAGCCATTAAGACTTGCAGTTCATTTTCTTAACAATAATTTTGTGAGGGAGAAAGTGTGGGGAATATTTTCTTCATTCTACATATGAGGAATTCGATTTTAAGAGATATTAAATAGATTGGTTTTATGGCTAGAAAGTGAGATTAAGGATTTGAACCTAGGTTTTTTTTTAGCTCCAAGTCCAGTCTTATTTCCATTTTAATATTTTCCAGAGGAAAAATTAAAAATTTTTTCCAGAATCTCTACTTATATCTCTATGTGGGGGAGTAATAATTATATTAGAAATATTAGATAAATGTTGATTCAACCTTAGGGATTCTGGGAGTAATTTTGAAGATGAGGAAAGGAATTGGAATACCTAAATGACCCATAGTTTTAAGAACTTGCCTGAGAATAAGACAACTTATTGAAACAAAATTATCTTTAATTCCATGGCAACACAAGACATGGGTATCAATGAAATCATAGAATAGGATAAGTTGAAGAAAACAAAAATGTAAGTAAATCACTAAATAAAATTGGATTATATTTAATTGAAAGTCCTGTGGAACTTCTGTTGGAATCAAATATAGTTTTATTTCAACTCTTTTGAAAATCTTTCAAAAATTGTCAATATTCACATTCTAGAGAGTACTAAACCAAACTGAGCTCCAATTTGTGAACTGGGTTTCTTGTGCAGATGATATTACTATAATAAACATCACTTTCTAGGTCTGGAAACAGAGGAAATTAAAGGATAATTTTAATTGGACTTGAGGGTAAATTTAATGATCTTCTAAAAATAATATTAATTATTTTATGGTTGAATGTAAATTTAGTTGGAAAACTTAGAATCAAAGATTGCTCTGAATGTGTGAAGGGGACTGTTCCTTGATTCCACTCCTTTAAAATTAATCAGCAAGGATAAACTGAGCCCTAATATATGTGGCAGGCATGTGTTAGATACTGAGACAAATGTAAAAATGTGATAGTTTTTATCCTCAAGAAACTTATATTTTATATTGTCACATTTACTCTTTCCTTTTAAATTGTTTTCTTGTTACTTTCACTTTTCTCCTAAAAGTAGAGAGAGCAACAAACAACATAAAATAAAAACAAAAAAAAATCTGTTAATGAAAATTCTAGAATTCTGGTTAATTCTACATTTTTTAACCTATAGATTGTATTTTCCATTATGTCTTGAACAGACTTTTTTTTTAAACTTGAGAGACTATATTAAAAAATTCCATTTTCATGAAGTTGTGATCAACTTGTAGTGGCAAACACCCAGAGCAGGAAGCCAGAAATCTTCAAATTTAATCCTATATTTCCCACCAATTATGTGACATTGGATGAGTCACATTCTGTCTCTGACCCTCCATTTCTCCATCTCTATTTTATATGCCATCTATAAGAGTCTATGATTTTGTAAAGTGGCTAGTGAAGCCTGAAGAATTTTAACCTATTTCAATACCACCTTCAAACTTGTATTAAACATTAAAGACTAAACTCCTCATATTTTGTGAAAAAGAGGAGAGTTTTAAAAAAGACAAAATATGATTATAGTGCTTTTTTTTATATGGAAGCATTGAATAGAGGCACTTGGACTATTTGAAGGAAAATTAATGAGAAACATAAGGATTAAATGCTTGTTGGTGTTAAAAATCAGCTTTGCAAAGTTTATTTTAGTTTTTTACAAAACACGAATGTTTGAAAAACATTGCAAAGCATTCTACAAACACAAAACACAGACAGGTGCTTACCAATGAGGCAGAAACTACAAATGAATGCTTGAGTATGCCACAAGAACAGGGGTAGTTGCGAAGTAAATGGTGACAAATGCTAACATTTTTTGCTCCAGGCTATCCTTTTTTGATATTTTGAAGATAGAATAGACACGATTTTAAATTAAATAAACATTTTTACAAGCATCCTACTTTCTTTCTCATTCTCCAAGTTACTAGTGCAACATTTTGGGATGTTTAGGCTGTTGTCCAAGGTTTCTGATTGCCACATTTCTAACTCTCATTTCTCTGCCTACTCAATGATTAATTCCCTTGGGGACAGTCTTCAAGATGTGTATTTTAAAATGACAGGTGATGATAACAATATTATTATTATTATCTTAACAATAGCAACAACTACTATGACTACTACTACTACTACTATTACTACTACTTCTACTACTACTACTACTACTAACACCACCACCACCACTACTATTACTGCTACTTCTTCTTCTCCTTCACTTCCTATTCCTCCTCTTCCTTCTCCACCCTTTCCTTCTCCTTTTGTTTTGTGAGAAAGTTGGGAGGTCTCCCTAGAACTCTAACACTCTCTCTGTCTCTCTCTCTGTCTCTCTCTCTCTCTCTCTCTCTCTCTCTCTCTCTCTATTTCATGGGTTAGTCAACATACATGAATTAACTAGACTCTCAGGCTGGGGATTGTCTAACCCAAATTTCTAACAACAAGATGAATATTTTCAAGCTTCAGAAGGAAAAAAAGAGCACAACTGTGGCAAGTTAGTGAGAAAAGATATTTGGAGGCAGAATGTTGGTTTGGTGCCTTTCAAATCACAACAGTCCAATGGCTAATCACTCACTTGTGTGATAGAGACCATACAAGTTAGCCAAACTTGGATAATAGAAATTGAGACTATATCTATGCATCTATGCATCTATTCATCAAAAAAGTTATAGAAACAACTTATTTAAAATTAATTAAATGAAGGGGAAAATTCCATTAAGCATTAATATAGATGAATGCCCCAGGAAAATGTCATCATCCTGCAAGATTCTACCACTCTTTGTACTAACTACATCACCCTACCATGTCCCTCTGGTTAGAGAGGGAAGCTGTATATTCTGAAAAGCTTAATTTAAAGAGAGAACTCAGCTCAGACCTTCTCATTTTTCACTGGGCTGCACTACTTGGGATTCCTCTGAATTTTCCATACTGCCTCACTTTATATATTGTTTTCTCTAATTTTAATTATTAGCTGTTGAAGGCATAGAATTCCTTTGTTTTTGTATTTATACCCCAAAGCTTAGCTGGCATACAGAACACACTTAACAAATGTTTATTGATTGATTGACATCTGTCACTGTGCATATATATGATACTGATCAGTAAATTTATTTATCTTCTGCTTGGTCATTTTAATTTTAAATAGAATAGTGTAGTAGGAATAACAATGATCAAGAAGCCAGAATGCTAGAACTTTGCCACTGATTTTCTGTATGACTTGGTACAAATTATTTATTTTCTCCCCATCTCAGGTCCCTTTTCTTCAAAATAGGGAAAACACTATCACCTTTACCCCTTTCCCTATAAGGTTACTCTGAGCATAAAGGAAAAATTAGAAAATATATTGGAAACTATAAATCAATTTTAAAAAAGAACCAGTTTGCTTGAGTTTTTTTAAAGGGAAATAATTAGCACCCTTATTTCTTTTAAATCATTTCTCCTTCATTCAGATAAAAACAAAAAAAATTGCTATTACTTATAGTTTGTATTTTTTATATTGTATAAGAAGTTATGTAAAGGGGAACATAGATTTTCAAATATAAAACTAATATGCCAAATGCTGGCATACACTATCAAACTATAAGGACTCCAGGTACAGAACATCACAGACTTTGTATTTATTTTCTGAGAATCAGCCTAAGAAGAAATGGGCTCATCATCAGAAAACTGAGTTTTTCCTCTAAGAGCTATAGGAAAAGTGAAATTTTGGATAAAATGTGAATGGATTTGCACCAGTGAAATCATAGATCTTTCTATGAATTATAGTATCACAATAGAGATAAAGAAATTTGAGGGGAGAAGGGAAAGAGAAAGGAGGAGTGAGAGGATTTGAAGTTTTGGCCTGAATTAAATAATATTAAAAGGTATAAGGAAGCTCTATCTCCATAGAAAGAAATACATTATTAGAAAGGAAAAACATATACACAAGCACAATCTGGTCTTTTTTTGCAGTGGGGACTCTAAATTGAATGAATTCTATTATTTTGTTTTCAGATCTTCTCAAATTAGTGCCAGTCTGCTGTTATAGTTCTGTGTTATAGTCTGTTAAAGTCTGTGTTATAGTTCAAAACAACGAGTTAGTTCTGTCAAAAATTCAGTGGGCAAAGTAATTGGGTTGGGGTTTTCTGATATGTTTTTGCAGGGAGGATGGAAAATAGATTTTACTTATCTAGAGATTTAAAAAAATAAATTTCAGGTTAATTTCAGGTGCTGCACTTCAAGGCAAGGATGAAGGAGGCAATAATCAGGGAAGATTTGTGAGTGAAATGAGATATAGAAGAGGGGAGAAGAGGAATCTTTTGGCAAGTGAACTCAAGTTTTCCAGTGACTTCAAGATGAGACTTTCAGGTGAGAAAAGGTTGGGGAGTAGGTGCCCCATGAAACTTGAAGAGTGATTAAAAAATGTTTTTAGTAGACTTTATGGAGAGAGTGAATGGAAAAGGGAGATGAAAAAAAGAGTATCTTGTTTCAGAGAGGGTTCACTTTGAGATTCTACAACTTTGTAGTAAGAATACACAAAGTGGTTTTGTAAATTTTTCTATCTCCATTTAGCAACTTTTGAATAGGAGTGAAAAATTGAATATTATGAGTAAATTCATGGTTGGATCAGGGCAAAGTATACTTGGCAGCAGGTAAAGCATTCTGTGACTGGAATATAGGGTTCAACTGGTTTATTAAGGGGGGTAGATAGAGAAGAGTATAGACATTATGGGGTGATGACCTGGTGAATGAACTGAGGTGTAGAAGTATTTGAGTTTATGCTGAGTTTGAAGAATAGATAGGGGTTACAAGGAAGAATAAATTGAATGATTTAAAATTATATGAATATGAAAGAACACATGGTTTGTTGACAAAAACAAAAGTATAAGCACCTCTGTATTTAGCTGAGGTTGAGTTTGGAGTAGATCCTAGAAATTTAGTAGACTGAGGAATCAGGAATTTTTATTGTAAAATTTGTAAAATTGTAAAATTTCATTGTAAGGGGAGAAATTAGGGTAGAGAGAAAGTGGGGTTGTGGCCCTCTGATTAGAGAGAAAGGGATAGATAGGAGAGATGGAGCAGTATCAAACAGTTAATAATTTATAGAGTTAGAAATTTTCCTGGGATACTGAGACATTAGATGACTTGTGCATAGCTATCAGAAGTTGGACTTGAAACCCAGGTCTATCTAATTCGAAGACCTGCTTTCTACCATACAAAATTGACTCTAATTAAGTAGGTATTATCTCAAAAAGAAAACACAGGTTTCTTGGGCATATCATTCTCCCAAATACTTCTAATTTCCTATTATCTGAGGAAGACTCTGCATTATGAGAGTGATTAATGAATCTCAGTTTAGACTTTCAAACTCATACATGCCACAGATTTTCTATGGATTGGAGTTTTACTGTCTGGATGTAATTTAGTAGATGATTCAGTTGTAACACAGGAAAAAAAAACTCATTGAGGATGATTTGTGGGAAAAGCAAAAGCCTGAGAATCAGGAGAACTGAGTGCTAATTCAGACTCTGCCAATGACTTGTACTATAATTTGAATTAATTCACCTATCAGGGATGTGCTGGTGCCATCTTGAACTGACTCATAAAGAGTTAATTGCAACATTTTCAGTCTGAACATTTACACCTTGGAAATCAGTAAATATGACAAATTAGGGCTTGATTTTTTTGTTTTGTTTTGTTAATTTCTATACTTAAGAAAGTGGTAGAGAAAATGTGTTTAATGCAGATTAAACCTAAAAGAGTATCAACTTGCAAATTTCCTTGCCAGAGATCTGCTTGTTAAATTTTCACCAGCACACCACTGATTTATGTGGTTCAATTGAGTCTTTTATGGAGCCTTTCAGTAAAACAGTGATGATGACATGGGTCTTATTTACCTCCCAGAAGAAGGTTACTTCATAAAAATCATAAAATATTATAGTAATTTTTTTCATGTAAGTAGTCCTAATGATAGCACTGCATATATTTTTGAAACTTAAAGATAACCTCATTAACCAAAATCATCTCTGTGTGGAACTGAAAATTTTAAAAAAGTTTTTTTGACAAATATCCTTAAAATAATTTTCTGTTCCTGGATCATCTTCTTTCAGAGTTGAGTGTTGTGATTCCTGCCTCTGAAATGTCTAAAGCATCTAGTTATTGAATGGAAGAACTAGACTGGATCTCAGAGATCACAGAAGCATAAGATTTAGAAATGAAATGCTCATAAAGTTCAATAGCTTCATTTTACAAATGAAGAAATTGAGGTTTGGATTTGAGCCCAGATTTTCCCAACTTACAAGTGCTCTGTCTAGTACAACACTGCTTCTTTAAAATAACTACTCTTGTACAGATGGTGAAATATAATCAGGCTTAGGGAGAGGAAGTGACTCTCTCAGATCCACAGAGTAGTTTTTGAAGTAGAAAAAAAAATTCAGATCTCATACACTCCCTCTTTGTATCCACAATGTATTAGTTATCTGTTGCTTATTATTCCTCTGTAAGAATTTATAGCTGTGCTGTTTTGTGAGAAGTTCCAAGTTCTTTTTGCCTTCTTTTATTATTTTACAAATATTTGTGATTTCATCAATTTAGGAATTCTTAATGCGGAAATTTTCCCAATAATATAGTTAGACAACTCTTTTAAAGTATATAGTTTTAGACATTTTCTTTGAGCACTATGAATTTGTTTCTAGAACATGCATTTCTTAAAAAATAAAAGTACTATTTCTTCAGTGGGAGAAAAAAGAAATACTTGGAAAAAATATTCAATGAAGAATAGTCTCTAAATGTGAAAAGAATTTGAATCTCTCTTGTCCTACAACCATCACAACAAGCTCCCAAGAAAATAACAAAAAAAATCACTTTCCTTGCCAGGATTACTTATTAATATTTCTACTGATCTACAGTCAAACATTTTTATTTGAAATGTTCAATCTGGTGGAAGAGGGAGAATCTTTTTATTTTCACTGTTTGCTTTAAGATAAAGTTTGGAGGCCTTCCTTCATGTTAATTAAAAAAATGAAAATGTTAAAAAAAAGAAATTTTTGAGTAAGTCAGATTCTGTGCAAAAGCTCCTGGAAATTAGCTTTGACTTTTTAAGATGTTTTTGCTTCAAGTGACATGTTTTTGTTAACATATATTTCTATTCATTATTATTAAAATACCAATAGGTTTATAGATGGTGCTGAAAGTAAATTCTATACAACAAACCTTGATTGCCACATTGAATTGTCTGTGTTTGGGAATTTGAAGTTTAAAAGATTCACTTGTATTTATAGGTGAGATAAAATTTCCTCTTAGCATCTCACACTTAATGGTCTACTTTGTTTAAAAGATATAAAGTATGCATTTTGTGCAGTGCCTGAAATGGTGCTTAAAAATGACAACTTATGTTTTTAAATTCATTTGCTTTTTCCCTTGATACCCATAATTCCACATTGTAAACAAAACAAACATTACAATATTACTCTTGAAACTGAGTCCCATGCACCCCTTTTCTTCTACTGTTTTTCTAATGTACAAACCAAAAGAGGCATCTTCTCTGAGGATAAACCAGAAGAACTCCAAACCTTTCACTCTGGTCATTTGTTAATCCAGATGTAGGGCTGAAAAGAGTCACAGAATACATGTAGTTCACCCTCAGCATCAAGCTAAGTAAACAAAGGTCCAAGGGGAAGACATGGCTTGAGAAGGATCACATATGCAACAAACATCAAAGATGGAATTTTAAACTAGATCATTTGACTCCAGATTCAGTGTTCTTTCCACTATGCCACTTTCTAATTCAACTGAGTAAGTAGTTTTTTTAAGCCTCTATAAGAAATAAAAGAAATGCTACACTCTCTCTATTGCTAAGAAGTAGAGTCAATTCCCTAGGTCCAATTCAGATTGGAGGGACAGAGAAAGAGTACTGTGTTGACATGAAGAACACCTGAGAAATGGACCTAGTTTTGACACTAATGATTTATTAAAGATACTACAAGTTACTGATATTTAGAAAGTTGATGTCATATTTTACTTATGTCTCCTCCCCCTTCCCAATTCCCTCTGAAATTTCCCTCTCCCCACCACAATATATGTGTAACAACTCTTTTTTGATCACTCCTTCAGTTCTTACTGGCAGGGAGAAGTTGAGACCAAGAAGGTTAACAGATACTATTCTCTCAGTTCTAAGAATAAGTTTGTCGGTGACTTGCTTCATAATATTAAAGCTCATAAGCCCACACAAGTGACTTTTTTTCTCCTCTTAACAACAAACCAGGGGACTAAATGTGTTCTTTAGCAAAAGCATTTACTCAGATGATATAGCAAGAATAGTTATAAAATCCAAAGCATCTTTTTCTGGTTCATTTTCTGACAAATACACAAAGAGACTGAGGAAAAGAGTAGGCACAAACAAAATGTAATGAGGCAAATGGGAAGTAGACACATGTGACCATGTCAACTCATAACTCCAGAATAATAGAATATCAATCCTTCTCAAAAGGTCTTCATTAAATTCACTGTGGGATATTTCAACTCTGATGGATGCTCTAATGCTTAGGTAGGCTTTCTCCTGACTAATAGGCTGGATCAAGCATATCACTTGACTGGGATGCCAACTTCTTATTGGGGACAGCTATTTAGATAATCTCCCATTAGAACATGGAATCTGTTAGAAGTGTGAACCTTGAATTCCCAGGTCTTATGCTTCAGTGAGCTACTATAGTCTTTTTGCAAAAGCAGTTAACTCTTGGCCTAAAATTGGAAGAAGCCTCTGCTTTCTGAGCTCTTAGACCCTTAGCTAAACTACTTATCATGGTCATGCAGGAAGTTAAAGAAGTCCAACCTCTTAATCTCTTTTTTTGACAATATTTCTTGATTCATAGGTGGATTTCATCTACAACTGACTCTACTTACTTACATTGACACCACCACTGCCCATCCCAGATTACTTTTGGGTTTTATGCAGAAGAATAGGTAGGGAAATATATGAGTACATATTTATTTATGTGCACATACTCTGTCCTAGAGTGAAATCATTGTATTATTTACCTTTTCATATGCAGTTGACCTAGTTAAGCCTTAGATATTTTCCTCAAGATGTAGAATGCTTCATTTGCAACAGAAATGATTTCATTTTACATTTTAGTGTAACTATTTTTTGTCTCTTATGACTTTTAGTTTGGCTGAAGTTTCAAAGGGGTAGAGTACCTAACATAATTTTTCTAATTAGTTGCCATGTTCTATTTGGTTCTGAAGCTATTTTCATTGAGATTAAGGGTTCTATATCATGTTTTATGTTAATATCTCCATAAAATATATTCATTGACCTTAATTGAATTTAATAAAATTATATTTTTCCCATAATCTCCCCTTTTGTTTGAAAACAAACTAGATTAAGCACTAAATCATCTTTCCCCTTGAAGACCAAGAATTTATGAATTGTTCTTCCTTTCCCTAGCTTTTCCCTTTACTTAAGCAAGGCTTCATTTATCTTTTCATTTCACTTTCCTAATAATTAATATATTGCTCTGATTATAAGATTTCTCAGTTAAAAAAATCTTTACAACTTTCCCATTTTTCGTCTAGTAACATGTGAATTCTTTATATTAGTATTCAATTTTCCAACTGCTTCTTTAAAGTAATCCAATATTGTTCCAACCTAACTTCCCAGACTTTTACATTCTATTTCTTTTTACTCAAACCAGGGCTGTACAACTTTACTTTTAAAAGTTTTAGTGAAACAATAGAAAACAGTTTGATTTGCCATTTTAGTGAGAGCTTTGCTGTAGCTCAGGTTCATTTACTGAAACATTTAGCAAATTCACAGGCAGGTAGCATAAAATCACACTGCAGGCTGCATTTTGAACACTCCTGATAAACTCTGGGCTAGTCAAAAATGGCCATTTTATCATTCTTACTTTCTTATCCTATTTTCTATTATCTACATGCCTTTGTATGGTATTGACAATGTTTGGAGTAATCTGCCATTTTAATCCCTCATAATCCCAATCTCTTTTTCTGGAAGTCACTTCCTTTCTTTAAGGCACATGTCAGGTTTTACCTCCTATATGATATATTCTTCCATCATTTTTCCTTACCCATTTTTCTTATAAAACTGTGAATGAACCTCTTCTTTATAGATATTTTTGTTTTAATAAAAATACTAATTTTTATATCTTTTTTAGGGTTTTCTTTTTCTTGCAAAGCAATGAGGTTAAGTATCTTGCCCAGGGCCACACAGCTAGATAATTATTAAGTGTCTGAGGTCGGATTTGAACTCAGGTACTCCTGTCTTTAGGAAAGCTGCTCTATCCACTGTGCAACCTAGCCAACTCACTAATTTATATTTTTATAAAATTTACATATAATGTTTAATTACGTAATGGTATGCCTTGCATTGGATACAATGTCATGTTTATAATAGATGTTTATTAGCTATTTGCTGAATTGAATTGACCTAAAGCAATTCTTTACCTCTTTGGAATTTAGTTTGATCATCCATAAGATGAAATATTGCACTAGGTGATTATTAGGGTTCATTAATATTATATGATTCTAATTAAGGATTATGGGAAGGATTCAGTTTGAAACCCAAGCATTCACTTGTCAATGCTTAGTTACAACTTAGCATAAAACTTCATTCAACTTTCTTCCCAATGACCTTGAACTAGCAAAAATTATCAAGGTCCTCAGATTCATCAAATGACCATGTGCATGGGAACAGGGGCTGAGTCTTCCAATCCACTGTTCTATTAGTATGGTTAGGGATTTCCAGCTGAGCTTGACATTATCTGTACTTAATAATTTCTGTCAATAGTAATTCAACTTCCCTAAAAGTGAAATAATTCTGTGATTACCTCTTATTCTGATGATGGCATTTCATTTTAATCATGTCTTTTATTTACCTGCCTCCCAGATGAGAAATTATAAAGAATATTTTAAATTTTTCTTTGTCTTTCAACCTTGGAATCCAATGTATACAAATCCAACATATTATTCAATCAAATTCTTTCTTCTTTTAAAATTTTCTCAATAATAACTCCTCCTTTTATATTTGTCCATTATTAAAAGCCATCATAGTGCCTAAACTGTAGAAGTATCTTGATAAACACTGATTATTTGATTTCTAATTAAAACCTTAATTCATTCCCTCAATAATTATTCTGCTCAAGAGCTTATTGGTTCAAGTTTAAATTCCTCTCTATCAATTTCAAGTTTTTTTGTACTATAACCCCATCTTATATTTCAAGCCTTATTCCTTCAACCACTGGAAATATGTCCTATATTTTGATCAGACTATTCATTTTACATCCCCTCTTCATGGTATGATTATTCTTGCCTCTAAGTATTTTATAATTTTATTTTTCCTTCAGTATGGAAATGTTAGTTTGCAGTCCAGGAAAGAAATCATGAATGGGAAATATACATGTGGAGTCTATTTGCATAAAGGTGATATTTGAATGATGGCAGCAAATGAGATCAGAAAGGAAGGGAAAGTAGAGAGCTTAAGTAGTCTTCACTGGAGAGGTTTGAATGGAGAAGATAACAAAAAGAAGTTTCAATGAGTCTCATGAATTTCCCAAAGCTTTTCCTATTTCAAATTATGCCCAAATAGCACTTTGAATGTGTACATGCTAATATCTGTGTTAACTGAGTAAATGAATAATTATAAATAACAGGGCCTATGTGGATAAAGAGAATATAGAATAAAAAAGAGAAAAAAGGAAGTGATTTTTATCTTTAAAATACATATACTGGTAAAACGCACAGATCACTTCTTAAATTGTTCAAAGGAAATACGTAAATAATATTTAAAATAAGCAAAATAGGAGTATTCCAGGTGTTTATAAAACTATTATGTAAATCTTATGCTCATCTCAGATTCTTTCTCTATGGCCATTTTTCCCTTATCACATAACTATTCTTTTCTTAATACAATGAAACTAGATGTCCAATAGCTAATCATGAACTTTCATGGAGTGAATCTAAATTATACAGACTGTTCTGGTTACTCTGGAAACCATAATCCTGAAGCACAGCTCAATCAATCAGTGTTGCAGGAATACCCGGATGTACCTGATTAAGACCTTATCCCTGAATTTCAGACTGATGGTCTGTCATTCATTAATAGAAGTAAATATTTCCTTCTAATGCTGCAATTTAGGATTTGTCCAATTTTCTGGTTTTGGAAATAGAAAATCTACACTAAAGATGAATTTTAGTCAATGACCAGATATTAGCGTTGTTTCCTTAATGTCTTTCAAAGAAACCGAAAACAGAATATGGCAAAGTAACTGAATGTGAATAAAATTGGAATATTTTTTTAAAGAGAGGCACATGATGGAACTCCCTGTTATTTCCAGAGAAATAAAGAATTTTACCTTTTGTATAGAAAATACAAATCTTTCATAGCCTCCCAAATACTGAATTAGCTCTGGCAATGTGGGTGTAAACCTCATTGTCAATGTGTACCTCCTTGGAAAGGACACTGCTAAGGTAAGTGAACTTGTCCACAGTATTCATAAACTTCCCCAGTTGCTGTAATTGATGGTTCCACATATGGATTGTGTGATGCTGGTTGATGGAGCACCTGTGTTTTCTTGGTATCAATTGTTAGTCCAAAATTAGCACAAGCAGCAAAGAATTGATCCATACTTTGTTGCATCTTAGTTTCAGAGGCTGCATTGAGTGCACAATCATCTGTAAATAGATCATGCACCAATACTCCCTCCACTTTGGTCTTTGCTTGTAGCCTTTACCAAGTTGAAGAATTTGCCATCAGTGAGTTGACTGACCTTGTGAGGATGTTCATCCTCAGTGAAGGCCTTTGATAACATGGCTGAAAACATCATGCTAAAAATTATGGGAGCAAGTACACATCATTGTACACTCCATGGTGACTGGGAAATCTTGAGAGAATTGTACTCCACCCAGGACCCAGGAAATCATGTTGTCATAAAATTGACATACAATACTGATGAACTTCTTCAGGCAACCAAATGTTGACATAATTTTCCACAAGCCTTCATGATTGATGGCATCAAAGACCTTGGTCAGATCTACAAATGTAGATAGACCTCTGTTCTGTTCCTGGCATTTTTCTGAGTTGGGGCAGCAAACACCATATCAACTGTTACTCTATTCTTTCTGAAGCCATACTGGCTCTCAGGGAGATGAATAACTTGCAGGTGATGGATTAGTTTATTGAGAAGGATTCGGCAGGAATCTTCACAGTAATGACTAAAAGATAAATATCCTTATGAGTGTCGCAGGATGATTTATTCCCCTTACCTTTATAGAGATAGACAATGAAGTCATCCTTGAATTCTTGGGGGATGACTTCTTCATGTCATATGACCTGGAAAGTTTCAGTCAGTATATCACCTTGTAGATCTCAACTGGAATAGAGTCAGCACCTTATTTTGTCACTTAAAAGGAACCTAATGGCATTCAAAACCTCTTCTTCAGTTAGGAAAGTTTGAGAGAAAAGAGGTATTAGACTGACTACCAAACCAAAGGTTTACAGACCTGTTGTGCTGATCTCATTGCTCTATGTTTGGGAAACCTAGGCAGTCTACCAGTGCCATGTCAAGAAATTGAATAACTCCTATTTATATTATCTTAGGAAGATTTTGAAGATCATCTGGGCAGGAGAAGATACCAGACACTGAGGTCCTTTATCGAGCTAAACTGCCTAGCATCCCAAAATTACTACACAGAGTGCAGTGATGGGCTGGACATGTTGTTAGAATGTCAGACAAATGCTTGCTTAAAAAAAACCAAACAAAACTATTTTATGGCGAGCTCACACAGGGCAGGCTCTCACAAGGGGATCGAAAGAAGCATTGTTGAGACACCTTGAAGTTCTCATCAAAGAAGTTTAGAATTGATTCTACAGCACGGGAGACAATGGCATGGGCCCACCCTTATCAGTGATGGTGCACTCTATGAGGAAGGCAGAGGAAACATGACATCTAAATTTTAAAGTACCCACCCCAGGGTGTTCATGTGGACTATTTGTGTCCAATCTATGGTAGAGCATTACAAGCTTGTATTGGTCTGATCAGCCACAGTAGGATACAGTGTAATTTGTCTCACACAGAATGATGTTATTTTGGTCTCCTTTGATAAGGAAGGAAAAGAACCAACCAACAAGTCTTATATGCAAAAAAAAAAGTAATATTACCTCTGATATGTTCTAGTCAATCAATTTGAGCCTACTTGACTTAAAATTTTACTCCAATATTTGCCTCTTAACCAAAATATAAGCTCACATATTTAGCCTGAGAGAAAATACTTGTTAAAAGATTTAGAATGGGGGAAAGACCTAGACTGAGAAGGAAGGAGAACTGGGAGCTACTCTTAACTCAACCACCAAGTTACAGACGATAATCCAGAAAGAAGCATGGATGCAAAAAATGAAAAGCTATAGTTTGAACTTATAATATACTTAAAAAGAAAAATAAACCATTTATAAATGAGATCTGAAGTTTCATGTCCAATCATCTTTTACTGCTCTACATATAGGAGAATGATAATTATTTTGGTATTTGTTTAAATTAATTTTTTTTAGATTTTTTGCAAGGCAATGGGGTTAAGTGGCTTGCCCAAAGTCACACAGCTAGGTAATTATTAAGTGTCTGAAGCTGGATTTGAACTCAGGTACTCCTGATTCCAGGGCTGGTGCTCTATCCACTGCACCACCTAGATGCCCTAAATTCATATTTCTTTTTTTTTTTTAGTTTTTTGCAAGGCAAACAGGGTTAAGTGGCTTGCCCAAGGCCACACGCTAGGTAATTATTAAGTGTCTTAAGACCGGATTTGAACCCAGGTACTCCTGACTCCAAGGCCAGTGCTTTATCCACTACGCCACCTAGCCACCCCAAATTCATATTTCTTAATAGAAATGTAAGCTCTTTGAGGATAAAAACTATTTTTACCTTTTTGCAGCCTCATCCCTAAATGACGCATGGCATGACTGACTAAAAGGAAGCACAGAATGGTATCAGGAACAATGTATTGCACATGGAGGATAGCCTTATGTTATTCTGTAGTGAAAATTAAAGCTTATCAAAAGAATTAGCAAAATCATTTTACTCCAAATTGGCAAAAAAATGTGCTGAATTAAAGACATTGTGATAGTCAATCCAAGGACATAAATAAATATGCAATATGACTTCTGTCCTCTTTATGAGAAATATTTTCCTTTGAAAAGTTATTAACTTGAAAATAAAAACCCTAATATTTAAATAATTCATGGAAATACATATAAATATGTATGTATAAAACATTTTATTATGTGTCTCCATATCTGTATCACATTTGAAATGTAAACCAAAGGTAGTAGAACAAAAAAACTTTAGGGAAGTAAACCTACTAATTTATAGAAGTAGGATTCATCCTCAGTTTTCTGATTCTTAAGTAAGGGACTTCTCTATCTGTAAACAATATCCAACAAGGATATAAACTTGTCACTAATAATTTCTCTGTTATCAGTCATTTTGATGTCAAGATACTCTTTCTTTGATTGATCAGTTTTTATAACTCAAACCTCTTCATCATGTCCATCAATAAAATTCTCATCATTTTCATCTTTCTCACCTTGACTTTTTTCAGTAGTTAGATCTTCCCTTGAACCCAAATATATCCTTTTATTCCATCTATTGATTTTGAAATACCTATGTTAAAGTACCATCTAGTTTCCTGAAGTCATGTTCCCTGAATTCAAAACTCACACTTGGATTCTGTGCAAAATTTTAAGTTTCCTGAGTAGGAAAGAATTTTTGCAGCCATCTAGTTCAACTTAATATTGAAAAAAGACCTTCCATGACATATCTAGCAAATGATCATCCAGTTTTTTCCCTGAAGTCAATAATGAAAGGAAATCTATTATCTGAGCATTTAATACATTTCTACTATTGAAAACCAATTTTCTTTAAGTTTTTGTTTTAGTTTTAGTTAGTTTGTCTTTATTTTTTTAGGTTTTTGCAAGGCAAATGTGGTTAAATGGTATGCCCAAGGTCACACAGCTAGGTCATTATTAAATATCTGAGGCCAGATTTGAACTCAGGTACTCCTGACTCCAGGGCCGGTGCTCTATCCACTGCACCACGTGGCCTCCCCCAAAATTAATTTTTAAGAAAATTTTTCTGACATCAGAATTAAACTCCTTTTCAACTTGTATACATTGTTCTTAGTTCTAGCCCAGCCAAACAGTTAAATTCAAATCTTTTTTGCACATTCCAGCTCTCTAAGTATATAACACACCTAACAACTCCCTTGTGAAGCTACTTCAGCCCAACAAGGCCCAATTCTTTAAGATGGCCCTTCTATGGCATGAGCTCAGTGCCCTTTACTGTCCTTGTTATCTTCCTCTAGAATGCTGTTTTTGAAATAATGAGAATGTTGGCAAATGAATATGATTTTCTATATACAGTGTGGTTAGGACTGAGGACAAACAGGATTGTTATCTTTTTTTTGAAAACTATGCTTCTCTTAATTTAGCTCAATATCATATTAGGATTTTAGTTTTATTTGCTTATTTTAATCACCACATCTCATTCTATTCATATTGAGCTTGCTGTCCATCAGAATTTCTGGACATTTTTTTGTTTGGACAAAATGCTGTCTAACTATATTTCTTTCACCTTGTTCTTATGAGGGAGATTTTTTTTTTTACCATACCTGTAAAACTTTGTTTTATTTCCTGTCAAATTTCATCAGATTTGATGTAGTACAATTTTCTAGACCATCAAGATCATTTTGGATGTTTATTTTGTAATGAAGTATGCTAACTATCCTTCTCACCTTCATGTTATATATAAATTTTATAAATATGCCATCTGTGCCCTTATCCCAGTCACTTTACCCTGAGCCATTCCACTAAATATTTCTTTTTTAAGTTGACTTACAAGTTTTTATTATAAGTCTTTTAATCTAAACTTTCTCTATGGAAGGAAAATTATAGTTCAGTCAAAGGGCAATGAAAGAATAGATGTATTCAGGATGCAACTTAGGAATAAAATGTCATATAGAAATAAATGATCTGAGAGACATATAACTCTAAAACTAAGTGGACGTGATCATGAGGGATGATAGAAAATCTAAGTTCTACTATGATACTGAAATATCAGGAGATTAAAGAAAGTCCCTTCCCCACAACTTCCACCTTCTAAGCAATTCTTACCCATATGATAAACATAAACCTGATTGAGAAGGCTAACTGAACTGTTTTTTGACATCTACAGATGGAGCATGATTCTCTACTAAATATACATTCTTCATTTATCTTCATCATCATTTACATCAATATAATTCTCTTCATCATCTTCATCTTTTCTATTTTGAGGTGAGAATCTCTGTACTTCAATCTATCAAATGAGGGAGTTTCGTTAGACGATTTCCAAGATTCCTTTCAGCTCTGTGTCTACAATCCTATCACCTTTGTTTTGGAGAAGAGAGAATACCAAGAAGCTAACACCATAAAAGTGTCTCAAAGAATAGAAATTTCCTATCTGTCCTCAAAAAAATTAAAGTTACTAAACTAAATAAGCTATCAATAGAAAACCTTCTTCCCACAGTATTCAAAGAAATGGTAGTTCAGTTTCTTGAAATAAAGTTGCTGATGATATTGAAGAACAATGAGACAAAGATTAAAAAACAGCATTTTCCCCATAAATTTTTGAAGAAAACATATGTATATATATATATATATATATACATACATAATTAATGTTCTTATTTTAAGAATTAGGAAACTGAGGAGCTAAGAGAAAACCCAAATTCAAATTCATAGTAAGCAGCAGCACTAAATTTTCTGATTTCAAATATGAAGTTTTTTTTTACTATGCCATGATAATAGAATCAATAAGTTATTTGCTTGTCATATCCCCCACCATACTCTACTTGTAGTCGTTTCAATCTTGGGTCAAGCAAAACTAGTCAAATTTTTCATTTGTTTGCCCTTCTAATAAATGAAGTCAGCAATCTTGTCTCTCCTAATTTCAGTTAATTACCACTCTTTATGTTAAATTCTTTGATTATTTCTCAGTGCATCTAGCTGAATGTAGGCTGCCATGTCTCCATCTTGTTCACAAAGACTTCTTAGTAAATTTTGTTAATTCTTTGCTGAAATTGAGGTAATTTTTTTCTGTCTATAAATAGGACCCTGAGCAACCAGTCAAGCTGTTGTCAAACTCTGTCAAAAAGGAGGGAATGATCCTCCTTTGGTATTATTTCTTTTTCATACACACATGCTAGTTGATAGTTTTCATTGCTCAGAAATATTAGCTTGAATGATATGATAGAGGGTTTTGTCAGGGCTTAGTCTTATGGTTGACAATGCCCACCCCCTCTCCTTGATATTCTCTGTTTATGAACTTCTGCTACAGTAACTTCTGTCTTTGATATTTATGACTTTTTCCTCTTTTCTTGCCACTGGTAGCTAAATATAGACATTCTTTCAAGAAATCTATCTTCAATACAACTTTCTTTTCTTTGTATTATCATTTGACTGTCCTCTCTACTACCACAGTTTCAATTATGACCTATGTGAAGATGATTTCAAAATTTCAACCTCTTATCTCAAACTGAGTTATTAAGTTATAATTCAAATACTCTACTTAAAACTTTTATCTGTATGTACAACTGGAACCTCAGTCTTACTTAAAAAGCTCAAGTCTATCTTATTATCCCTCAAAGCAACAACAAGAAGAACAAAATCTGTTCTTCATCTCGAATTTCTCTATTTCTGAAGGGGGTGCCACTCTTGTCCCAGTCATCTAATCTATGCTCTATTATAAAGATAATCCCTTCTTACTATTTTGTTTCTTGATACTGTCTAGTATCCTCCTCTTTTCTCTCTACATAATCTCTCTTGATCATCTCCTCAGCTTTCATGGGTTTAACTATCATTTTATGCAGATGACTCTTAGATGTGTATATCCAGCCCAATTCTCCCATTGAACTTCAGTTCTATAGCAGTAGTCTATTAAACTTTTCAAAAAAAAAATAATAATAATAATAATAATAAAAGAAAATTCTCATCATACTTTAATTTTCCTTTTTCTTTGCCTTCTACACAAACTTGGTTGCCAAATTCTACTGGCAGTTATCTCTACATTATCCTTCAAATTTATCCTGTTCCTTCTACTCTCACTGCCAACAACTTAATTCTGGGTCTCATTAGTTCCTAACTGGCCTTATTTAATAGACTCTCAAATCATTCCATTAACAACTCTCCTCCTTCCATTGTTGAGCTTGCCATTGGATTTTCACTAGTTACCCAACCTAAATAGCCAATCCCAACACCCATCTTCTAGATTCTATGAATACTGCCTCAGAGGCTTATCTAACTTTGGGTCCAGGCAGCCCACACCAAGAAAAGTCCTTGTTTTCATCTCCTATCTTCCATAGCTATCAAGGTGTTCTCTAATGAAGGACCCAATTGGTCAACTAAAGATAAGACCCAGTCAGCAAACTCTCAAGTAATCAATCTTCCAGCTTCCATGACATCAAGGGCCTTCTCTAGTACTCATACTTACTGTGCATATTTGTGATCATATTAATTTTTCTAGTCCTGCCTGATATGTATTTGAATTTCTGAGGGTCTCACAGAACATATTACCAACCATTCTCACAATGGCTATTGATGTTCTTTCAAATTCCCATTATACAGAATGTCCCAAATGTCTTAGCTTCCCCTTTTCTCAGTTATGAAATTCACATGAATTTGTCTTTAGATCAACTGTACACAAGGAGAATTATATTCTTGATCTTGCCATCACCCATAAGTATTCCACTTTCACCCACATAAATTTTGAAATTCTTTTATTTGCTCACGATCTTTCACCATTCTAACTTTCCTTATTTCTCCCAACTACTAACTTTGTTCTTTATTCTCCATTCCCTCCAATCCTCAGTCATTTTTACCCCCTAGACAATCATATTTGCATTGACTATTCTATTTTTCTTCCTCCCTTGGTGAATAAATGATATGGTATCTCATCTTTTTCTTTTTCTTTTCTTTTTTTGTAAGGCAATGGGTTTAAAGTGACTTGCCCAAGGTCATAAGGCTAGTAAGTACCAAGTGCCTGAGGCAGGATTTGAAATCAGGTTTTCTTGAATCCAGGGCTACCCTTACACTATCTTCAGGTCTTGAGTCCTTCCCTTTCTTATCATAATGTCAATTATGCCTAGAGGAATCCCAGCCCTAGATTACTCCTACCACCTTCCTCTTTCATTCCTACTTACCTTCTGCTGATAAAAGTTAAAATAAATCAAGATACCCTGCTTATTGGACCTACTACTAATTTATGTTATCTATTCTCAGCTGAGGTCTAATTACTCTTAGTTATTATTTATTTTGTCACTACACACCACAGCTGTTTCAAGCCTTATTATCTATCTCTAAGCCTCATCTCCCTGTAAGCCATGGCACCTTCTTCCCCATTTCTTCCCATTTGCTTTGAAAAGTATCTTGTCTCAGACATCATCATCATCATCATCGTGATCATCATTATCATCAAATAATCACCCTCCTTATCATCATCAACATCAATTAAAGTTATTTTCTTTTTTTTTCTTTTTGCAAGGCAATGGGGTTAAGTGGCTTGCCCAAGGCCACACAGCTAGGTAATTATTGTCTGAGGCCTGATTTGAACTCAGGTACTCCTGACTCCAGGGCCAGTGCTCTATCCACTGTGCCACCTAGCTATTTTCTAAGAATTTTTTCTCTTTTTTTCTGATCTCTCAAAGCTCAGACATATCCTTCCTCTGCCTTTTCCTTCACTTCACTATTGGGTGAAAGATGTAGTCTTTCTTTGTGTGAGGACCAATTTAGTCACAAGTATTCTGGATTCTTTTACCATCTTCTCCCTCACTATCATCTTTATTCTAATAATAATTGTTATCTTCAGTATATCTCTGTCTTCTGAATCCTTCTTTTATGCCTGTAAAGACACTCATGTTTTCTATATCGTTAAAAACCAAAACTAATAAACCAAAAAAAGTCACTAGCTCCTAAGATCTATATTAACTTTTCTCCAGAGCTAAAATGTTCTTCTCTTTGCAAATTCTAAAGAAAGTTCTACACATTAGATATCATGTCTCTTTTTTTCTCTTACTTTCTCCTAAACTCTGAATCTTGGCATGTCCTAAACCGTGATCTTGTTTCTGACCTAATCATCTAAATTTAAAAAAGAAAACTCTCTCCAAAGTTACTAATGATTTCTTGGTAGATCCATTCTCTCACTCGTCATCTTTTTTTTTAAAAAAAAATTATTCAGCAAAATTTAATATTTCCAATTCCCTGTTTTAATGAATGTTTTTCCTCTCTTGATAATCACAACATTCCATTCAATTGCATCTTTTCCTGTATGCCTGACTTCTTAGGCTCTTTCATTTATTATTTATCCTGGTCATGTATATAAACAGAGGATATCCTTCAAAGTTTTGCATCCCTGACTCTGGACTATAAGTGATTAGGCTCTAGGCTCTTTTATCTTTCCTTTTGATACTATATTGCTTATATATTTTATGGACTCCCATGAGTCAATTATTTTTATAAAGATGATTCCAAGATCTATATATTCTACCATTACCTTTTTCCTGAGCTATAGTCCTGTACCACTGATTGCTGTTTAGCATAAACTGAGTGCCATAGGGATCTCAAATTCAATGTGTCTAAAACAAAATTAATCTGTTTTCACCAAATTCCCATTTCACAGCTTACATATTAATTTTAAAAACACTATACTCTCCCTAGTAAGGCCTCAATTTTCTCATTTGTAAAATACAATTGCTACTATATATATAGGAATAAACATTATATATTTCACAAAATTGTGAATAAAAACCTTTTGCAAATTTTAAATTGCTACAGAAGTAGGAAATAGTAATAATAATAATAATAATACATTTTAATAATCAAATTATCCAGCGATTATGTTTGCTGTTGTTCATTCTTATCAGTCATATCTGTCTCTTTATGATCCCATTTGGGGTTTTCTTGACAAAGATACTGCAGTGGTTCTACTATTTCCTTCTCAAGAAATGGAGGCAAATAGACTGAAGTGATTTATCCAGGATCATACTGACTGAGGCTAGAAATCCAATTTAGGATTTCTCAACCCCTAGGACAGTGCTATGTTCACTGTACCCTCAAACTGTCCTATATTGTTATTAATATATAAATATTTTATATGTATATATGTGCATACACACATACATACATACACACACACACACACACACACACACACACATATAGCTGCCCTTCTCAGGAAGATGCTGAAGATCACCTGGCAGAAAAAGATAACAGTCACTGAGGTCCTTTCTTGAGCTAAACTGCCTGGCATTCCAACATTACTACAGAGAGTTCAACTGTGATGGGCTGGACACATTGTTAGAATGCCAAATGTACACTTGCCAAAAGGACTATTTTATGGAGAACTCACACAGGACAGGCGCTCACTAATGAGTTAGAAGAAGTGATACTGAAGTACCCTGAAGATTTTTCTTAAGAAGTTTGGAATTGATTGTACACCATGGGAAACACTGGCACAGGACAGCCCAGGTTGGTGTGCCCTCATCAGAGAACATCATCTGTGCTCTATGAGAGGGGTAGAACTGAAGCAGCTCAAAGGAAATGGGATATATGTAAGCTTAGAGTGCCCACCCTGGGTGATCACATGGACTATTTGTGCCCAACCTGTGGTAGAACATTATAAGCTCATACAGGTCTGATCAGTCACAGGTAGAAACTGCAATTTTTATCAAACAGTGATGCCATTTTGGTCTTCTTCAATAACCAATCAACTGCCCTAAATACATTATTAATGTATAAAATAATTGTCAAATATTATTATGTTTATGATTGTGAAGTTAATTATAATGTTTTTTATTATTTTCCTTTGTGTCACCAGTTAAATGAAATCATTCATTATTCTTACGTATATTTACTTTTTCTTCATATATAACTTTGTTTATTCATTTTCTACTTGTGGAAAGGGTTCACTCACTCTCCTTTCTCTCTGTTGTATTCCTACCTATCTTCCAGGTCTCTGTTCAGATGCTACCAAATCAAAGGGGACATACATAACTTTTCTAGACAGAAGGTATGTTTCTCTACTCTGAACTCACATTGTTTACTTATCACATATTGCTTTATTGCTTACACATCTTATTTCTCTATTCATTTACAAGTTCTTTTAGAGACTGAAGCTTTCTATCTTTCTTAGATTAGAACACAGAGTTTTGTACATTCAGATGTTTTACAGATTTTTAGGAAAGCATGAATGAATATATGTGTGGATGGATTAATGGGAGGATTGAGAAGCATTTTCCAGATTTTGAAGCACAGTATCCTACAGGATGAGGTAATATAGTAACAACTCTGTCAGATAGAGCATCCCTCCTCTCTCCATTCTGCCTATTATTTTTTTTCCAATTCTGTGGAACAAAGTTGTACCTCCTTGGTTGAACTTATTCCCCATGTGGCTAACTCAGACCTTAACTTATACCACATCCTTAGTCTTTAACCTCTGACTGGGGGGGGGGTTGGAGTGGGGAGTACCAAACTCTTCCAAATGCCATCCTTGATAGAAGGAAGGAAGTGAACTTTTGGGATCTCTGCATATGGTGTCTTTCAACTCAACAGAAAAGGATGCCCCCACTATGTGTAATGTTATCCCATAAATCCTGATAGATTATTTATAATTTTTGAGCAGATAAGTTGGAATTTTGAAAGTATGTGAATAACAAACAAAATCTGGAAAATACTTCTTAATTCTCTCATTTATCCATCCATACTCACCATTGATCAAAGGCTGAATAATTTTTCGATCAGATTTTTTTTTGTGTGTACTATTGAGGTTTCTAGGCTAGAGAGGCCAGTGAGTAAAGACTGAAATTCTTCTGATACTAAGTAGTTTATTTTAATCAATGATGGTTGAATCTATTTAAAAGTTTCCCTCATTTGAAAAATCATTTTCTAAATTGGAAGGGACTAAGTATGGTGTCTTCCTAAGGTCAAATCCAGTCTTCCTATTTTAAGGATTTTTTCAATACTTCGTAACTTCAATATTTTCCCCAAAGACATCAGAAAAGCCTTGTCTTTTTAGTTTAGACAGAAGCGAATAAAAAACGTAATGTCCCACTTTCAAAATATGATTTTGGAAATGTTTCTCTTGCTACATACTGAAACACAATGAATCATAGGGACAATATAATTGTATCAGAGATTGAACAAGGTAATCACAAAGTGTTTTATGATTCTGGTAGACCATTAGGTTACACTGAGAAGAACTCCTCCAACCTCTGACTCAGTCCTTCACCTCCTAGACTCTATGGTGACTCAGAAGGATTCTTTGATTTTGAAATGATAAACTATCCCTATTGGTCACTAAACAGGAAGAGTTCATGGGTATTTAAAAGAGAGTAAAAATACTTTCAAGGGTCTCTTCCCATCTGGCTGCACATTATGTCAGGAGTTTTTTGAGCTACTATCTATGAGGATTTGGTGAATGCAGCATCCTTTTAACTACGAGTCTATTACCTGTCTTAGCCACTCTGAGCTATACTTTTGTATATTTTCCTCATGTTTAATATTTGTTGATCTTATGAGGAATTTTCTTTTCTTTTGAATGGACTTGATCTGCAGCAAGGGAAATCACAGACAACTAAATAAGACTTTTTTTGGAAACAAGAAATTGTTTGGATAGTATAGGGCAAAGTTGAAATGTTCAATAATGCTCCCATAAACTATTTTGTGCTTAGTTGGTCATAGTAATGAAATTTTAACCAAAATAAGTATAACAGTAGCTAGTAATGCCATTGTTTAAATTTATCTCTGACAAACTTAAACTTTTGGGTATTCTGTGGCTATTATTTTGTGTGTGTGTGTGTGTAAAGAATGAAAGCCTGTCTCACATTAACTTTGTTACATATTCAATGCATTTTTATCCTCTCATCTTTGGTTGTTTTATTTAATTAAACACAGAATACAGTCTAAGACATGAACTATAACCCTAGATATGAACCCTGACAAGTTTTAATTAATTTGACTGCTGGGTTCTCAGTTGGGATTTTATGGGATAACAGGTGGGAGAAAAGGGAACCTAGTCCAACCATGAATCCAGTCTAAGCTGAATGTATGGATCAAAAGTAAAGGAAATCCTTAGGAAAAGTAATCATATATTTTCTGCCAGTTCTGCCTAATCAAGCAGGGCTCTAGTGATAAAAATGAATATAGTTATTATATGCCACATGTTAACAAAATATCATGATCTTTAGAGAATTTATGTTTGCATGGTGGCTTAGTGTTTTTGGATACAATACCAACCAATGAGCCATTGTACCCACTGGTTTTCCAGGCTAGCCAGATCATCCATCTGATCTCAAACTGAATTCTACAACTTTATGAAATGATCTTCCAGAGATGCAAATATAAGGATTTTCTAAGATATTTCAGACTTCCAGATAATGATTGTTTGGGGGGGGGGAGCAGACTAAAAATAAATACTAATGTTAAGCAAAATGTTTCAGCATGAATCCTTGTGAAATGATTTTCTTGTGCCTCCTAAATTACAATTCTGATTCTTAAGCAAATGTTGGCTATAGCTATGAAGATGTAAAATGCCATAAACGTTATCTGGACATGTCCAGGTAATCGGTACTATAATTTAAAAGCATCAATGAAGTTTGAGCTGTGTTGGGAGTTTGTGAATCTGTCACGGTCAGATGAGTTCAATTTCCATTTTTTCCCTCACCCAACCCTTCAAATTATGCATAAAGAGATTAAAAATAGCAGGGAAATACATTGTAGTACATTCTCTAAATATCTTCCATTTTGAAAGAAATCTTTAGCAATCAAAAAACATGAGGAAAGACATACTGAAAAGCAATTATAACCCAGGGAAAATTTCATTTCATTGCTGAAGACAGAAAGAGGTATATTTCAAAACTGTAAGCAAGGATTAATGGAGATGAAGGGAGTGGTAAGTGCTTATGAACCAAGATATTTAAATTTAATGTCATTTCAAAGCATGAGAAAGTAATCATTTCAAGTTTCAATAACCTCAAACAAAAATGCATTCATCGTCATTATCCCCCTCCTCATTTTTTGTTTAGTATAGTGGTTTTCATGTGAATGGTAGAGGCAAGAATATGACTTAAAAGTTAAGGGTTCTTTTTCTGGACAAGGTTAACTTGGCTTTGATGACAGTAAATAATGAAAACTGCCTGCCAAGCATTTCCTCAGGGCAAGAAGGCAGAGGATTTTCACTGTCTCTGTCAGCTTTAGAGCATTCTCAAGTGGGATTTGAGTCAAGACTTGGAAGAGAGAAGACAGAATGAGGAAAACAAAGCCTACAATGTATCACTGATCTCAAAGTCCCCAAAGAAAAAAAAGTGCATTTTGTTAAGTAGGGTCACAAGAGTTAGTTGTTTGATGCCTAAATACAATTATGAAACAATTTCAACTTTAAAAAGTGTTTGTGATTTGAAACATCATAGCATCATGAATTTAGAGACAGACTGTCCCTTACAGGCCATCATGTCCAAATACCTCATTTTAATGATGAAAAAATTGAGAAAAGGAGAGATTAAGTGAGTTTCTCAAAGTTATGCAATTAAGCATCAAAAAAAGGTATCTTAGCTAGGGAGCTATACACCATCATAGTGCAAAAAATCCTGGAGCTTATGGGACATAGATGGCTCAACTGTGGAATGTTGACTCTGTTCTTCATACTGGGCATGCCCTCACTCCCTGTCTAATTGTTCTTACATTGCCATTTTCTATTAACTTTCATAATCCATGGTCCCTATAACACATGGCTCCATAATAAATTACTTTCTATTTGATATGAGTTGCTCCGATATAAATGGGATTATAAATTAGCTATTTCATACAATGAACTAGGAGGAGGTCTGGGGAATTTAGAGAAGGTGGGCATGGAAAGTTTCTTCAAGGGACCATCAGGGACCCCTTCATCATCTTGTCATGAACTGAAGACATTTTCACTGGAGATTTATTACCCTATGGCAGTTGATGTCTGGTGATATCCTTTTCCATAAACTGTTAATTCCTTTGTTTCTGATACCCCTGACTACTATCCACAGATTTATTTTACTCCTTGATCCTTCCCTTGTATAAGTTAAAAGGGATCCATTATAATCATCTATTGCTTTATGCACTATTCATCTGATTCCTTTGTTAAACTTCCTCTAAGTTCTTTAACTGCTGCTGTCTTGCATCAAGCATGAATCTGATGCCTGTGAAAAAATGTACTTAGTACATATTCACTTGAATTAATGTTTTTCATCATGTAAATTTATTCTTCATCTCTACAATTTTGTAATGGTTGAAAATCATAAAATTCCATCAATCAACAGATTCCTTTGTCAAGATGGCACTAAGAAATTGGTTTGCTGGCTTTTGTTATTGATTTTTAATCATCTAGTTTTTTTGACATAATATTGATATAACTTGAATATTCATCACAATATATATTCTCTATATACATTCAAAATATATTGCAGTCTTTGAAAATCGTTTAGCAGATCTGGTTCAGAAAAGATTTTAATCTGATAGCTATTTTATTTATCTTTTATAATGATGAACTTTGTTTCTTGATCTGTCATGGAATGGCCATAGATTAATGGTTAGAGGAAAGAAAGTTAATAATCATTGGGTCAAGATTTAAGTATTCTAAGAAAATTAACTAGACTCTAAATATTACATTTACTGAACATCACTAATTGAGCTTAAATTTCCTCTCACTACCTGTTAGGTTTGAACTAAGATCTCATTCCTTAGAATTTATGTATAGATGTGTAAGCATATTCCTTTCACCTCATTTATTCTATCAATTCTTCAACCAGCATTCTTTTCCATATTTCAGTCACCACTAGAATATACAACAGAGATTCAGAGCTTACCAATACACAGAGAATATATTAAATAAATGATTCAGCTGGTGAGTAATCTCTTTTGTAAGGTCAAAATCACATGTGTATTCCTACACTTACATATATACATGATTTCTTGAACTTCTTGGTTTCCATGTTACTGTTTCCTATTCTTCCAAATCACTCACCTCTTGGATGTTTGGCTTCCCACTTTGATCAGGACTAATTTCTAATGCCCAGGGTTCTATTCCAAACACCTGGCTTCAGACCTTTAGTTTATTGAACTTGCTTGAATATTGATTATCTGATTCTAGACTTAGAGACTTGGACACTTATCCAACTGACTCCCAGTGCTCAGCTCATTCTTCTATTCTCCCAACTAGAGAGTGGCAGAATTTCTTTTAATATCTACATTGCCACAACTCATCAAAAGATAACAATGGTAGTGGTGTGTAGGAGGGGGTGGGATGGGTAGTGGATTGTGGCAGAAAAATCAGACAACATTGTTATTGAATTATGCATACTGAAGGAGCTTTGAAATCCTAAATTGTCCTAGTCTGACTCTGTGTCACTTATCCTGCTAGCTACAGCAGCAGTTTTGAGTTATCACTGAAATGAACCTTATTCAGAAGTATAGAAGAAATGAGTTGCTGAACCCTAGGAAACATACCTGAATTGCAAAATTCAGTCCTACTGCTTTGAGTTTAGAAATAGCTCAGCATGATCTTGCTAATATTCTTCACAGAGAATCTAAGGAAAATATAGGTCAAATGCTATGGCTAATATTTTTTCAGTCATCTCAATATTATAGCCTTAAATGATGCCTATTTATTTCTCTGTGTTAATAAAAAAAATACTATTTTCCCCTACACATTAATTGTTACAGATTCTAACCATTGAGATATCAATTAAAGAGAAAAGAGTTATGGAGGATGGGGTAATAAGTCAAAATCTAGTCTTAGTAACAATTTCCAGGATCCAGGATATTCCCAAATTACTCATGAATGGAAGAAATGTGAACACCATGTCTGAAATTAAATATATTTGTTGTTTTTAGATAATCAAAAATTATAATATCATATCCATTTTATAAATGTTTCTATACTCATTCCAGAGTACAGCTGGAATGAATTTGTCCATTCCTTTATTTTATGTGTGAGGAAATTAAAGCTTGAGGAACTTGCACAAGGTCAAAGAGTGGTAATCAATCCACTAATCAATAAACATTTTTAAGGATATACTATGTGCTAGACACTGTGCTAATGCATTACTCTTTTGATCAGCAGCAGCACAGAAATGCTTAAACTTAGTACCTGATTAGTAAGAACAATTAGGCAAAGTTAACTACTAGAAGGCATACCCTACATACTACATACCTAGTTTATAAATGCCAGGAGAGCAAATCAAACATGCATATGCAATTGCATATGCATGAACATGCACACATATATACATACAGCTGAATTTCTTTAAGAAATTTAATGTGAGGATATGATTCTTACTGCTTTCCCATGGAACTGTTTGGAAGAACTAGATAATCACAAATAGCTCTCATTTATATAGTGATTTTAAGATTTATAAAGTAAATTTAATGACCTCTTGTGGTCATGAGACAAAACTAGGGAAAGGATGAAGAAAATACTTGTAACAAGACCTGCTTCCTTTTAAATAAAATCAATTTGCCCAGAAATGGAATCTTTCATTTTTCTATTGCACAAGAACCCAAGAGAATATTGCTATTGGAGAAAATGGAAGCATATTTTGCTGGAACCAACACATGAAATTGAGCCAAATTTTCTGTTTAAGAATCCACAACAAAAAGTGGAACATGGGAGAAAATATCAAGCATATTTTGACTGTTATGTATTTTAACTGAAAAATGATTATTGGAGAAGAGAGTTGATTAGCCTTGTAGATTGCTTGTCTGTTGAACACATTTTTTCTGTTGAGTGTAACATCGACTGAAAATTTCTTACTTCTAGAACCCGAAAAGGAATTGTTTTGTTTCTTTTCAAGAAAAAAAAATATACTTAACTAAAATTAGAAGCAATAATTACTAATGGTAAGTATTTTGTATACTCTTCTAATCCCTCTTTCCCTGAGATACAATCCTTTACCACAATCTTTGAGCTGGAAGACACATTAAAAATCATTGTAATCAGAATTCTTAAGCAATTTTTCACCTATTCTGGACTCCATTGGCAGTCTGGTGAAACCTACTTAGAATTATGACTTTAAGTGCATAAAATGAAATTCATTGGATTACAAAGGAAACTATTTATGTATGTAGAAATATAGTTCTAATATATTCAAAGAACAAATTCTCACATATCAGGTTAAGAGACCCTCATCTAGCTCAATGCCTTCATTTTACAGATAAAGAAACTCAGGTCTAGAAGTTGTGAAATAATTTGGCAACCTAGTAAGCTAACATAAAAAGGATTAAAATATGGGTTTCCTTACTACAAGTGATGACTGGTGGTGGTTGTTCTTCTATATCCCTCGAAACCGCTTGTGAAATTCATATCAATCCTCAAATATTTGAATACCCCATTTGTTTATATGATGAACTCCCCATTCCTTTGTAATTAATTCATGTTAACTAGATTTATTTAGTGCATCTAGGTAGTATAGTAGATAGAAAACTGAGCTTGGAATCAGGAAGATTCACCTTCATGTTTTAAAATCTGGCCTCAGACTTTAGGCAAGTCACTTAACTCTATTTGCCTCAGTTTCTCACCTGTAAAATGATCTGGGAAAAAGAAATGGCAAGCCACTTCAGTATCTCTGCCAAGAAAACCCCAAATGTAATCATGGTTTTTTTTGACATGACTGAAAAACTAGTTAACAATGATAAATAACAAGAGGCAGCTAGGTGATGCAGTGAATAGAACACGGTCAGGAGGCGCTGAGTTCGAATGTAACCTCAGACACTAATTACCTAGCTGTGCGACCTTGGGCAAGTCATTTAACCCCATTGTCTTGCCCCCCACACACAAAAAAAAACTAATGAAGTATTTACTTTTCTGAGTTCATCTCATCCCTCCTCCTTCTCTTCTACTCCTGCTTAGGAGAATGTAAGATTTTTTTTTCACCTAAGTATTTGTATTGTTAGTACCTGGCACATAGTAGGTACAGAATGAATGGATGTGAATTAATTCATTGATCAGTCCTTCTGTAAGGCTTATATTCTTGAGTCTTCCTGATAAATTCATAAGTTCAGTGTAAAATTCTTGAGATAACCAACCTAGTGTCCCAGTCCTTTCCCTTTTCTCACTGTTTAAGAAAAGATAAGTAAAATTTTTGAAACAGGAACTTTTTCTTTAGTGAGAATTTTCCTGTTAGGAAGATCCTGGATTATTTTCATCTTTGTCATTACTCACTGAACTTATCTGAGGCATACAATGCATTCTTCATGGTGTCACAGTAGTCCATCTGCCTGTTCATTCTCTACTGACATGTAAGATACTTGTTAACAGGGGGACACTTCTTCCTCATTTTTTGCTTCTTCCCCAACACATAGTAAAATATTTTAAACAGGGTAAATGTTAAATAATAACAATACACTTTAAAATGATTTTCTCATTTGATTCTCACAATAATTCAGGGAGGAGAGTGCTATTATGCCATTTTATAGATGAAAAAACTGAGGCAAATTGGGATTAAATGACTGGCTCAACTAGTAAGTGTCTGAAGATAGATTTAAATTCAGGTCCCCCAGACAACAGGCCTGGTACTCTAAGTCTTTTATCACTCAGTTGTATCTATAAATTTATAGCATAGTACTCAACCAATGTTTATTATTGAATGAATATATGAATCCTTTTATTCATGTCAAAAACTGAAAGGTAATATTACTATGCATTCTCCAATATGGATTAAGGGTCACCAAATCACAGACCTTAAAATGAGTTTTGATGATCACTTAGTCTTATATCTTCATTTTGGGCATAGAGAATTCAAGGCATATTTCTCACAGTTGCTTACACCTATCACATTTTCTTTTGGTCAAGGGTACAACCATAACATTTTTATTCATTAATTAAAAATTTATTCACTATATGGTTACTATGTAGGCATCCACTGATGATGTAAATGCAAAAATAATCCTTGCATTAGTCTAGGGTCTAGAATACTTGTAGAAGGTAGTTGAAGTTGGGGTACCCTGTTTTGATCACTGCTGTTTAATGTGATTCTTGGAAAAGTCACTTCTTAGCTTTCAACCCCTCTATTTTATCATCTGTAAATGAAGGGAAAAATATACTTACACTATTTTCCTCTGAGAGTTTTGTAAGGAAAGTGCTTTGTAAACCTAAAATATTTGACACAACTGAATTGGTGATCACAATATTTCCAACTCTCTTTTCAATGAAGTGAAATCCCCATTCATACCTCCAGTTATCTCTTGTTTTCTCCACATAACCAGCTAATCTAATTCTCTCATCCATTATATCATTTGCCTCTCTCTTCTCCTTTTTTATTGCCATCTATTCTTTATATAATATGTGGCAATGTAAACCCATTGTTTACTTGTCAATTTTTGTCTCCATATTATTTTTGTTTCTTCTTAGATTGTAGATTTGCATTCTTCAGAGTCATATAATTAAACACTATATAAAAACACTATATATGTGAGCTATAATTATTGCTTATAATCTAGCTAGGGATACAAGTAACAAGGGGCAACATAAGATCAACTTCCATAGTAATAACAACAGCAAGTGAAATAGTCGATGAGGGACAGATTCTTGTAGATTCTTTAAAGGAACGTCCAAGAATAGGTGAAATTTCATATGAAATTAAAATAAAGTAGTTGAGTATTGAAAGACAGAGAAGAGAAATGGAATTCTAGGTTAGAATTGAGACTAGTGAAGAAATGTGTTTGGCTAGATCTAAGGTTCTGTGTAAGGAACTACTGTGAGGTAAATTGGTTGGATAGAGTAGGAACAAATTGTAAAGGTGTTGATATTGAATATCAGGTGGAATTGTTTGGATTTCAGCCCCAAATCAAGGTTTTTAGAGCAGAGACATGATGTGGGGAAATTGGTATTTAGAAAGATCAATTGAGCATCAATATATCAGATAATTTAATCAGTTGAGAAGGTGATGGCATGTAGACCAGATTAGAGATGATTGCAATAACTAAAGCTTAAGATGAAAAATAATAAATTAGAATATTGACAGTGGTTATGGGAAAGAAGGGAACCAAATGAGACATTCCTTTCATTCTTCTCCAGTTTGTATCCCTCCTCTCTCCACTCTTTTTCAATTTCTTTCTTACGTGCTATTTTTTCCAACAATCTGTAGACATGTGATGTTAGAGTCAGATTCTTTCTACTTGTATTTATAAACTAATATTACACATAGTCAGAATTTCATAAATATAATGTGACTGTCTAAGTCATATCAAAAGAAGAATCAAGAGAACTTGAATCTGGGTAACTTGTTTTTTATATGGTATAAAGGAGAGAGGATAAAAAAAGTGACTAATATCAATAAAATACACTCTAGATTTCATTATATAAAATTCCAAACCCAAAGCAATTTCTCACACATTGCTCTTTTATCTTGATCATTGAGTTAGGTAGGGCCAAAGAATGTTTCCCCATCATAGTAGGAAACTTTTTCCTCATTAGATATCATTGGTTATTCCTATACTAATAACCATGATGGAACATGAAACAGTACAACCATGAAAATTAAAATTGGCCCATATGCCTCTGTCTAAAAGTACCCCAGGGACCTGAAAATAAATGAAATATGCCTGCTTCCCTTTATTACCCCCCCACCATAACTTCATTACTTATGGGGATCTGAATGAATTCAGTATGAGCAACAATAGTTAAGATAGCTTCTTTTGAAAACTATGGCAAAGCTTTCCTTGGTAACATTTACCAAATTCCTTTTTGGAACTTAAGCTGGACTGGCTTTTCCTTTTCTTTTTCCTTCTGTGTCCTAAGGAAAGATTACTTGAGCTGAGATCCCAAATAATTTAAGTGACTATATGAGTAGTTTGGTAGTTCTTGTTTAAGCATTTTTCACACTATTCCCTGGTCAGGAAGAAATGATCCTAATTTTAACTGATGGTTCTTTTTTGCAAAAGAAAGATGACTGCAAAATGTCTTTTCGCAAGTACCATATTCTTCAGAAACAATCAATCATACCATTAAATTGTGGGCACAATGTCATGTTAACTTCTAAAAAGAAATGGATTATATACTACACCCAATACCTTTTTTGATAAAAAAATTGTGCGTATAAATTTAAGTTTTGTTAAATCAAACTACATTCAAAATAAACTTGCCTACAAGAATCATGTAGTTATTTTTCTTGTAAAATAGAAGAATCCTTGCATAGTGTGGATAGTCATATTTTATCTATTGACTGGATAAGCTATTTTTTAAAAAATACATAGGATAATTACATATATGTGTGTACATAGATATTTATGGGATAGTATGTGTATGTGGACACACACATTATATATATATATATATTATATATTATATGTATGTATAGATACATACACAAATACCATCACACATATATGATTTCAGAATTAGATGAGCCTCAATTAAGGAATTCTTTAATTTTGAAGAAACATTCTTTAAGTAAATGTAGTAGCAACTCAAGCCAGTCTTAAAAGTTCTACCAAAAAGAGGTCTTTGGTGGAGTTTGAGGTTGGATAGAATATGTATCTCCTTTAATTGCTATGCCATGGTTTCTCCTCTGTCACAATAACAACTATTATAAAAAATAAGAATAATTTGTAATTAGTGCATCATTTTTACATGTTTGAATATAGCTAATTGCTTTAAACAATTTGAATATTCTCTTGCCCCTTCCCATATTGTTACCATTAATTGCATAGCTACAAAAGAATAGGTTCACTAAGCCAAACTAATTTTTAACTTAAAGAAATTGGGATAATTAAAGTTAGTCAAATCTTTACTGATGTGATTTGACATTATCAATCTATCTCATAAACTATGGTAGAAAGATCTGTATCAGACAAACAAGTTTTTATTCTAAGTGTGTGTAATTATGGTTTTACAAAAATGGGGACATTTGTTGCTCCTACATAAATTTCTCCAGGACTCTTTTTCCCTGATGTAAAATAAAGTCCAGTCATTCAGAGACAAACTATATAGCAAGCCAGAGAATGGAGATTGCCAGCACACCTAGAGCTGGAATGGCTTAGTAGCCCAGAGGAGAGAATAAAGAGGGGAAGAATTAGAAAGCAAAATGAGATGAGGAATCATTCCAACAGCTGTGTCCTAGAGACTGTAAAGGGATCTGGGCTTGTCACAAAAGGACAGGGTTGAGGTGGAGGTGGGTCCATGGACAATGGAATAAGTTCAAGCTAATTGAGGGAGATGCGTGAAGCTAAGGTTGATTAGGTCACTCATGACCCAAAGCGGCTGGACAATAATAAAGCCAATTTCAAAAACCTTCCTGCTGTGTCTTACTTCTGTTTATTTGCTGAAGTCTGTTCAGGGTTCTGCTTTGGCAGCCCTCACTTTCTCTCTACCCCCACTCTTATCCCATCTTCCCCACTGTGCATATCAACCATCTGCTAAAGAGCCGCAGCCTCAGCTCTGAAATTTGGAAGATTTAATTGGGATTAGTTTAAAAATAAACTTAAAAAAAATCATGAGCAGACTGCAGAATATGGGAAAAAGTCATTAGGATAAAATGCAAAGCCCACCAACTTCCATTTTGAGATTTTTCTTTGATTAAAAGGTTAGTAGTACTCTGTCTTTTTAGGTTTCAACAATGAGTTTAGTTTTTAAAATATGGTGCTGTCAAATAAGACCTTCAAAATCACCCTTTATATCAAATTTAATAAAATGGTATGGATGTCTCTAAAGCACTCCAGAATAACTCCCATTTCGAGAAACAAATTTCCTTGCATTCATGAAGTTTTTGTAACACTTATATCAGGCAGTCAACAAACAGACATTAAACACCCACTCTAGACCAAGAATTATGCTAATTGCTTCAGATGCAGAGGTTAAAAAAAAAGTTAGTTCCTGCTTTCAATGTGTTTATGCAACTAATAGGATCTATAGAAGTCTTAAGATCCCTAGTCAGATTCCCAGTAGATCAAAATATGAATGGATATTTGAATAGGAATGTTCTACTTAGCATGATTCATAAATCATAAATATCCATTGAAATGTACCTTGTTGTTTTTATTATATCACTCCCATACTAAAGAATAAGACAAAAGGTCTATGTTCTTTATCATTAACTAATTGTGGCAGATTATTTCTTATTCAATCATTGTCTATCTCCAATTTTTCAGTGAAAAAAAAGAACTTATACTGTGTAGACTATCCCATATTTACAAACAAAAGCAATCAGCCTTCTCCCCACCCCCACAAAATCATCTAAAAGCTCACTCCAGTCCAATTCTAAGACACCTATGCTATAGCATTTTTCTTTTATTTTGATCCTCATGGGGCATTAGTATTCGATCATATTTGAGAAGGTAATAATAACAGTTCATATCAAGGTTATCATTATCAAATTGAAATGAAATGCATGTAATTATGCCTAGAAATGAAAAGCTTATATAGGCATCAACAGATCAACAGTAGTTCATATATAGTTTGCATTGCCTTGGGCTATTTCATCTACAGATGGAGAAATGTGTCCCATTTAGAAACTAAGATATTCAAGAGTTCAAAAATAGAATCATTTTAATGTTCATTTATAACTAATTAATAAGCTATATTAACACTATACATGGTTTGCTGACCATTACTGTTATGGACCTAAAAATGTTACATAAAACTTGGACATAGGATAGATGATATAAGATAGTGGTATTAAATTTAAGATACTTACTATTTCTGTCATTAATTTAATAAAATTTGGTAGATAGGTTATAGTTTGGATTAAGGAAAAACAGTGCCAAAAAGTTAGACTTTATTACCTTAAGAAAATCCATGTTAATTATTTTTATTCTAGTGTTATTAGAAATTTTAACATGAAAATATAGCTAGATATTTATTAGGATTTTCTAGAGCAGTGGCTTATCAGGAATGGTGTTCCTAATTCTCTCAATTCCGACTCCAAGTCTATGATCCAGTATCTCAATAGTTGGTAAATACTGGTGTAAAGCACATTAAAGAATTTGATGAAGCAGTTGGATACAGTGAATGCTTAGAGTGCCAGACTTGAAGTCAGGAGGACTTATCTTTCACTGTTCAAACCTGACCTCAGATACTTATAAGTTATGTGACCCTGGATAAGTCACTTAACTGTGTTTACATAAGTTTCTCATCTAAAAAATGAGCTGGGGAAGGAAATGGCCAATCATTCCAGTATCATTGCCAAGAAAACCACAAATAGAGTATTGAGGAGTTACAGGTGACTGAAACAACTGAACAATAAAAACAAAAAGAATTTTATACCAAATTTGATACATCTATGTTACCAGTATGTATAAAATTATCCTTCATGTAATTATATTATTCACATTAAAAACAAGATTTTCCCCAATTAACAATTTCACTAAAACAGCAACATTTAACAAGGACCACATCTTTTGTAAGTAGCAGCTCCATATAAATTCCCTTGGCTGGAATCTACTTCTTTTAATTGTTTGCCTAGGACAGAAATTTGGGGAAGTGAATTAAAAAATAAAATTAAATGGGAAGAACACAATGGGAGACAAAAAGATTTGAAGTTTTAGAATGTAATTTTGACTCTGCCACTATCTAAATTAGACAAGTTAGTTAATCTTTCTGATCCTCTATTTTTCAACTACAAAAGTAAGAGATGTAATTAGAGAATTTGTGCCCCTTGTAGATCTTAATATATTTTTTTTAAATTATAGTTATCTATAGCTATTTTTTAGCTATTTGAACCCCACATAGAAAAGGGGAAAACAAATTAGTTTGATGTTCTTAAATAATCTCAAAATCGAAATGATTTAATCAGTTGTTGGTTCTTACTTAAGCATGTGGTCCTATAATATGTTAGAATACACTAAAAGTCTTGCAAGTCAAATCACAGATATTAAATATTTTATTCAAAAGAACAGTTTCATTTTTTGTATTTTTTTGTATAAAGCTTTATTTAAATGCATTAAAGCATTAAAGTATTAAAACTTTAACCAAAATAGAATAGAGTTCCTTTAGGTGTAGAGAATGACTTAAAATTCCATAATTATTTAGCATCTTCGAACTTCAGGGGCATATCTACTCAACATGGCAAATAAAACTAGAAACACTGCAAAGGATCAAAATATAGCAACAGTTGAAGACATGGCAGATCCAAATGAGGTTGGAAATTGTAAGATTAGTAAGAAATTAATTTCTAAGATCTGAATTATTCTTTCAGTTGTTACATTAATGTAATTTTAATATATTTTTGGCAATACACATATTAATTATGATAGAGAAGTTATTAAACCTTCTACTTAAAGAAAAAAAAATGTTGAAAGTCAAACTAGGGTACCACTGCCAAAAGTCATTCTTCAAAACAGTGTTAACTTTCTCCCCAATTATAATGGTGAAAATTTTCATGGAATTTGTGAGAGGTATTATAAAAATTCCATCTATGTGATGAGGAATAAGTAATATTTTATGACATTTCCTGCTTATGTCCTCCCCAACTTTTTTTTTGTTTACAATCAGCCCACACATGAATTGATGTCTTTAAAATTGGTCTGGATTAAATAATACTTAAGAGTCTTACCTGCTCTAAAATCTCTTGAATCTATGGAAATTTATTAGACCAAACATAAGCTTTAAACTCCTTTGCTCTCAACTTCTAAGTGTTTGGTTACAGTATTGGTAGTTTTCAACTTACAAATGAGTTTTTTTAAAAACTAAATAACTTGAAAGACATTTTTTTCATAGGAACAATGTTATAAATACTAATGTTTTCAATTCACAAAAGCCTGCTTTACCCTCTAATGTACCTTCAGATTTAATATTGTATTAATGAGTAGTACTAGAAAAAAACTAACTTCTCTCATAGTATAATGAAAAGCAAACTGAATTTGGATCAATTCCTATGTCTGTCCTTTACTACATATACTTTATGGTCAAAACATTTAACTTCTCTAGACCTCATTCCACTCCACTGTAAAACAAAAGCATTTAACTAGAAGTTTCTGGCCTGTCATAAGCCTATGATCCATGATGTTTTTCAAAATCAATGAAAATTTGTTTGACTGACTTGGTCATTGATTCCCAAGAAACACATGCGACATGGGCAATAAGCCCAAAGATGGGACATTAATCTTTTAAATCTCTTGCTGCAATGGTACCTGAAGTGCTAAGTTCCCCAAATCTCTCTGCCCTTTCCTCACTACTTATTTGGCAATTTAGAAACTGATATATATTGTTGTAGATTAGTCATGTCTGACTCTTGACTCCATTTGAGCTTTTCTTGGCAAAGATAACAAAGTTGTTTGCCATTTCCTTCTCTAACTCATTTTATAGATGAAGGACTAAGGCAAACAGGTTTAGGTGTTTTGCCCAGAGAAAGTGTCTATGCCTGGATTTGAATTCTAGTCCTCCTGATTTCAGGCCAGGCACTCTATTCACTGAGTCATTTCCCTGTCAAATTAGAAAATATCCTGACTTCAATGGTCCTAAAGATTACAGGGCATCATATTGACTCCATTATAACTCTATATTAATTTAAACTCCAAGGCCTTCAATGGAGGTGGCTATCGATCTGGTAAAGATGTCATCAAGTGACCTCTCCCTTCTTCCACTGGAGTAGGTTAAGTGGCTTCTGAATTTTGAATTTTTTTCAAATAATTGTACCTGGAAGGAAGCCTAGAAGTAATTGAGAGGAACACCTTCATTTTGTAGATGAAAAACTGAACCCTAAAAATGATGAAGTGATATATTCAAGCCTTCCTCAGCTCAAATTACTGGTAGATATAGTCTACATTACTGGGATATTGATAGTCACAGATTTAGGAGGGGTAATATTAGAAGCTGGAAGTGAAGGGAACCTAGGAACTCAAGTTGGTATATTTCCCAGTTTGGTGTAGACTTTATTACCACCTTTCACTTTCCTTTCTTCCTTAGATCTTAGGTTTTAGGAATCAGAAATATATTTGCCTTCCCAGTTGTCTTGCCCATAGTTTCCAACATTTCTTTTCCATGAATGACTGTATACCAGAAAACAGCTTCTCAACTTATTCTCGACACTCTCGACACTCTTGAAACATGCAAATGATAACATTGAGATTCTCTATGATTATATTAATAGCAATGACAAATGAATAGGAATTTAAAAAATATTCCTTATTTCTGAAAAAAAAAAACTGTTCCCATCTTCCTTCTCCTCACTGCTTCACTTATTCACAGTGAAAATTAACTTATTCACAAAATAAATATTATACATATATGCTCATGGTATGTCTTTGTATACAATGGAAAGAAGTTAGATTCAATATTTCAAAGGAAAATCAGCAAGGCTACCCTAGACATTTTATTAAAATTACCTTAGTTCAGGATATGGGCTATGGATGAAGAGTAAAGCATGGCTTCTGATTTGAAGATAGTATGGGGTGAGTTGCCTCAACCAATTCTGAGTCTGAAAAGAGTCAGCTTCAATGGTCAAGGAGTAATGATGGTGTAGACATAGACTGTTAGAAAGTCTTACTGTTAAGAGCCCAGCCAGCTCAGGTGCTCAGTCAGAAATTCTAGTTCAAAGTGTTAAAAAGATGGATTCCCTGGACTGAGAGCGACAACCTTATGGTCCTCAGTTGTGAGATGGAAGATGAAAAAACGTTGGGACAAACAGGTAAACTAAATGCTTTGACACAGAAAAAAATAAAATTTAATTTTTAAATATGCATTTTGATACTACAGCCTCTATCCAAACAGGGGAGAACTTCTCTTTAGGAATCACTGGTAGTGAAAGAGAGGAAAAAAAGAAGGAAAATCAAAAGGGAAGAGGGGCTTTGTGTTCATGTGTCATTGGATAATTAGATAGAATGCTTACTTACATATGCAAGGACTAGTATAAATATCTGGAAATACAAATAGAAGCAAATAATATTTAATAGTTATTGTCAATATACATTTTTAAATGCCTATTAAAAAGCAATGTACAAAGTTTTAGGCATACAAAGGGGAGCAAATAACAGTTCCTACTCTCATGAAATTCACAATCCAATGGAAGAAACTCTAAAGGGAGTGGGAAAGAGAGGGAGGGTACTCCAGAGTGGGAAAGGATGAATTTTCTATTAGAATTCCTCCTTAAATAGCAGTACTGGGAGGAATGCTTTTTATGTCTACCTTCCATTCTATCTAGTCCAAGAGAGGGGCCAAGGGACAGGGAGTGATAATGTTTGAGTTGGAAAGTCCATTTGACTTTTTAGAAGTTTCTGGAGACAATAGAGAAGTGTATTGAAGCAGCCACGTGGGGAGTAATTCAAATAACTATCTACTCTTTTTTTCTCTTATGAACTCAGTGAGCTTTAATTTTTATTGTAGCTATTTTTACATATATCTTAACATGAGATTATAGATTTAGACCTCTAACAGGCCCTAGAGAACATTGAGTGCAACCCAACTATCAACATGTCTCTTCTGTCTCATTTAATTAAAAATATTTATTTATTTAGTATCCATATGCACATGCACATATATATTTTTAAGTTACAGATTTTCCCTCCATCCTCCCTTCCCACCCCACTCCCCTCAATGGCAAATAGTCAGATTAACATTGTACACACATATTTTTGATAAATATTTGATAAATACAGAGTAGTCATTTTCAGTATGATGAATTAGAATTAAGGGAAAGAGATTCATCAGATTCTGAAGAGTTAGGTTTTTTGTTTTGTTTTTTTTACTCTAGGTGGGGATAGCATTGCTCATAGTGGGTCTAATACCGTTGTCCTAGCTCTCTGAACTATTGAGGGGAGCAGCTTCCATCAAGGTTGATCATCTCACATTGTTATTGTTACATTGTTCTCTTGGGTCTGTTTACTTTGCTCAGCATCAGGTCATGTAAGTCCTCCCATGCTTCTCTAGAGTCTGACCATTCATGGTTTCTTATAGAAGGCAGTGTCTACTCTTAGGGAACTTATATTCTACTATAAGGGCTAACTTGAAATGGAAGGTAATGCAGAAGGTGAGGGAAAGGAAATGGGTTCAGAAGACAATCTAATTAAAGTTGTATAGTATGGTTGAAATCTTTCCTTATGTAATATTTATAAAGATGACATCTCCACATGGAATGGGCACTTGAACTGATGGCAGAGAGATATCATGCCACTCTAATAACCCAAACTCCTCAAGATGCCTGAGTTAAAAATATGACCTTAGAAATTTACTGGTCAAGTCACAACTCCATTGGCCTCAATTTTCTCATCTGAATGATGAGCTTGAGAAGGGCATGGAATAACACCCTGGTATCTTTTCCAAGAAAAGTCCAAAAGGAGCCACAAAGTGTCAGATTGGACTGAAATGAATAAACAATAAGAATATTAAATCAACACTTCTAGTAAGCCTTCATTTAAAAAAAATTTTTAAACAGAAATTCAAAGTTGATGTGATGGATTGGAGGAAAATTTAAGGTATTTTTCTCCAGCTTAGATTCAAGTACTTTCCTTATTATAATCTATATTTCTCTCCTCAGGCCTGAACAGTGAAAGCTGATGTTCAAAATGATGACCATGGGGGAAAGAGAAGATCCCTCATCTAAGGAAGGTTCAGTTTGGGAAATTAAACTCTTTTTAACAAAATAGGGAAGCAAATTGATATATTTGACGAAGATTTTCAAAGAAAATATGTAAAAATACACTATAAAGTGTTCTCAGGTTAATTTACCCTCAGTGAGATAATTTGATTGAGAAAAAAAAATCCAGAAATACTTCTAGTTAACTTGGAGGATTAACTGTAACAATGAAAAACATAATACCTGACAAATAGGTGTGCTTGAAATCTCATTAAGGTATATTCTTTCTGTAAACCAATCAAATATGTATCATTCATTTTTCATTTCTCCTGCTTTGGATAAAAAAGATACAAGAAGAGGATGGAGGAAAAAATTTGGAAGATTTTAGCACACAGGGTTGCTATATATTTTGAGAAAGCTAAAACATATGTTGGACAATAGCTTAAGATAATAGACTGATAAATGTTTAGAGTCATATAGAATATCAGATCGGAAAGGAGCCTTATTGATCATTAACTTACATTCCAATAGGAAAAATCAATTAAATAATAACAACTTCTGTTAGGAGATTTTATTGGGGAGCAATCTAGCAGCAGAAAACTGACTTAGACACATTATTTCCAACCTAAATAATCATTGAACCCAGAATGCAACAGGAAAGACTAGCAATATTTGCAAAAGAAAGTTTCTCAAGTGAGACACAAAGAACTCTAGTTCTTATTAAGAAAAAGGAGTTTGGATATCAAGAAAATTGATCTAAAGACTGAAGTTATGTGACCAACATTTATCTTCTTGCCTGCTGTAGTCATCATTTATGAAATCATTGGCATAGAGGGGCTGTCTATTTATTATTTATTATTAAAACTTAAGCCTAGATAATCAAAAAATAATAAATCAAATCCTGGTTTATAGAAAGGACAGACTTCTGAATTGTAAATGTTCACACTGTAATTTAGTGGTAAACTTGGTTTAAACCATCTCCAGAACACCACTGAAAAAGGTTTTTTTTTTTAATTGAAGAAGATACAAAAGATTTTAATTCTAAATTCTAGATTACTGGTGATGAAAAGGGGATTTTTAGCAGAATGAAAAAAAATAATTCAAAAGTAAAGGGAAAAAGACTCTTAGAAGATGGAAGGGAACCAAAATAAGTAATAAGAGGTAAACAACAGAAGAATGTGAGATGGAAAAGCAACTTAACTACTGGAACTATACAAAATATTTGAGGAATTTGTCTTGTTAATATTTTTGTTTTTTTCATATGCAGGATGAATTTGTATCTCTCAAAGAAACACCAGGAGTCTATGTTCCAAATACTAAAAAATAAAGATTATTTATAGACACTAGCAGGTATGAGGCATTCTGATAAATTTCAGAAAGAAAAAATATACAGTGGAAACTTAGGACACCTTGCTGAGTGGTATGGAGAGCTGTATGTAGATCTGGCATAGCTCATTGGGAAGTATGCTTTCTACCAAGATTGTGTACTTGAGACATGATGGAGGACCTGCCAAGACTCATCAGCTTCACTGAATGACAGCTACCTCTGCTGTGGAAACGAATGATATTACTAGAAGAAATCTCAATTGACTTTGAAGTTCTAGGTAGAAAGTAGGGAAAGCTGTGGGCAAAGGAAATCTTTTCATCTTTCCTTGCTTTCATGACTGTGGTTTGGAAGAGTCTGAGTGCCTGAAAAATGAAAATTAGTTAAAGTTTATATCAGAGAGGATATGGTTTATAGGACAGAGCTTATCAGAATAAAAAAATCATAAAATATCAGAAAGTGCTATAGCAACCATTGAGTATAAGCCCTTCATTTTATAAAGTAGGAAATAAAGAGCCAGGGTCTTCTGGCAAGAGTTTATATGACTCGAATCACAAACAATAGATGAGATACACTTGGCAAATATCTTTCTGAATTATCAAATGAATACTTTAAAGAGAAGTTTCTGAATTCAAACACCCAGATACTTCAAAAACTAGATATTATGGAAAATATTAGAATAACATGGATCTGGATGACTACAGTTTTGTAATGGCACAGTAATTCATAGGAGAATTTATAGGAAAGAAAGTTAAGAAAAATCCTCATAGATAAAAAGGAAGGTTGAGGAAAATATTAAAAAATATTAAATGGGTCTTAGAGGTCATTAAGTGCAACTATAATGTCTTGTGGTTGAGGAAAATGAAGCCCAGAGAAGTGACTTTCCTAAAATTATACTAGAAAGTTAAAGACACATGATTCAAGAACAGGAATTCTAATTTGAAATACAAATTGCTTTTACATTGACTATAGCACCTTGGTGATATAGTGGATTAAGCATTGGATTTGAAATCAAGAAGACCTGAGTTCAAATTCAGCTTAATATTTTTGTTGTAATTTATCCTTTGTTTTTGAAGTATCAATAACATCATTAGTGATATCTCGATTTTTGGACAAATTGAATTTAAGGGAGGTAGAACTGTACAAAGTCATCTGTCTCACCTTCTCTCCCAAAGTCATAAATACCCAGTGGCAAGACAAAAATTAAGATTACCTTCAACCCCAGATAGTTAGTAGCTGTGTGACCCTGTGTAAGTCTCTCAGTCTTTGAGACTGTTTTCTCAACCATAAAAGAGGGTAATATCAACACTTATGTCTCAGAATTGTTGAGGGATCAAATGCAGTAAGTTTGTAAAGCACTTAGTACACTGACACATAGTAGTCACTAAAATAATATGCCAATACAAAGGACAATAAAGTTATAACAAAATGAACTTGAAATTGTAAGATAGTAACCAGAAAGATTTGTAGGAGTGATAACCTTATTAGAGTAAAGGAATAATAAACTTAAGTCAAAAGGAAAAAGGAAGCAGTATTCAATAGCAAGATGATACACATCTACAAGGAAATGGATAAAGATTAAGAATCATACAGTAGTACAACTATACAGCAAATCATATGAAAAAGTTCTGAGATTTTATTATATAAAAATAATAGTCATCCATATAATAGAGTAGCAACAACTAAATGAAGACAGAGAACTTAAGCTGAATTAATATTTTGGAATTAGGAAGAGATAGTTCTAGTGCACTCTGTCCTGGCTAGATGACATTTGAAACATTTTGTTATCTCTGGGTGATATATTTTAGGAAGAACATTGATGAAATGAACTTATCTAATGGGAGAAATAGAGGATGGAAAAGAGTCTTGAGGTTATCCCATGTGAGCTTTGTTTGAAGAAACTAGGGATATTTAAACTGGGGCAGAAGGAGAGGCTTGTATATTGATGTTATATTTGTCTTCATGTATCTGAAAAGAAATCACATGGAAATGTAATCAAATGTATTCTGCTTGACCCTACATGGGAGAACTAGAGGCAATGATAAAAAATAACAAAAAAAATCTTTTTTGGATGAAACTGGGAAAATTTGCATGAACTGATGCAGAGAAATGAATGAAACCAGGAAAATAATTGACTTGACAATGTTATTTAAGACACACTTTTTAAAACTTTAGTTCTCTAATCAAAGCAATGAAAAATAGCAAACCACAGTTCTACAGGACCAAAGATGAAATATACTTCCAATTGAGAAATGATAGACTTAAAGCATATCAGATTTTTGGACATGGGTAATAGGAGAATTTGTTTTGTTCACATATTAGTCATAAGGATTCATTATTTTTGTTCTTGCTATTATTCAATACAGGGAAAATTTGGAGAGAAAAAACATACTTCTTAATTAGGAAAAAAATGAACTAGGTCAAGGATAAATGTTTCAAAGAAGATTTAGGTTTAATAGCAGAAGCTCTTCAATTAAAGGTTAGATAATTATTTGTCAAACATGTTATGTAAGAAAAGTTTTTTGGCCTTATATGTAGGATATTTGAGCCCCTAGACTTTATCAATGGTACCCAATAAAGCCCCTAGACTTTATCAATGGTACCCAAATGAGGGACACCTGATTGTCCTCATTGAATGAGCTTGCTTATAATGTTTTCATTTATTTGTTCAACCAAAAAGAAACTAGTTAACTTCCTATTTATGAATTGATTCATATACTAAGTGATATTTATGGCATAAAAGTATTCAATAGAGTACTATCTTACTGGGGCAGTTCAATATGCTTTGATTTTATTGGCTTATGATATATATATATATATATATATATATATAGATATATAGATATATAGATATATAGATATATAGATATATAGATATATAGAGATATGTATATTTCTTAAGCATTTTCTATTGAATTTCTGTGTATCTGAATGGTAAACATTCAATAAGAACCCTGTTCCTAGAATATAGTTGAGATAAAATTTTTGATGTTAACACAAGGTCAGAACAGATATTTTAAGAATTTACATTTTAACAGAGACCTAAGTAACAGGCAAATGTTTTAGCAAAGTTCTCTCTTTTTTTTCACAGAAAAATGCCAGGGGAAATCCTTCATGTCACTTATAACTTTATCAACAGAAAACAAGAAGGCATAATTTTAATATAATTGTAAGGAGCTACACTATTCCAATTAAACAAAGATAACCTCTGAATCCCTCAAAAGTAAGTAAGTCCTTAATTAATCTGGGAGTGTTTTGTTGTTGGCTAAATGTATATGTCAACACAAAGAAGATATTTTGTGAAAGGTTAAGAAAATTGGTCATGTCTTGTGGGATAATGCATAAAAAAGCAAAACAATTTGGAATCAGGTATCCAATACAGTCAAACTCCTTAAATTCCAGGCTGAGGAGTAACTAGAGGAAGTTAATCCTTGTCATTGTTTCAAATTTTCTGCAGAGGGAGGATTGCATTGAAGTCAGAGATAGTCTTAAACTCCTGTATATCACCTAGCTGTCAAATAAAGACCTTATAAACTTTAAAAGGTCAGAAGATACAGTGCTGCCTCTGAGTCCATAACAGAGTCCCAGAACCAAAGAAGCTGATAGCACTTCTATTGTTATTAGATACACCAAGGATAGACTAGATACACTAAATAAGCTAATTTTAGATATCTTCTACTTGTAGAACCCCACCCACCCACCCAGAGATTACACCAAAGAGGAATTTCCTGAACATTCCACAAAGGAAGGGGAAAAAAAACTTCCAATAATCAGGTCCTATGAATTTACCATTTGTCACAGGTTTATGCTTTAACTATGTCATAAAACATGTATCCTATGTATATCACACAAAGTTCCAATCTCACGAATTTATAACAACCATGCAACTATCTCACATATCTATACAATCCTACATGCCTAAATAAATTTATGTCACAACCATTACATTAGAGAAAAACAATAATAGCAGACAAAAACAAAAACAAAAACCTCACTAAAAAGTTACATGAAATTTCTGGCCCCACAGATTTACCCCAACAATAGAATTGTGACTTGGAATAGTAGTATCTGAGAACCAGATTTGGAGTTTTCTTTAGGTAGCCAAAATATAAAAGACTACCAGATTAGGACCTAGCAAATAAGAACAATTAATTTTAAATATATTAATGTGAATTTATTAATTTCTTAAGTATTATGGACCAGGCACTTAGATAGTACAAAGTATAAAGTAAGAGTAAAATGAATAAAACAATCCTCAAAAGACTTTATATTATATATATATATATATATTATATTTTTTATTAATTATATTTATACCTTCACCTAGTCCATTGCAGAGTGTAACAAGGGTAGTTATTTAACAAAAAAAATATAATTAATATATTATATTAATATATTTATATTATATATACACATATATATGTATATAATACACACATGCAAATATATGTATATACATAAATACAATTTTATATCTATGCCTAAATAGATGCATAATACAGTATAAATATGAAATTAGTAAATGAACATATAAGGATAATATTGAAGGAAGTGGGAAAGAAAAATCAGGAAAAGTATATTGAGCTTTAAAGAGTAAAACCCTCATAAAGTGAAAGGACTTTATTCTGGATCTGATAGTTTGGGGTAACTGAGTCAAGGACTTTTACTGTTTGCCTCCTTGTTCAAACCCCTGAACATACTCTGTTATAAAAACTTCTTGTTTTTGTAATTTAATTTTTCTAATAATTATCATTAGATCACTTTAGGGTCTAATTTAGTCAGATGCTTGTTGGTATTTAACAAGTACTGTAGAAAGTTGCCTGAAAATTGTGTAATAAAAACCCTCTTCCTAGTGGCTCAGGAAAGGACCAAGATGCCTTCCATCTTGTCTTCTGCCTGGTTGGATGAATAAAGATTCTTTATTTCACTCAGTCTTCTTCTGTTACTGACTCTGACTGTGAAGATTGGTTAAGTACTGACCCTTATGGTCTGGGTTCTATCACAGGAGGACAATTATATTTGGGGGAGTGAGCAAAAGTACCATGATGGTACTTTGAGGTGAATCTCAAAGAAAGGAACTACAAACCGAATGGAGTACATTAGAAAGTTAGAGAGCTGTGTATGAAGTACACAGATAAAAATAGTTTGGCATTATTGCAGAGTGTAGGGGAGAGAGTAATGTACAATGTGGCTACATTTTGGTTTAGAGGTTATAGAATGCTGCCAGGTGTCTACAGAATCAATGAATTATTCCCTTGTCATTCAACACAACATTGATGCAATCAGTTCTAAAATAGTGTTAGAGGGCATAATTTATTCTTATTGCTCCAGGAGTGTTTCCTGTTCCTTGTTCTAGGTTCAAGAATTGTTATTAATGACTCCAGATATGGGCATAGATTAGCAGTAAATGAGAAACTGTAATCCTGAGAATATGGGAGTACTCAAAGCAATAGGAATTTAACATCTTTGAGGATATACTGGAGATTCATGGTAAAAACGACCAGAGAGTTTTTGAGTATAATTTTTTAAATTTGAAATGAGACCAAATCACAGAACTCTAAAATGAGAGTGACATAATTTAGGAAAAGAACCAGTACCTAAGTTTTTTTTTTCAATAATTTTACAAAGGCAGTATTGCTTTAATGGTTAGTGTGTGTCACATTGATGTACACTTAAAGAAAATTAAAACAATACCTTAAAAGATATATTAAGACATCACTACTAAATTGTGGTTCTGCTGAAATGATTCAGCAAATTGTTCTTTTGAGAGATATTAAGGCAATGGACCAATAGGTGATAGCATCTAAATTTAGTCTTCTATCACTCATACTTTTTAATTGATGGCAACACTTCTGTGTAAAAGTGAAAATCAGTATAACTAAATTTGAATTCTTCCCATGAGTGGTCATTAATTAAACTTGAAGATTCAAATCAAGTCTCTCCTTAATTTGCATATGTTATCCATTTGACAGATTTTTCTATCAATCTATTTCTCTCTTTATTCATTCATCTGTCTATTGCTCCCTCTCTCTCTCTCTCTCTCTCTCTCTCTCTCTATCTATCTATCTATCTATTATCATCTATCTATCTATCTATCATCTATTATTTACTGTGCTCCACTTGTAAGGAGCTATTTAATCAAGACCAAAATGGCTGAAAATAAAAACTTCTCCATTTCTCCTAAGTTTAGAATCCTATAAATATGTCGTCATCATTATAATCATCATCATCATTATTATCATCATCATCATCATCATTATCCTCATCATCATCATCATCACCTAGAGATTTGGGTTCACATTTTGCCATTGTCACTTACACTTTAATGCCTCAGCTTCCTTAATTCTAATATGGCAATAATAATGTATATAATCACCCATCCCTTGTGTTATAAACTCCTTCTTTTCTTTACCTATCCTATAGCGTGGTTGGACTTTGATCTGGCAAGGGAATAGAAGCATAAGTAAAAAAAAAGGAATGACATGATGTAGCCAGAACTAAGGGTATTATACTCAAGTTTGAAAGAAGGATAGGGGAATGTTGGTGCTATTCTTATCTGGTGATGGATACTAAGTCATAGCATAAGAGATTTAGAAGACATCTAGTTCAAACGTTTCAATGTACAAGTGAAAAAAATAACTACCCTTGTTACACTCTGCAATGGACTAGGTGAAGGTATAAATAATCATAGGTACCTAGCAAGAATTAAGGAATAATTGATACCAGAAGGGGAAAAAGTATTGATGTTCATGATTATAATTTTTCACTGGATAGTGCTAATTTGTAACAGTTTCTAAGTTCCATAACTGGAATTGGAGTTGGAATAGATAATTCCCTGTACTGGTGCCAAGAATGAAAGCACAACACATCATTAAACATTTGCTTGCTTCTGTGCCAGCTTCCACTTCAATGGCCAAGACAATATAACTGCTACTTAAATATACCCAGACCAAGTGATGATATTTAGTGAGTAGGTGGGGGATGTTTTGATTGCATGTAATGGTTTTTAGCATATAGGAAAATATTATGTCTGAACTGCATAGAATGCTCTCGATTGAGAATTTCCTTTCCCTCTGACCCTCTCTTTTATATTAAGCTATATAAGACTGAATAAACAGATTTTCTTATAGATTCTTTGGGGTTAGGGGTCTCATTATGTTTCATGTAAAGTAATCCAAGGGATTTGAGTCTAATCTTGTCTGTTTCCTTGCCCGACTACACAATTGTGGGAAAGTGATTTAACCACTCTGTCATAGCTCCTAAACAAGCTGAGAGACATATGCAAGATAAGCCTTCAGAATGTTGTTTGAGATCAAAAGAGAGAAGAGAGGAGTGATATTCTTGTAAGACAACAGGAAGTAAGTTTGCAAAGGGAGCACATTGCCCCTAACATCCATCTAAAAGCTCTGAAAATTCACTGTGACAAGTTTTCATGCATGTGCTATCAAGCATAACACTAATATTAAAATTCTGATGGATAAATTTTTCATTTATTGAACTTATTCATAATGATGACTGTTATTATCAATATTTTCTGTTTGTATGGTCACTTTACCAATTTCAGAACATATTCCCATAATAAAATCACAGGAAGATATCTTATTGTCTAGCATAGTACCTTGCACAAAGTACTAATTGGTTATTCAGTGACCTTAAATATAATTTAGTCCTATCCCTTCATTTTATATATGAAAATCTTTTACCTTACAAGAGAGATTTGTACAAGGGTAGTTAGATGGTGCAGTGGATAGAGCACTGGTCTTATAGCCTGAAAGATGGGAGTTTGAATCTAGTCTTAGACCCTTGACATTTACTATGTGACCTTGGGAAAGTCACTTAACCCTGATTGCCTCCCATCCAGGACCATCTCCAGCCATGCAGATGACTCTAGATGAGAAAGTGAGACTGGTGAATTAATACAGCATCCCCTCACTCAAATCCAATTTATGTGCTTGTCATGGCATCACCTCCCTTGATATTATAGTTTTCTTTGAGAACAAAGAAAATACATCATTATCTATTTGCACAAAATATGGCTAGAGTATCACAAAGACTCTTGACTTTCAGTTAGGTACTTTTATTCTTTCCCAGGACACCATATTAGTTGCAGTGAGGAACTTTTGTAAGTCACACAATATTCTACAAATATGATTAATACTAATTACAACAGCAGTCAATAGCTATTGTATTGTCATAACTGTTGTTATTACTATTGCTATTTATTCTGTTCAAGAACAAACCAAGAAGAATGTAGTCAATTATTGTTTCCATTAGGACAAACAAATCTTAAAATTTGATCCATGTACTTTTTCAGAAATAATTTTTGAAACTTTTTTTGAGACTGGTTCTCTTTTGAGACTGGTTTCCCTCACCCATTCACCTAATCCTACTATTAGGAGCTCTAGTAGAAACAGTTATGACCATATTCAATCAATCTCAGCACAATTGATTTTAGGCATGGGACACTGTTCAATCATAATTATTTAAATATAATATATTTCGTTTGTAAACCTATATATTTTATTTTATACATTTATATCATTCAAGGAATGAGTCCAAATTCTTCACCAGACTGAGTCTACACCAAATGCTATTGAGGTTAAAATGTAAAAAAGCAGTTTCTTTTGAACAAGGGTCATTTCTCATCATTATTTAATTTTCTATTTCTTTTGTTAGCATTCTTACTTATAACTTTGCTACATCTTATTTTGTTACCAATCTTACACAAAGGAGGTGTTCAATAATCATTTTTTTTATAAAAAAACAATGAAAATTTGTGGTTCATGAAAATATCTCGGGTCAGAAGACCTACTTCATGCCTTCACTCTAACTTTGATTTGTCCTACCTTTTTATCCCTGAGCAAGTTTTTTGACTTGTGTGGGACTCAGTTTCTTCATGTGCAAAATGAAAATTATAGACAAGGTGACCTTCAGGAACCCCTTCTTTAAGTCTATGATCTGATAACTTCCTGCAAATAATGTGTTTTTTCCAAGTAATGTCTTTTTAAAAATTGAACTAAACAGGGAGTTATCTGTGTGAAAACAAGCAGAAAATAAAATTCTCAAAAATCAGATTTTATTCTCCTAAAACTGCTGCTATTCCAACATGTGCTGGAAATTGATTTTTTGTGGGCTAGATTATCTCAACCATGCAAGAGCTTTGAAGTTCTGTCAAATACCACTGTGAATTTTCATGCATTTTTGCAAGTTATCAGCACACTTTTCTATCTATATAATTAATTGCTGAATAAGAGCCTGTGAAGTCAAACTTTGTCATTTTTGAAGATTTTCTATTCCCCAAATCATGCTTCTGATCTTTTTCATTCATTATGGAATCAACCAAACAGTGTTGGGAAAGAAACACAAATTTGAGTATATTTTCCATTCAGTCCATAACTTCGTCTTGATGAAAATATAAAATGAATATTCTGTAATAGACTTGTCCTCAGGGAGCAGTGATGACCACAGTTAGACTATGACACTGGGCCAACCATGGAAATCTAAAAATCAAATCTATCAGGGATGCATTGAAATCCTATTAATTCTGTAAAAGCCACAGGGTTTGAATTTTAATAGAGGGAACTTGAAATTGCATTTGTCTTTAGGTAAATTGGAATCAAAAAATCCCTTCTGCTCTGTTTGACATATTCTCCAACATTTTAGTTAAGAAAGTAACTTTATTTGGAATGTTGATCACTGCTGATTATGTTAAATAAGGCAATCTATAATAGTGTAGCCTTTTGCCAAACCTTTTTAAATTCATTGGATAGTCTTATCAAAATGCCATAAACATATACTCTTTACATTAAAAAGCTATTAGGGCTACATGTTATAGTAGAAAACTACCTCAGAACAGAAACACATATCAGGTCAAAGTTCCCATGACAAGGGGTAACTGCTTTTGAAGTATTATTAAAAGAAGAGATGAGAATGGCATAATGGGAAAAAATTCATTATTAAAGACTCAAAGTATATGGATTCTAACCCTGACTACTTATTTGGTTGTGTGACTTTTGGAAAATCATCTCACCTCTGAATCTCAGATTACCCTTCTATAAATTAGACGTGATAATACTTAAATAGCTAATACTTAAATAACCCCAAGGGACTGTTTGAAGAAAGTTACTTGTAAATATTAAAAGACTGTTGAAATGACATCAATTATTATTCATCTTGATGTGGTCTTTCCCCAAAGAGCTCTCAAATTCAACCAGCATTTCAGAGAATTTCCTTATGAAATTTAACCTGTTTTCATTAATATTTATTGATCCAATGTGTTAATTTGCTGTAAAATATAGAGACTTAGAGTCAGGAAGACTGGAGTTACAATCTTATTTCAGAAAATCATTAGTTGTGCGTCCCCTGCCAAGGCATTTGATATCCTTTTTTGTCTCAGTTTCCTCATACATAACATGATAATAACACTTCTCTCACAAGGCTGTTATGAAAAACAGAAACTTAAACCTACATAAAAGCTATTTTATCATTTTTATCATTGTGATTGTTATTGTTAATTTTTCCTATTCTTGAAAAAGAATGATAAAGAAAATCCTTGGAATTATCATTATGAGGAAATATATTTAAACAAAGGGTTTTAAATTTTACATTAGCAAGAAGATAAAAGTTCTCCAAACACAACATAGAGAAGAATTGATTCTAAGTAATAGTGGTAAAATAGATTTAGAGATCTCACCATTAAAATACATTAGCTAGAAAATCATAGTCAATGTTGGAATATATACTTCACAGCAAGTCATGTAAAAACCTAAATTTAAATTCATATTGTCTGTCATTGACCAAAAAAAATCTTCTATACAATTTGGAGTCCTATAACTGAATCAAGATAGAGGCTAGGCAGAGGAGAATAGAAAATAAAGATCATAACATTGTTATAATGTATAGTCCTTCCAATAACATAGAACACAATTTATCCATGACTGTTCTTCCTGTATGAATCTTGTATATGTCTTCATAAGTTTGCTAGTGACCACACAAAGGACATATCAACAATGGCACAGAATTCTTTTGTGAAAGCTTTATCTATTTTTTCTGTCATTTCCTCATTCACTTTTTTTTTTTTTTTTTGGATTTTGCAAGGCAATGGGGTTAAGTTGCTTGCCCAAGGCCACACGGCTAGGTAATTATTAAGTGTCTGAGGTCGGATTTGAACTCAGTACTCCTGACTCCAAGGCCAGTGCTATATCCACTGTGCCACCTAGCTGCCCCCTCATTCACTTTTTGAAAAAAAAATACCAAAGTAGAACTCATCAGTTCTACTCTCTTCAATGATAAGTTTATTAAAAACCAAACCAAATAAAAGCCTTACAGATCTCTTTAATTTTTTCTTGTTTGTTGTTCTCCCATTTTGATATTTGAATAAACCAGAATGATTTTACCTATTGCAAATTTTCTTTAAAATTGATTTTTCATTTTGTCATTAATATTATCAGTTGTCTTCCTTCATCCTACTCCATAAGATTTAGAAATAATTTATAAGCTAATCTTTACATACCTGATAATAGTATTTGGTTGTCAAGTCAATGAACTCTTTCTTGATAAAAGTACTTTATTTACTTTTTTCTCCTTTTTATGAAAATCCATTTATATAGAAATATAATCTACTTTAAGTGATTTATTAGCTTAATGGTTAAACATCTAAATAAAATTATTTTTCTCTATATTTATTCTTTTTTATCATTTTGATCTATTACCTAGTTTATCAATGATTTGATTGAATAGATTTGAATTTAATTATTCCATTGATATGTCATACTTACTTGAAAAGTTGGTTATTTGATTCTATAATAGATAAGTCAGGAAAAACTTCAATATTTTTCTAACTTTTGACATGATTAAAGAGTCAAGATATTAGGTTTCTGAGAAAAGATAAAAGAAATTTACTTTTTCCACCTTTTTAAGAAATATGACTACCATTTTTGTCACATAATCAAATTATGTCATGACATCACAGACCTGATGTCATAACCCTCTTCAAGAACAAAGGACAAACAACAGGATAGCCAAAGAAAATGTCCCCTTTAATATAATCTGTGCTCTCCTGCTTCTATGTCTTTCGTCACATGATTTCCCATGCTTTAAAACAACCTTCCTCCCCACTACCATCCCCCCACCAGAGACTCACTCTCACACACACATATATATGCAAACACACACACGCACACACACACACATACACACACACATACAAAACATCATAGTCTTTTGAAATTCTGTCCATCCTTTAGAGGTAGTTTCATAGTCTGCCTCATCTATGAACTCTTCTCTGGCCCTTCTATTAATTCATTCCTTCAATAAATTTTTATTAAACAGTTAGTGTATGTAGAATGATACATTAAACATTGAGGGAGATACAAAGTTTAGAGAAGACAGGGTCACTGATGTCACAAATGTACCCCTCACTTTTGTTCAACTTTTCAGCTTTGTCCTAAATTAGTATTTATATTGTGCCTCACTTATACACTTATCATATCCATTAATCTGAATGATAATTTTCTTAGCATCCTGTATATACCACATTTACCTTGAAGCACTTTGCTGATATTTTAGAATGAATGAATGAATGAATGATGAAATTGATGTTATAACCTAGAAAAGACATAACTTGAGGGGACTAGGGGAGGAGATTTACTAATATTCCTCAAATGTATAACAGGCTATTTTATAAGCTACTTAACTACAGAGATCAAACCAGGCATCCTTTACAGGCTAAACACATTGTAAACATGAGTTGTATTGACTCTACCTTTATCCTGTTACTAGTGGGTAACTGCCTCTCAGTTTCTGTAGTGGACAAAACAAAGGGGAAATAGATTAAGTGTAAAGAGAAGGATGTAGATTAGAAATCAGCAAGAGTTTATAAAACACTTTTGAGATGTTTTAGGATAAAAGAAAGCAGTTACCTGGTTCTGGAAATGTTGAAATGAAATGCTTCCTAAAGTGAGCAAATGACTTAACACTTTTGATTCTTTCCAGGCTAAAAGAAAACAAAATCCTATGAGATCTCACTGCTTTTTGTTCTTGAGAAAGAGAGCTTTTGGGGACTCTGTGGTTAGAGGCAGCATCTCATAATAGGTCGTTTTTAGCTATTTGTCTTTCTTTCTCCAAGAGGACTATGACATCAGAAAGTGCTAGTCTCTTAAAGAAAAGACTGGATTCAAATCTTGTTTGCTACACAAACTGGCTTTGCTTATCTCTAAAACTATAGGCTGAAAAACAAATACTGACCTTTATCTGTATGGCATTTTCTCCTTAAGAATTCTTGATGCCAATGAAGGGAAGCAGTTAAGTGCAGTGGATATAGCACTGGGTCTGGAGTCAGAAAGATATGAGTTAAAATCTGACTTAAGACACAATAGTTATGTGACCCTGAACAAGTCACTTAACCTTGTTTGCTCAGTTTCCTCATCTATAAAATGAACTGGTGAATGAAATGGAAAACCATTCCAAGAAAAAGCCAAAATCAGATCATGAAGAGTTAGACATGACTAAAACAACTGAATAGCAAATGCCAATGAAACCATGAATCTGGTCCCAAGCCAATAATCAATAACAATGTTTTCTACTTGAATTCAAATTCAGCATTCCAAATTTGAATTTCCCTCTCTCATACACGGGCAGACCAGCTACTCATCTAAACTTCCTATTTCTATTTATTACAGAACCCCATCCATTTCCCAGTCATAAAAGTTCAAACCTCTAAAGATATTTTTTGTCTTTTTTTGTCCAAAGTTATATTTTCTAATTAGTTCTCAAGTCCTATATATTGTTATCTCCACACAATTTCTTATATCGTACATATGGTGTTACTTCCTCAGTTCAGGATTTTATCACTTCTTATCATCATAATGACCTCATAATTATTTTGTTTCCTTCCTTCTCCCAGTCATCCGTCATTCAGTAAGTAAAATCATCTTTCTGATACACTAACCTCATCATGTAATTTTCCTGCTCAGAAACCTTTAGTGACTCATTATTGCCTCTAGAGTAAAATACAAATTTCTCAGCTGGACATTTTATAGTTCTCCATAATCTCATTTCAACTTACCTTTCCAGTCTTATTCCAGGCTTTTCTTCATTCATAGGCATTATATTCATTATAATTTTGACCACTCAACTTTGAAATTCCATCTTAGGTCTATCTATGCAGACCTTCATAAGGTATGGTCTTCCCTGATTTAACTTAAAATCTTCCTTTCTTACATGATTTCCTAAGAGTAAGGAGCACTTTAACTTGATCTCTTCTTTGTCATTGTTCTCTGCATTATAGTTATATATGTTCATGCCACACACCCCTAATAATATTTACATTGACATTGACATCAAGGACTGTATCCTTTTTTAATCTTTGTATTTTCAATAACAAATATCTAGTTGGTGGTTAAGTAATTCTTATTGAATAGAATTGACTCCAGATAACACAAATAGGGATAATGAGAGATTGACATTGGAACAATCAATGTTGTCTTAAAGAGCCTCTGAACCACTTTAAGAGGAAAATGTTTTAATTATTATTATTATAATTTTTAGCAAGAAATTTAAAAGTGGTATTCTCCTAATCCTTCCAAGTTGCATCACCAACTTCTCTAGATTTAAATACTTAAATGTAAAAGAAACATATTAGACCCGCTCACATATCTATATGCCCAGATGTTTATACATATATGTACATATTATCACAGATGTGTATATACATGAATATATGTTAGTATATATGCATATATGGATGTGTTTTTATATCCATTTCCTGAGCTACAGCAATCTTGACCCTCTGATGACTTGTGAGAATAGTTGAAGAGGTAGGAGCTGTATATAGTTTAATACAGATTGAGGTAAGTAGATAAAAATGGTGTCTGCTGTTCACAGTTTAATTCGTTCCTGTCAAACATTCAGAGTATCTACTCTGAGGGAAAAGGTATTGCTGGAAGTCATGACTATCCTTTAGTAGAGTGACTTAAACTTCCCTTCTCCTGAACTTTACCAATGTTAGAGAAATATGTCTTAATTATTAGCTCTCTATATGATCGGAATTGTCAGTGAGCTAGTGACGTAGCAAGAACAAGGGATAACAAGTGGGTAGTCTAATGATGCCCTGGTATCTATGAAATATTGAAAGACCTGGAAGAATGATACAGCATGTTGAATAGGTTTTCTTATATACTATCTATGAAAGGACATAGGAATAAATCATATAGAATGAAAGAGTGAGCAATGTTGACAGTCTATTAAAGATGCAGGGAGTACACACTTTGATGAGATCATGAATTCATCACAGTAGCAGTCTGACTAGACTCTGAAATTCATATATAATTCCTCTTTTTTCTTCCTTACATTCAGCAAGCCCTCTATGTTCAGATAGTCCCATTCTCAGATTTTCTTCTTTGCTCAACTTTGGATTAATCATCTGTTCAATTTGTATTATTCTTATTTACAACTATAGCTCACTCCCAGATCCTGCAGTCCTGACCTTGATTCAAAGTGATAAAAGTTTTAAGGGTCTATGTTTAGCGTGGTTTTATACATGTATAGGTCCTATTACATTGTATTCTGTCAAGGGAGGGGGAGGGTAAGGAGGGAGGGAGAAAAATGCAAAACTCAAAGCTTTGCCAAAAAAAAGGTTTTTGGAAACTACCATTGTATGCAGTTGGAAAATTAAAAAATAAAATATTTAATAAAACATTAAAAACTTTGCCCTTGCTTGTTAGTTCCTGAGCCCTGATTAGGACTGATTAATAAAGAAAAGTACTTCTTTGTTTCAACTTGACCATTGTTCTTGTGAGTGTGTATGTGTGTATATTTATGTGTATATATGTATATGAGACAATTGAAAATTTAATAATCTTTGAAATATGTTGAGAGATATTAATATTGACTTCTGAAACATATTAGTTGCAAAAATCATGAAGTATATAATTTATTTTCTGATATTTGAAAGGAATTTAGTGAAATTCTTACATAAAGAAGATTTAGAAAATTCCCTGCAACACTGAAGGAGAACAACAGTACATTATTTAGATCATTTTTATATTTTTATTTGTTTTTAGGAGGTTTTTTGATCCTTTCATATTAAATACAGGGTGATGTAGTGGGCAGACAACTGATCAACCTTAATGGACTTGCTCATACCAACAAGACAACAATCAGTCACAATTTTGGTATATCTGTGATAAAGAATGCTATCTGTATCATGAGAAAGAATTGCGGAGTTTGAACAAAGACCAAAACCTATTACCTTTAATTTAAAAAAAGTTATCTTATTATGTAATTCTGCTATATTTCATACTTTATGTTTCTTCCTTAAGGATATGATTTCTCTCTAATCACATTCAACTTAGATCAATGCATACCATGGAAACAATGTAAAGACTAACAAACTGCCTTCTGTGGGGGTGGGGGGAGGAAAGCAAGATTACGGGAAAAATTGGAATATCCAAAATAAATCAAATATTTCAAAAAAAAGAAATAAATAAGAGTCACATTCTGATAGTAAATATTCCTTACAAAGATAGGAATTTTCCAGTGAGGTTTTGATTTCCACAAGTATGTTTCTTCCATTTTCTTCTTCATCCAAAACAAACACAAACAAAAAAGACCAGAAATTCACAGATACACAAACAAATGCAACTGAATTAAGGTGTATAGCTTACATAATTTATATTGCAATGCAGGCAACTCCTACAATGTTATCAGGATACAATGATAGTGAAATGCACAATGACAGGAATGCAAGGATCAAAGCATCAGAGCTTTTGAGTTGGAAAGAATTCTAGAGATCAGGTAGTTTAACCCCTTCATTTTTCATATAAAAGCATAAATGTTCAATGATTTGACCAAGGACACCCTTTTAGTAAGACACTAAGGGGTGGAGCAGCTAGGTGGTGCCAGTGGATAGAGCACCGGTCCTGGAGTCAGGAGTATTTGAGTTCAAATCAGACCTCAGACACTTAATAATTACCTAGCTGTGTGGCCTTGGGCAAGCCACTTAACCCCATTTGCCTTGGAAAAAACCTAAAAAAAGAAACTAAGGTGTGCATTGAATTCCAATTCCATTTTCTTTCTATTTCATCACAAATCTAGTTGGCTAACCAAGATAAATAGAAGAAAAATGATCAAGGCTTGAAGTGAGCATAAAAAGACTTCATGGAATAAGTACAGAAGACTTTAAAGGAAAAGTGGGGAAGCTGACAAAGAGCTCTCTAAGAGGGAAGTGTCAGGATAAAGAAATATAGGAAGGAGGAACAGTGGTAGAATGTTTAGTGAGATTTATAATAATATTAACTTTCCATATTATTAGAAAAAGGATGCATATTATTAGAAAAAGGATGCCACACAACACTAAACCTTGCAACAATGGACTAATATTTAATCAGGTACCCACCTTATACTAGTAATTGTTTGCTAATTTACCCTGAAGAGGACATTGGAATGCCAAGGAAATATCCAGTGCCTTTCACTCAGTGGTAAAGGACAATTGCCATGTGATTTAATAGCACCATTTCTGTTGATATCCCAAGACACTGCTAATTTGAGAAACGTCTGTATGCAATACTAATATTGGCAAGATTTCTGAAAAGCTAACTCAGGTACTAAATCATGCCAAGTAAATGAGAAAAATTCTTATCGTACTTCTCCCAAGATAACTCTTTGAGACAGAAATCTAAAGGTTATTCTGTTAGCTGAAGGAGAAGTCACCACAATGCCTTTTGAGGGATAGAAACAACTCTTAGAAGAAATGCAAAGAGAACTCTGTCCTCTATTTCTCTTTTCATATTTAACTCTAGGTAGACAAAGTGTGTTTTTTTAAAATATTCTTCTAAACACTAAAACCAGAGTGAGCTGACCTGAAAACTCTTCCTCCTTATTGTTATAAAATCCCTGTATCATTTCTTTGCTTTAATTTAGTTCACATATCCATGATTCAAGTTCATAGTCCCCAATCTGCCATCTATAGGCATACTAAGATCTCTCCAAATCTCAGAAGAAGGACTTGGATAATTACCATATTCACAAAATACCCAGCTAATAATAAAATTTGACAACTTCCCTAGTTTCATTCTTTCAGGCTTGAGATCCTCAGTGTCCAAAGAATTTGGGATTTAAGGGTGATCTTGGATGCCAACAAATATCTGACCAATCATTATTGCCAAAAAAAGTCATCTGGTCTTTTACTAAATTCCTCCAAGAGGAAATCCACCACATCCTAGTTCATCCCATTACGTATTTGGATAGCTATGATCATTTGTCAATTTTTTATTTCTTTTATTTTCTCAAGCCAAAATTAATCTTTTTGTAAATTCTACTTATTGAGTGTAGTTACAGTCATGTGGCTCTAGGGGTGCTATTTAGAATGTATTTCATCAACCCTTTCTCATTCCCTTGAGCTGAGGACCTTTATTCAAATATATTCTGCTAATTACTGCTACCTCTTTGACTTTGGGTAAATAAATCCCATAAGCTTATTGGCCCCTAAATTCCTTATCTGTAGCATGATGAGTTTGAAATAAATGATCTAAAAGGTTCTTTTTATTTCTAAGCCCTATGAAGCAAATGCAAACAAATACAGTATTTGTAATCTCCATGTGTGACATTGTTTTTTCAAACCAATACTGTTGGAGGATTTCACAAAATCATATACATCTCTGTAGTTCTCTCTAATCTCTTAATTATGCCCACCCTCTCTTACAAATATAGACCCAGTCCATAAAAAACACAGCAATAATGAGGAATTTATATTTGTTTTTTCAAAGGTGTTAGAGTTCTTTTGTCTTTGTTGGAAAACAAAGCATATGCTGAATCAATTATTTGATTGCTACTTACTATATATCCAGCAGAGCAAAATAAAATAAGAAATTTCTTATAATACAAAGAATCTTAATAGTTCCTGCACTCCATGAGTTTACAATTAAAAAAAACACTAAAGCAATATAAAATATCGAAATAATTAGAGAATATGCAAGCTCTAAGCTGTGTCATATTAATTCTAGAATTCAGAAAAGGAAAAAAGTCACTGGAAGGCTAGCAAAGTTCATCATGGTGGACATGGAATTTGATCAGTCCTTAAACGTGAGTAGACTTTTATTGCTATAAATATTAATCAAGGATAGATTCATATGTATATATTGTTACTTAGGAAAATCATTAGAGAAAAATCTTGTTTGAGAAGACAGATGATATTGAATAGAAACTCAAGAAAGTTAACAGAAAAGGCAAGACCCAGATTCATTTCAGAAAGAATTTAATGTGACAACAGATATTAAGAATATACATTAACACTCTATCAGGAGTCATATTATAGGTACTTATAAGGGAAATTCTTTCTCTGGTTCCATCTTTATTCATTCTGTAAATCATAGATTTTCTTCTAGAAGGACCCTGAAGGGTCATCTGGGTTAACTCCAAAATTTTACAGATGAGGAAACTGAACTCCTTGGAAGATTAAATGACTAACCAAACATCACACAGATAATAGAAGAAAATAAATAAATCTAGAGTAAGATTTTAACCTAGATAACTTTTAGTCCAAAAGTAGTATCCCTTCCTATATACCTGGGACATGGAAGATTAAAACTCACTTCAACACCTTGCTCTATGATGACTATGATGATTTGGCATATCATGATGATCAAGGTTTGGGAAATTGCTTCACCTGTCATCTGTGTGTGTGTGTGTGTGTGTGTGTGTGTGTGTGTGTGTGTGTGTGTGTGTGAAGGTTAGGCAATCAGGGTTAAGCGACTTTCCTGCAGTCATCCTGGAGTCAAAATGCATGTGTGGTGTGTATGTGTGTCTGAGACCAGATTTGTCCTAAGTTCCTCCTGACTCCAGGGCTGGTGCTCCATTCACTACTTCACAGATATCATTATTTTATATATTTTATTCCCAAAATCTGAGTTTACTAATCACCATCCCTTTACTGCATATCTCTCTCTCTCTCTCTCTTTTTTTTAGATTTTTCAAGGCAACGGGGTTAAGTGGCTTGCACAAGGCCACACAGCTAGGTCATTATTAAGTGTCTGAGGTCGGATTTGAACCAAGGTACTCCTGATTCCAGGGCTGGTGTTTTATCCACTGCACCACCTAGCTGCCCCTCCTCCTAACTTTCTTATGTGTATTATGATTTTTGTAGTCAATGAGTATATCTATCCTTGAATCTTTAGGGTTTTTTTTTCATATCTAATCACTTGTCACAGTCTTCTTATTCTTATTTTTTGGAACCACCTAGTGCAGTGGAAAGAGTGATGAGTTTAGAATCAGATTATCTGGGTTGATAGATTAGATTTATGGTTAGAAAGTATCTTGTCCTATCTCCTCATTTTACAGATGAAAAAACTAATGTCAGAGAGGTTAAATAACTTGCCCAAGATAAGACAGATAATTAAGTGATAGAATAACATTTGAACTTAGTTCCTTGACTTCCAACTTAGTGAACTAAGTTCAACAATATTAATAATGAATTAAAATCCTATGTAACTTACCTGCATGACTTTAAGTAAGTCTCTTCATTTCTCTGCGTTTCATCTGTAGCAAAGATTGTGCTAAACTAAATAAACTAAATAATCACTACAGTCTCTTATCTATTATTTTAGATTCTAAGATGGCATTATCCTGGAATCTCTCCATTCACATGGCAAATATCCTTCTTCATAGCCTCCTCCTTTTTCATTAAACTATTACAGTACCTGAATATTAGATATTCCTGCCTTCAGGCTCTTTCTTCTACAAGCCAAGACAAAAATGGGAACTAAAGTTGGATAGTCAGAATGAATAAGATAAATTATAAATGTAGTGAATATTTCTTCAGATAGTTTTGAGGCATGCTAAGCAGACAACAAGAATACAACTTTTGGAAATTCATCAGAGAATCCTTTCCATTAAAAAGATTTGATGATAAGGTAATAAAATTGAATTTTTAAACAGTATGTTAGATGAAATATGCCTCCAGATGAATATTTATACCAAGGGAAATCTTATCCAAATAAGTTTGGAAACTCTTTATCAAATGTCTTAAATGTGATTAAGGGAGAATGTTGTTTTGCAGTGGCATTCAAAATATCATGCAAGACCAATATGGTAAATAAGTTGGAAGATAAGATTGGGAAATTCTGTTGTTCACAAAGTATAAGACCATAAATTTTCAGGATGAGGAAGTCAAGCATGAACATACAATTCACTTCCATTGCATCATGTAGAAATCTTTTAGATACTTCAGAATTTCTACATATTAACTGAGATTGTCTCTGATTTTTTTGGAATGAATTATGTCATTGTTATCAAAGTAGGAAAAAAGAAGCATTAGTTCTGCTTGTAATTTTGACATCCTTCCTTGCATCTTAAGGCAGCTGAAATTATCCACTGCATATATTTTGATATGTGATTTCTGGGTCATGCTGAGACCACTATGTTTAATCACCACTAACTAAACACCTTATTTTGTCCATTTTCCCTTGAAAACAAAGGGAGTCAAATCTCTCCCTTCCCTCTCTCTCTCTCTCTCTCTCTCTCTCTCTCTCCATAAATTTCATCAGTGAGGTAGTCTTTATAGAAAGTTAACAGGATATGACTCTCCTAGAATCTCACAGTTTTTAAATGCCAGAACCAAGAGACGAATCTAGATATACCCAATTTCAAGTCTATTGTTATACCTCTTACGCCATAGTAAATCTCCTATTCTCAATTCCTTCTGCACTGTCATCAAAGTAACCTTTAAAAGTAACCTTTTGCCACTCTACTACTCAGAAATATTCAACAGCTCCCATGGCCTAAGGCGTAAATTCCTGACTTTTTTCTCTGAATTCAAAACCCTTCATTTGATTACTCAGGAACTTATAACACTCCATGTCAGATTATATTTGAGGGTCAATGTTTTCTCTTTTCTATTGGTTGCACCTGAAGCCTGGGATCACATTTTATACACATTCATTCTTTCTCTGGTGCTTGCAGTGCACATAGTAAATAATTGATAATTTTTTGTACATGTCATTTTTTAAAAAGTTATTAAATATATCACAATTTGCCCACATGCAATTTAACATTCTTCTCTGCAAATGATTTTTCTCATTTAACCTTAACACCAAACAATATATCTTTTTAGTTACTATATCTGTTAGCACAAACCTCAGTGGTTGAACCTGAGAGCAGTACTAAAGTTAGTTAAACATTATATAATGTAGTGTTTTAGAAAACAAAACAAACTTTTGAATGATGGAAGGGACATTTACTGTATGTGTAACTTTATTCAAGTCACTTTTCCTCACTGAGCTTCAGTTTCCTCATCTGTGTAATGGAGATGTGATCTCCATGGTCCCTTCTATCTTTATCTTCAATCCTAATCCTGCTGTTGTCACTTTCCTTTCCTGTATCACATCCCCTTCCTTCATTGGTATTTACCCCCTACCCCCATCCCACTTCAAGATTCCAGTATCCTTTTATGTTTACCTTTTATATCTTGAAATTTAACTTTGTTGTCACCCAATTATTCCTTAATGTTAGTTTAATTCTTCAAATATGTCTTCCAAAGAGAATGACATGCTAAATTCTAGCTCTCACTGATAAATGAAAGATTTAGTATCTTTTGTTGCTAACTTGTTACAGAAGTATAAGTCAGAGGTAGAACTATGCTTGCATTTAGCCTGAAAAGAGAGAACGTGAGAGCTGAATCTCCCCAGTCCAAGACATTGGAGATGCCAGGTCTCTCCTTAGGCTTCTTTCTTTTTTTAAAGGTTTTTGCAAGGCAAATGGGGTTAAGTGGCTTGCCCAAGGCCACACAGCTAGGTAATTATTAAGTGTCTGCGACTGGATTTGAACCCAGGTATTCCTGATTCCAAGGCCGGTGCTTTATCTACTACGCCACCTAGCTGCCCCGTCTCTTAGGTTTCTTACAGTACATTGCAAAACCACTCAGAGGTATGACCTCTTTGACCAATAGAGAAATCCATAGACAATTGTCCTCCAATATAAAAGTTGGTTCTAGGATTTATTTTTCCAGTCAAAGGAGAGCTCTAGATAGAGTTAGGATGAATGAAAAATAGAAGTTGATAGGGTAGGTTCAATGGCTCATACCCAATATATGCAGAGTATTTGGGAATGGGGAAGGGGAAGAGTGGACACTAGAACCTGGATTACATAAATATTTATTGGAATTTATGTTATGGCTATACTTCAGTAATAGTAGCACATAAACTCCTTAAGGAAGACCCCATTATTTCATCAAGACTCCATAAATAATTACTAAATGAATTGAATAAAAGGCATTTTGAGTTTCACAGATGAAGTAGGGGCAAAATTTGAGGACAGTTAGGGATTATTTTTGGAATCTCTACAATAATAACAATGAAAGAATTTCTTAATTCACTTTTCTTGCCCCTAGGAAGAACTCTTTCAATTCTCCTATCTAGGCAAATTCATTTAAGGGAAAACACTTACACATACATACACATACAAACTTTAATTAAGCCTCAGGAAAAGTATATATAGTCAATTCAGTTTTTAACGATAAATTTAATTGGTAAGAGAGTGAGCCAACAGGACAGATGGTTTTGGGAGCCCCCAGACTATTAATGGGAAAGTTGTTTCTGGGGTCAGGAGCAGGATAGGTCTGGGCTGGGGAGGACCTGACCTACTGTCTGGTCAAAGTGGAGATGCCATCTGGTAGCTTCCTCTAATATCAAATGGATCAGTGACCTCACTGATTTGAGCTTTCTCTTTACCTATGATATATATATATATATATATATATATATATATATATATATATATATATATATATATATATGTTATCTCTCTCAGGGCCTAGTATAGTGCTCTGCACAAAGCAATTAATAAATATAGAATTCAATGCAATTAAATAAAAAAACAACTTTTTTAAATAAGGAGGTTGAGGAAATTTCTTTGGGACAAAAACATTTCAAACTGGAAGTGCCATTATCATCTCAAATTCAACACAAAAAAATTAAAATCCATGGTCTTTACTTAGCCTTAAACCTGTTCTTCTAAATTTCCCTATTATCATTATGCTCTTCACTAGGATAACAAACTTTCTACTAATGGTTACTCCTTATTTTTGCTTACCCTAATCCCATCTGTTGCCAGATCCTATTATTTCTACCTTCACATCTCTCTTTTATGTCATGTTCTCACCACTTATAGCTATAAGCTGATATCAGGTACTTAACATGTCTCACCTGAAGTATTCTAACCACTGTTAATTGTCCTCTCAGTTTCTGCTCTCCTCATACTCCAATCTAGCCGCCACTTAGCTGTCTATATAATATTCTTAAAGTACAACTGTGTAAATGTTAGCCTTCTACTCAATAAACTGCTGTTTCCCCATAGTTCTCCCAAATATAAATATTTATGTATATTATTTCAAGTCATTTACTATGTGTCCCCTTATATCATTCTACTCCTACTCTTTAGTTGTTTTTTTTTTTTGCTATTGTTCAGTCATTTCATTCACTTTGTGACCCCTTTGGGGTTTTCTTGGCAAAGATATTGAAGTGTTTTACCTTTTCTTCGGCTTGTTTTACAGACAAGAAAACCAAAATAAAGAGGGTAAATGACTTTCCTAAGATCAAACAACTAAGGATCTGAGGGCAGATTTTAACTCAGATCTTCTTTACTCCAGGTCTATCCATTATACCAAATAGCTGAGTACTATCTAGTTTGTTCACTGACAGGTAGATACTGGGATGGATACAGTGTTGGACTAGGATTCAGGAAGATCTGAGGTCATATCTAGTCCCAAATAAATACTACAATGGGAATCTGGGTAAATTACTTAATCTCTGGTCTCTTAAATTTCCTCAAGTGTAAAAATGAAAATAATGTTTCTCCACTGTTGAAGAAACTATGACATTGGGAGATGACACTATGACATGCATATGAATTAGATCTGAGCTGAAGGGGACTTACTTTCTCCTCCAGAACCATTTGGATCCAATGGTCAGATATGAATCAAGTCCACTGGAGACATCACTGGATGATAGGGAGCTAAGGTTAAGTGATTTGCCCAAGCTAGTAAGTGTCTGAGGTCAAATTTGAACTAAGAAGTCCTCCTGACTTCCAGGTTGACATTTTAGTTGAGAATTAAAGGTGTTAATATTTGTAAAGCACTTCAACTCATTAAGTGATGTCTGAATACTTACTCCTCATGTATTTGACATGTCTCTTGTCTTTGAATTAATTATCTCCTATATTTGAACTTCTCTACTTCATCTTTACTTCTGAATTTTCTAGATTCCTTCAAGATTAGACTCGAAAATGGTCTTCTTCACTCTCAATTTATTCTTTAAGGCAAGTATTGTTCTTATTTTTCTTTGTATTCCAAGTACTTAGCAAAATGACCAACACATAATGAATTGTTAATTAAAAGAAAACTTTTCCAGATTTCTATGTAAGCTTTTTCACCATCCTCTGTAAATATAGATATCATCTTCCCGAAATGAAGAGAAAGAGATTTTTTGTACTTATCCATAATTGTTTTCATCACATTTATAAAAATAAACATCATTTTTACACAAAGTCTGCTACTTGAATTTGTTCTAAAAAATATATGGCAAGGAAAAACATACTTCACAGACTGTACAAAGCCAAGCAGAATCTTGGAAGATCATAAATGTATATGCAGATGCTGTATATGTGAAAATGCATATGCACACGTGTCTGTCTTTGTACTATAGTCATAAATATCTATACTACTAGCATATTTGTATATAATGTGTTATGCTATAAAGCTTTCTAATATCATGTTACATATGCATAAATGTATGCATACATGTACACAGATTACCTATATCAGCTTGTATACAGATATGTGCATGTATATCTATATGCCTATTTGTTTATGGGTAACTTTGCTGGACAAGTTACCAAGGCTTTCAGATATGAGATACTATTCAGTGATTTCAATAGAATAGTCTGAATCACTTTGGGAGATTTAAACTTGAAAAGGAACTTCCTTAGTAGTGATATTGATCATTTTTGTCCTTCATTATCAAAGAAGATCTTGACATCAGGTGATGCCATGATAAGCACATGAACTGGATTTGAGTGAGGGGGTGTTATACTAAGTCACCAACCCCACTTTCCTCCTTGAGAGACATATTGGTTCAGTGCCCAGATATGAATCAGGATGACTGGAGATGACCCTGGATGCCAGACAATCGGGGTTAAGTGACTTACTCAAGGTCACACAGTTAATGTCAATTGTCTGAGACTGGATTCAAATTCCTTTACTCCTCATTCCAAGGCCACCGTTTTATCCACTGCACCACCTAGCTGCCCCTAGAAAATGATCTTGATAACCTGGAAAGATACAAGATGGATATTCCAAAGTTTTTGTGAAGAGAACCTAATTTCCCCTCAAATTCTTAAACTCATCTTAGGGGGAGAACAGATTCCAATGGTAATAAAGTTTTTTTGATCTACATGGATACCTAATTTGGAGTACAGAAAAATTTGATTGAAATATAATTGGAAAATGTTTAACAGAATAAATAAGAAATATAATACCACAAAGATAACATTCTTTATATTTGATATGAATCCACTTCTCATTGATTTTGACACTATTATTTAGAGGTTCAGAATCAGATTTGTATGTAGGCATATATGTCTTTATGTGCAAAAACCATTGGTAAGTGATAAAAGAACTACAAACTATTAATATCTATATAAAAGAGTTATCCAACAATAATAAGAGAAGTTCAATTCAAAACTATCTTATCTTTTACTTCACACCCAGCAAATTGGAAATAATGACAAAAAGTAGAAGTAATGTTGGAGGGTCTTAAAATAATAGGCTCCATTAATTAGCACAACCATTTTGGAATCATTCAAATAAAATGATTAAAATATCCATTTTCTTTGAGTCAGAAATTTTTCTACTAGACTTTTACCACCCTATAAAACATTTATAAGAAAAAAGCAATATATATATATAATATATATGCAAAAATTATTGCTAAACATTCTGTAATAGCAAATAATTGGAAACAATACAGATGTCCTGCAACTAGGGAAAGATCAAACAATTTAAGGTATACAAATGCCATAGAAAACTATTGTGTCATAATAAATGTCAAATATGATGAATACAGAGAAGCCTGTAAATTTACAATCTAATTCAGAATGAATTAGGCAAAATCATGAAAACTATCTTCTCTCTCTCTCTCTTTCTCTCTCTCTCTCTCTCTCTCTCTCTCTCTCTCTCTCTCTCTCTCTCCCCCCCCTCTATCTTGATAATAAAAATGAAAATAGAATTACCATAAAACAACAAAGCTACAAAATAACAAAGAATAAGTATAACTCCAGAGGGGTTTTCTGAGAAGATATCCCTTCCCAGCTTCTTTGCTGAGGTGGGAGTTTCAGAAATGTGGTGTATTTTACATATTTTCAGAGGTTTTCAAAAACGTATTTTTCTTTTTTATTGATTTACATATATATTTGTATATCTGTGTATTTATGTATCTATATATACATATATGTATATATATGCATTACTAGAGCACTAAGAATAGATGCTAGGAAAAATATTGGTGATGTTGGAAAAAACCAATAAATTTATATAAAGAAAAAATTACTTATGGATACATTATGTTGCACCAGTAGAATGAAAAAGTCTCAAAGAGTACAGGACAGTTTTGCTTTTGTCTTTGTATACCCAACATCTAGAACACTTATTTTCTCATAGTAGGCACTTTAATTGTTCGCTAAAATGAATAAATCTTGCTCTAGTTAAATCCTGATTTAAATATGTACAACTAGTACCAAGTATTGCATTATTAAATGGAATTTAGACTCTTACTGGCTTAATGAGAACTGCATATAATCATTATTATGAAATCTCCCACATGATACTTTAATCAGGATTATAGCACATCAGTTTTAAACAAAACAACAGTCCGTGTAATTCATTCCATGTCCTGTTTACAAACGCACAGCTGTTAAGCTGTAGAGGAGATAAATGATAATGCAACATACTGACAAATTCAAGTTCAAACAATTGGCTGCTTGTAGCTTTTTGTTACATTTATTAATATGAATATGTCCCAGCCCCAAAGATCAATCATGGAATTGTAAAGAGATCATCATATCCAATGCCTTCAATTTATAAAGGAGAAAGCTTGGGGATAGTTAACACGCATTTATTAAGGGCTTACAATGTGCTTTATACTTGCTAAAATCTGGGGTGACAAAGGCAAAAACACAGTCCCTGACTTCAAATGGATAACTAGGTGGTATAATGGACAGAGTGCAGGGAACTGAAGGTGCTAAATTCGAATGTAGCCTCAGACATTTTTTAGCTGTGTGACCATGGGCAAGTCACTTAATCCTAGTTGCCACAGTTTGGTATAGGTAAAATGAACTAGTAAAGGGAATACATTACTACTCCAATATCTTTGCCAAGAAAACCCCAAACAGGGTTTTGGGCATGACTGAAAACAATTGATGGTACCACTGTCCTCAAATGGATCACATTCCAATGGAGAAAGCATCATGCAAATAATTCTGTACATCCAAAATATGTACAGAATAAGTGGAAAGTAACAGAGGGAAGTCGTATGGTAGGTGGTAGAAGAAAAAGAGATTTCTTGAAAGAAAACAAGTAAACTAGAAAGCCAACTCAAGGAAGGATGGCTTCCTGGCATAGGGGAGGACAATTAGTAAGGACTTGGGAGACAAAGTGACCTGGGAGATGAATAGCAAAGAAACCAGTGTTGCTGTAGCAAGTTTCTGTGAAGAGAGTGAGGTGATTGAGTTAAAGAAGACTGAAAAGGTAGGAAAGATCATGTATATGAAGAGTTTTAAAAGTTTGTATTTAATCAAGGAAGTAATAGGAAGTCACTAGACTTTATTTGTAAATGAGAGTTGCGTGGTATGAACAAAACTTTAGCAAAATTACTTTGAAAGTCAAATGATGAATGACTTGGACTAGGGACAAACTAAAGAAATGGAGACCAAATAAAAATCTATGGAAGTAATCCAAAGTGGCGACTCTGTAATGCAGAGAAGGGGTGAAAAAGAGAGATATTGTGAAGGTAAGAATAATGAATCAGTAATAGAATCAATGAGAATGAGGAGTCAGTTATGACACTGAGGTGTCAAGTCTGGGTGAATGGGAGGCTCTTAACAATAATAGAGAAGTAGGGAAGAGGGAAGAATTTGGAAAGTGGGAGAAAAGAGTTTTGTTTTGATGATGTTGAGTTTAAGATGCCTATGGGACATGCATTTCAAGATGTTCAAGAGTTATTTGGTGATGAATGACACTGGAATTCAGGACAGAAGCTAAGGATAACTTTCTGGAAATTATCTATGTAGGAATAATCAAAATTTTGAGCATATAGGAGATGTTTAACTCATTAAATTAGATAATGTAGGGAGAAGTGACAAAAGACACCCAAATAAGTGGATGTGAACAAAAGCATGACAACAGTTGCACAACAGCAATTCATTTTCCTTGACTCCTGCTGATGTTGTTTTTTTCTTTAATTTTTTAAAAAAATGCATTGAAAATAAATACAACTAAATTACCAGCATGACTATTTACATTTAATCTATTTTAAAGCATAAAGTATAACTTTTCTTCACTCATTTCCTCTTATGACATTCATTCTTGCTCACATTCCCTTTCATGTGGTTGTTAGTGGGTACTCCATTATTTGGTTATTGTTTTTATTTTGTAGATTTCTTTTTGTTCCTCATATTATGTCTTTTAATGGAATTATGCTATTCCATTACATTAAGGTACCCAGAAGGCTAGCAAGACAGCCTTGGTAAAGCAGCAAGTAACTGAGAGAGACAAAAGATAGAATGTATATAGGAAGTCAAACAGTGCTACTATATTTTCTTAGGTACTAGTGAAGATAGCCTAGTCACTGACCTCAGAAGCCTGAGGAATAGTAGTGTTCTTCAGATCTCTAGATGTTCTTCTCGCCTGACCCCCTAGTCATTATCAAGGCAAATAAATCCTGTTAGAAATGAATCCACCATTCTCAATACAAAAGCACATGACATTGATGATCAAGTAAACCCCCAAATCACAGGGGTAACATCAATTTCTAGACCACTGACCCTACTTTTAGCCCAGCCCTCAGAACTATCTTCCAGAAAAGCAAATGTTATTTTGAAGAGTCAAATATCCATGTCAACTACCACCAAGAAAGAAGGCAAGATAGTCTAGCTGAAAAAAGAAGACATTCTACCTGAGATATGAGAGGGCTTGTCCAGGGAAAGTTCAACCATGCCATTAAGTAAACTATGACTCCCTTCATTCACACTTGGTGACCTTCTCAGAACCATGACCCAAAGAGCCTTTAGAACAGCAGCAGTGAATAGATCAGAAAATGTGTTTTGATTCTGCATGCCACAGTCATGGTCTAGTTTAAAGAATAACTTATTTTGGAGATGCAACCTGTTACTGTACTAGGGCTGCAATCTCTGACTCTTCAGAAACCACAACTGTTGAAAATTACTCTGAATGTCCCTGACATTGTTTAACATCATAAATGGATGTTTTAATTTATGGAAAGACATTAAAGAAGATACTTAACCCAACTGCTTTGAAATTGCCCCCTAAGATCCTCTAAGCCTTTCCTTCTGAATTGAGGTTAAAATCTCCCAGATATTTTGCCTTCCTGATTTTGAATGTAAGTTTCTTGACTGTTTTGCTTTTCTATTTGCATTTCCCTTGTTGCACATAATAAGGACTTAATAAATTCTTTTTCATTAATTTATTTGTTCCTCCATATACTCATTTAATTTATTTAATCCTTTTTCTACTTTTGGACATACAGATTGTTTTAAGCTTTTTTTTTAAATTTTGCAATTATGTATCACACTACAATGAAAGTCACTGGACAAATAGTTATTTGTATTGCTATTGTTGTTGTTGATAATTTTTTTAATGCAACATTTTCAGTACTGAAATGATTAGAAATTGGGTAATAACTCTATAACACTATCTTTTTATCAGGACACAATCTATTCCCTATTTTCTTTTGCTTCTGTGATTTTTTCCATTTTCAGTTGACAATATAAAAGTCGAGAAAGTTAGATAAGAATATGTATTAGGTTTAGAGCATGAACAACATTTAAAATCCCAAGCCAATTGGAACCATTTGACTTCAAATGAATTGATATAGGGTCTTTCCTGAAATTCCAATTCTTTTTTTTTGTCTATGCAAGAATCTAAGCAATGTGAAAACATTCAGTCTGTAAATTCAGCTTTATATTAAGAACAAAAGATAATCTTGCACATGAAAAGGCAGGAAGGGGAATATTTTGACGAGTTTTATTTAAGTAGCCAGAAAAGATGAAGGATCAGTTTGGAAATAAAAATGATCAAGTTCCAAAATTAGTTTTAGCAAGTCTTATTCTTTAACCTAGGTCAATATTTTGAAATTAGTGAGAAAAAGTCAGTGAATATATTCAATAGGGGAAAATAAAATAAGTTTTATTGTCAGTTGGAAAGAACTCTGAAAAGCATAAAGGACACATGAAGGTGAAAGGAAATAGAGATGCAGAATTTTCAGTTACATTAGAGGACAATCTTTGCTCCTGCTTTTGAGTTCCTGTGGAGTTTTTACAATGGCAAAGATATGAAGAAATGACCCATGTAGATATTCAAAATGTGAGTTTCAAAGAAAGAGGATGCCTGGTTGCCATTATCATTGACATTTAAGGAAGCAGAGAGGGTGGCTGAATTTTGCCTATTTGATTTGGTGAAGGACAAGACCCTTGCAAGTCTAAATTTTTCTCACTATTTAAGAGCAGATTCATGTAAATCAGTCTCAGATCCCCATGCCATCCACCTTTAAGGCATGATAATCCCATGCTGGCATTTGCAGTAAATAAAAGACTTTCTGTCAGCAGATAAGTAAACAAGTTGCTTCTTTCCTGGGTGTTTTTAGATGACTAAAATTTGATTTAAAAATTAATATTCATCAGATCCATGTATGACTTAGATAACCACTTTTTGTTGCTATATCATCATATAATTTGCTCTCTGAAAGTATTTGAAACAAATGTTAACTTTTCAAAGGAAAAGAAGAACCCTTTGATAGCTGATCCCTACACTAACAGATTGGCTTCTTTTAAGGCAAACTACACTTTTGGGAAGCTGGTTCAAGGAAAGTAAACTTCTCTGTGATATTGATGTTTCATTAGTGAGGTTTAGTGAAGCAGCAGATAGGAGTAGTGGTACATGAAGGCAAATTTGCAAATGGCAATAGTGGAGGCATTTTGCAAATGTCTTGTATAATTATTGACCATAAATTCATTAGGATATCATGACAAATTTAGAATTCTGTGTTTTTGGCTTTGTCTCTCTCTGTCTCTGTCTGTTTGTCTGTCTGTCTCTGTTCCCTCCTTCCACTGTGATCTTATCCTAGTATAGAAATTTCCTCTGATAACACACATAGGCAAGACATTTTTATTCTTAGGTGCCTGGGGACACTGAGAGGTTAAGTGATTATATGTACATAGTTAATAAAAGACCAAAGCAGAATCTGAACCCAGGTTTTTTGTATTCTACTTCCATCTCCTAAACCTCTGAATACTCTTTTTAACAGAGTCATTTACACTTTTTGACTATTCACATTCACATTAATTCATTTTTACCTTCATGACTCTAATGCATCTTTCTATATAATTAATACCCTGTCCAAAACAGTGAACCCACTTAACATTGATGCAACAGATGAAATAAAATCAGACATTCTGACTTCCAACAATATGAAGACATAAGACAAAAATAAAATGAATGGAGACTGAAATTATAGATAGAAAATATAGTTAGAAAATTCAGAATACTTCATTGTCTATTATAAATCACATTTCTAGACATATTGGCCATAATTTTCTTTTAAGTTTCTATGGATCAGGACCGCTCACCATTTTTTGGATAACTCTCATTATTACCTTGTTTCTTCTCTTTGCTCCTGTCTTTTCTTTGCCTGGAATATCTTCTTCCTCTTCTCATATATTAACATTATACCTATACTTCAAAGATCAGTTCAAATGCTATCACTACAGTGAAGCTTTTCCATCAATTTCAGATGAATTAGTTTTGGAGTATTTTTCTTTTAACTTCTTTATAAGGAGTATCTAATTTATTCATATTCAAGTGATAGCTACATATCAAAGTAAATAGAACACTGGACCTGGTGTTAGGAAGTTCTGAGTTCACATCCCAACTTAGCACATAGCTAGTATACGGCAAGTCATTTAATCTCTCTACCTTAATCTCCTTACCTGTTAAATGGGGATAATAATAGCATTTATCTCCCAAAGTGATTGTGATTGTGAAAGGAGACAATATTTTTAAAGTATTTTATAAATGCTCTAAAGTCATGTATAAATACTATTGTCACTATCATCATTGGCATTACTATTAATATTTTTGCTTGTTTTTTATTTTTGCAAGGTGATGGGATTAAATGACTTGCCCAAGGTCACACAGCTAAGTGAGTTATACGTGTCTGAGACCAAATTTGAGCTTAGGTCCTCCTGACTCCAGTGTCATTGTTCTATCCACTGCAACTCCTGGATGCCCCAATGAATGTACAATTCTAAGAGATGTTTCATAGATATGTATTTACAAGAAAGATTTTAGTTGATTCTGTGTTTCTCTTTTTTTGATAACTCTATTTACAATTAGAAAGATTTCTGTGCCAAGATGAAAACTGATTAAACTGATAGGAACTCAACCTCTATGATGAATATATACCACTGTCTCAGAAACTAGGCAGTGCCCTACCTACTCCACAGCTGCATGGTCATTGGAACAGAACTAACTTTCCTGCCTTACTGCCCCTTGTTCTTCATTTTTATTGGCAATTCAAATAATACCCTCATTTCATTGGTCTAGTCATTGCCTCAGTGGTGCCAAGGCAGCATAGTCTCTTGTTAATGTATCATATCAGGTGACCTATGTCCTTTACTTAGAATTTCCTTCCTACAGTATAGCCAAATCAGGAGTCTATGGAGCTAGAGATATTGGAGCCTGAACAGCCATGATGTTCTTCATTGGCATCTGTACTCTAATTGCCTTAATAATAAATGCCATTGGGGCGGCTAGGTGGCGCAGTAAATAGAGCACTGGCCCTGGAGTCAAGAGTATCTGAGTTCAAATCTGGCCTCAGACACTTAGTAATTGCCTAACTGTGTGGCCTTGAGCAAGCCACTTAAGCCCCATTTCCTTGCAAAAGACTAAAAAATAATAAAAATATATGCTATAATATACTCATAATATATACTTGGGCATTTGTTTTGCTTTTTAGGATTCATTCCCTCTCCTCCTGCCTTCAATTTTTGGACTCAAAGAAATATACAGAATACTTCTACTCAACACTCTTGGGAATCTGTGCTTAGTTAATCAATCAGTTTTTATAAAGTGCTTACTATATGCAGAACACTGTGTTAAATTCTAGAGATAATGGCAGAGATCCTCATTAAGTGCACATTACCCTACAGCACTCTTCCTTCTTCCCTCCCATCTGCCTATGGAGACACATAGATAATAGGAATAGAGTCTTAGTTTTCTCACTGGCTTTCACACTAATTCCCTTGTATGTTGATCATATCATTGCCTTCAGGGCACTTGTCATCTCATGTGGCCTAGAATTTACCCTTCTTCAGTACCCAGAAAATTTGAAGGTAAAGATGAGAACAATAGAATTTAATATACATATGTACATGTATTTGTGTACATAATCTCTATCCACACTAAGCATGAAGGGAAAGGCTATTCTTAACTAATTTTTGAGTATTCCTCAATGGACAGAAAGTCATTTTTCTCTGTTTAACTTTGTCAAATATATGACAATGGAAATCAGCTTCCTCATATTTAAATATACTAAGTTCTTCAAAATGAAAAAAAGATATCTTATATAAATAAAAGTATCAATATACCATTGTAATATCATGTTATGTAATATATATAAATATATCATTGCTTAGAAAGAAATATAGGATGCTTCAATGGAAAAATCTCTGTAGGTGCTTTAGAGTCAGATATCTGGGTTTGGATACTGGCTCTGCTTCCTGTGTGAGCCCTTGCCACTTTGTCATTTGTTATTAAGTCATTTTACCACTTTAAGTGTCAGTTCCTCATACGCTAAATGAGAGGGTTTGATTAGATTGCCTCTAATGTCTTTTACAGATCTAAATTTATGATGCTTTAATATTGGAAATGCAAATTCACCTAATATTTTTAGTGCCTTCTGTATGTAAGATGCTGTACTAGACTCTGAAAAACAAAGATAAGATTGTAATAGTGACTCCATGTTCTTAATGACTCCAAATTTTCTTGGAGTGATCCATATACTCAGATAAGTAAATACACACACATATATATTTCTATCTGTGCATTTTTGTATGTCTATGTGTTTGTGTATATAATCTTACTATATATAATGAATAAAAACATCTATTTGTGTTTATGCATGTGAGCCTGTATTTATGAATAGATAACTATATCCATATATACATCCATTTATATACACATTTATGCATACATAGACATACAAAAATACACAATGTACCTAGTAATTATAGGAAAGAGAACATTCACTAGAACTAAACTAAATGAATGAGAAGGAACTATATGGATGTACTGCACATATAACTCTCAAGTGTGTGAGAGGTGGTATTGAGGAGCTCAGTAAAAAAGAGAAAATTGTTGGAATATTACTGAAGTGGCAGAAGAACACTGTACACCCTGATCTGACAGTATGAGAATGGAGTCCAAGGAAAGGTGCCCTGACTTTTAGAGAATCTGTGCCAGTATATTTGTTTTTTTACTTATATGAATATTTATATAAATCTATCTATCTATATCTATCTATCTATCTATCTATCTAGCTAGCTAGCTAGCTATTATCTATCTATCTGTTGTCTGTCTATATCTATATCTATATATATTGATATAAAAGCTATCAGATATAAGTAGATAGATAGACAGACAGATATAGATGATGATGACGATGATGATGATGATGATGATGATGATGATGATGATGATAAAGATGATTAAGGAAATTCAATACTGGTGCTGTTTGTAGATAATAGTGAACCAATAAAGTAAGAAATGAAAAACTAAACATTTGTTTTGACTGTGTAAAAGTAGTACTGATTACAGTCATTTATGTGAACTGTTTACCATTCACGCCTAATTACCATTCATCAAATTTGGATTTGTGGATCATTAAATATGTGTCAGATTAACTTTGTTGTAACTTGTATCTGATTACTACAGTAAACTCCATACAGGCATGTTCAGTCTTCATAATTGTTGATCTTCTAGCATAACTCACAATTTAAAAGAAGAAAGAGTAGATTCATGAAAAGTACAAATACTTAACTCATATGTATGTACATATTGTCTCCCCTATTAGAATGCAAGCTCCACAAAGACAGGGAATATGTTATTTTTGTATCTGTGTCTATAGTACTTAGAACCTGACAAATAGTAAAGACAATAAACTCTTGTCTTTTTCACAATAAATTTGTACAATATGTGAAAAATATTAATTTTTTATCTTTCAGAGACTAAAGCAGAGAGGGTAAGTCACATGACTTTTTTACTAAATTAGAAATGAAAGCTACGTTTGAACGTTAGTCTTCCTAATTCCACAGAAATCAGGTTTAGTATTTTTTATGATATGTTAACTGCCCTCAAATAGCTTACAAACTACTAGAGGAGAAAAGATGTTGACTGACATCTGTGCTCAAGTCTGAAACTTAGAACTTGTCCTATAATACCTCTCTTCCTCTGCATTTTTCAATTCTTATGTTCAGAGTCTCAGTTCCCTTTTCTGTCAAATGCTATGATCAATCTCTGCAGAAAATTCAGCGGGGGGGATCATCTTTGAGTGATGTCACAGATCTGGTCATGTTTTGACACTCCATTCCAGAATAACAATTCCTAATTTGTTATTACTTGACATGTGCTAATATGTTTATGGATGTACTTTTTCACTAATGAATGTTTTGGTCTCCAAAAGGAGGTTTTAAAAGCTTTGATGCAGGAATCATGCTCTCTAACTCCTTTTTATTTCCCTGTAACAAAGTAGAATATTAATCATAAAAATGAAGCTAGAAGCTCTAATTCTCTGCCTTAGAGATTCCATGGTCTAAACCCTCTCATTATACAAATGAAGAAATTGACACTTTAGAGAGGTGGAATTACTTTCCAAGATTACACTGGTTGGTGATAGAGGTCCCATGTTAATAATCTAGAAGAGACCTCTGAGGTATTCTAGACCAACCTCTTATTTTGAAGATAAAGAAGCTGAAGTTCATGAAGATGAAATGAATTGTCCAAAGTCACACAGGGAAGAAGCAAACACAAATGTGATTTGAATATTGCCTTTCTGATCCCAGAGCCAGTATTCTATCTAGTACATAAATAAGTTGATGAATGGGATATTTTCAAAATCCATGAAAAAAAACCTTTATTAAACATTTAAGTTCCTTACTATGTGCTGGGATCTGTGCAATGTGCTGATTATATGTTAATAATTTTTTTCTTCTACTGGAAAAATCAAACAGCAAAAAAGTAAAAATCAATGTGTTTAGCATTTTAACCCTAAATTAGTTTGATATCATATATATTATGCCTATATTTATATAACACATTAAAATTCAAGGGCAAAATAGTTTATGTCCACAGATTCATACTTGCTCTACAAAAGTAGAGCAGTTGCTTTTCTACTAATTTATAAATTAAAAAAAGTTTAGAGGCTAAATTAATTATTCCATGTCACACAGTTAGGATGGGAAGGGGGAAGGGAAGATGGAGGAGAATAAGCATTTATAAGGTGCTTACAATATTTGGGACATTTTGCTAAGTGCTTTAACATATTGTATTTGATCATTGCTGCTACTGAAAGTAGGAGCCATTATTATGACCACATTATAGTTGAGGAAACTGAGGCAAAAGGTGGTAAAGTGACTTGCTCAGAGCTACACAGGTAGTAAACATCTGAAGCCATAGCTGAACTAAGGTCTTTCAGATTCCAAGCCCAGAACTCTTTTCACTAAGCCACCAGCTGACAATGACTGAATGTATTGGTGCTCAGATGCAAGCACAATTGCCAAATGCAAAGCTCTTTTCCCTCTACTAGATTTTGCATTCATCCATAGGATAGCAACTAGGATGGTAAGGAAATAACAAGAAATAACAAGACTAGGTTTGAGCTTGTCACTCAACAGAGTCCACTCAGAGGGCAAAACAATTATGAACAATAAGGAGAATATGCTAATGATCTGATGTCATAGGGAGCTCTCCTTCAGTGATATGGATCACAGATGTCTTCAAAAAAACCAGAAAGGACATCCCTGTTTTACCCCTTTTTTCTTAGACAAAAGACTACATGCAGTCAGTCATGATATTATTTTACTTTATGAAGGGCTATGAGATCAAGCAATCTAAGTTTGCTAGAAATACATCAGGGGAACTATGAAGGCAAGAAGCAGGACCTGGCTGGGGAGGATTAGTCATATGCAGCAGAAGGCATCAGTAAGTTTGGACAGCAAATGCTATAAGTGGGCGAAATTTCCAAAACTAAGTGACAGAAACTAGCAAAAGAAAAAAAAAAGAAAGAGCATTTATATAATGGGTCTAAATGTCAGGCAGGCTTATAGTGAGACCATAAGATTGGGTGATGGTATGCCCTCAAGAGTCCGATCTTTTTCATTCCTATGCCTCAAAAAAGGTGCCTCTCCCTGTTTTTTTCTTTTATGTTCCCACTACTTCATTTTGGTTTATGACCATGAACCTGCAATGCCCAGTTTTTGTGGAGAGAGAATAAGGGGAAGACTGAGAAGAAAATATACAAATGACTTGCTTGGCTTTGCTCCCTTGTTTCATGCTTCTAGAGGGTCTTAATTTCCTTCTGGTGCCTAGAGGATTATCCAAGCAAGTAGTTGCACATCTTATCTCACCTTCTATAGGGCTCTTTGTTGGGTGGAAATTAAGTGTACATGTATTTAGGGGAACTGACCCAGAGGTACCCTTATCTGTCCCAATTAATTACTCATCTCTTCCTTTTGAGCTTCATACCTGATTGGGCAGCTAGGTGATGCAATAGATGGAGTACTAGCCTTGGAGTCAGGAGGAAAGGAGGTCAAATCCAGTCTGTTTGCCACTTACTAGGTATGTGACCTTGAGCAAGTCACTTAATCTTAATTGTCTCACATCCAGGGCCATCTCTAGTTGTCCTGATTCATATCTGGCCACTGGAACCAGATGACTCTGGAGGAGAAAGTGAAACTTTTGACATAGAATAGCACCCCCCCACTCAAATCAAATCCATGTGCTTGTCATGGTCTTCTTTGAGAATGAAAGACAAATATTATCATCATAGATGATAGGTGAAGATCCTCTGAATGCACTGACTGACTTCCATTGATTTCCTCTTGGGTTGGTCAGAGTGAGAAAATTTTTGTTTAAGGAGACATTTATTCATTTGAACAAAAATCCAGTTTAAATATTAATGTGAAATAAACTCTGTTTCAATTGAAAAAAGAAAAAGCAATACTAAAAACTAAGAAATACAAGTGCCATAAATTCACCAGTAGTTATTAAAGCTTTAGGATGAATAATAAAGAATTAACTTTTTGTCTTTATTTTTGAAATTATAATTTTTTATTTTTCTGAAACTTGACAAATGCCAAAAATCATAAACATTTTATATATACAAAGAACAGAAAAAGAAGTTTGCAAATAAATTTGTAATCTCTATCCAGTACAGTTTTTATATGTAATAAATTCAACACTTTCAACACTTGTTTATATCTCTCTCTAAATCTGTTGTCTTCTGCACATTGTTAAAATGTTTCATTGATATCCTTTTTTCTTTCTTTTTTTTGCATGTTAAATCACTTGAGCTATCCTTCCCATAATTTTCTCCCCCAAAAATATACCAGAAACAAAAACAAACATAAAATTCTTTACTTCTATCAAATAAGCATAGTCAAGTAAAAGAATTCCAAGAAATTCATCATATGTCAAACCCTAGCCTCATTCTACACCACTTTCCATCATCACTCTTGAAGGAGTTTCATCACCAATCCTCTGAAATACTGTTTACTCATTGCATTAATTGGTTTTTAAAATGTTTTTATTGTCCCCTATTCCTCTCAAAGTGCTATTCTATAGAAAAACAAGAAATCATTTTTTCAAAAGGAAAAAATAAGCATAACTGATCAGTATATCAAAAAATTGGAGGTTATACATCATGTACAATATTGTTACATTGCACATCTCTAGACCTTCCATTTCTTTAAACAGATACAGAAGTTTCCTAATTTCTCTTATATCCAAGCATGTTTCTTCTTTATAATTTTGTGGTGAAGATAACTTTCTCCTTAATACTCAATGCAGATTCAATGTATTATCTCCAAAGAGTTTATATATATATACACACACACAGTCAACAAACATACATACTCTATGTATATAAATATATAAATATAAATGTGTGTTTACACATATACATACATATTAAGAAAATATATTCTGCAAGTAAGAAACAAGCATTATATATGTATATATTATTTGCATACTTAAGAATATGTACATATGCAAACATATTTAACAGTACATGTGGGTATACACACTATATATATTTATGTGTGTGTGTGTGTGTGTGTGTGTGTGTGTGTGTGTGTGTGTGTACACACACACATATGCCTATAAATGTATTATAAATCTCCAACACACCTACTCCATACTGTGAAGTAGCATTGCAGGTTCATGCTAACAACAGGAAGAAATCTTTAATGTCTAACCTACTGTGATCTCAAGACATAATACAGTTATATGCCACATCTTTTAGCAGTTAAGGAATCAAAGTCATGCAGCTTTATCTCTCTGGAACTGCCATCAACTCAGTAATAAGCCAAAAGCCGCCCTGGCCAAGAAAAATAATTGTCATAAAACCCAAATACTTAACTTTATTAAATAACCCTGAAACCCACCACCACCACCACCACTATTCTTTTCAGGTACAGTGAGTTGGTTTAGTTTTTGCATTCCATCATTAATTCAATGTTTTCCCTAACAACTTGTTTTTGTTTTTACCTCCCACTAGAACAAGAAAACAAAGAAGAATAAAGGTAGATGTTTTGTCTAGCTGATGGATGAAGGATTGCATAAAAATAATAGAGAGAAAGCAGAAAACAAAGTCAACTATAAGGAAGCTTATGCAAGAAAAAATAAGTATCAAGGCAAAGCACACTAAAATTATTTCAAGGAATGAATAACAGTTTTCATTCTAGGTATATAGAAAACAACTGATGGAAATTCTGAGGACATTGACAGATTAAAAGACTTACTTTTGCATTAAAAAAAGAGAACTAGTGGAGATATCATTCAAACCAACATCCTAGAACAAAGCCAGTCCATTACAATCATGCTACTACCTAAGCTTCAACTTTGAACTTATTTCACTATTGTGCAACATCTTTCCTAATGATGATAAATGAGATGATAGTGGACACTGCAAAAACTAGCAAACTCCAATTATTCTTAACTGCAATATATAAAAACACACCTATGAAGAGTGTTTTTTATTAAGAATACTGACACCATCTCATATTTCTACAGAATTCTATGAAAGAACTTTCACATATATTTTCATAGTATCCTCAAACAACCTCATAAGAAAAATAGGAGTGGAAGAGACATCGAAAAAAAGACTTAATGAAAAGAAAGGCAGAGAGGGAACTGAGTACTTACTTGGCACTGTGATAAGTGTTACAAATAAAAGTAAAATATACATATATATGGGTACTCAATTCAAGAAACATAAATTTGGATTGAGAAGACAAAATATAAATGGGGAAGGAGGCAAGTGTATTGTTGCAAAAGCCTGGAGAGTGAGGAGAGAAGTGGAGCCAGGAGTGAAAGGCATGAAAAAATGAAGGTCCAAAGTCAGAAATTTGCCAGAAGAAAAAGAATAGACTTAGAGGAGTCAAATATATTATGAAAGGACACAGTGTTAATAAGTCAGCTAGCTTGCCCTAGAATTAACCCTTGTTAAGTGTGTTGTATCCCTTTGCCATTGTTTATCATGCAAGTCTATGATGAACAGACTAGCAAATGAGGGATGGGGGGGAGCAGGAGTTGTGAAGAAAAATTAACAGGTCATAAGGAAGTTAAATCCTTTTTTCTAGCTAACTCTCCCAATTATGGTTATTTCAAGAATATACTATTTTGAAAATTGCAACTTTTTGTTTTCTGTCCCAGTTTATTGGAAACACACTATCCTTTCCCCCCTTCCCCCACATATAACTCCTGACTGCATTGGATGAAAATGCTTTTTCTGTGTTTAATAAAACCTTGATTTTTTTGTATTCAATTTATTTCAAGATTCTGGTGAGAATTCATATCTTTGAAGACAGCATCAAAAAGTAAAACAATTGATACAATTATGCAACAAATGAATGGGGGCAAAGATAACTAAAACTGGTGTTGGGAAAAAGAATTGTAATTATAAGTCTAGTATAATCAGCAGGAATTTTTTTTCTAAATTATTAATATTATCACTAAAATATTCCTCTTTCTATCATCCTTCACTAGAAATGGGGGGAAAAAAGGGAAAATCCTTTCATAAAAGATCAATCTATCTTTATTCACCCTTTAAATGATCAATGGATATCTTTTTACGGTTGCAGCCTTTCATTGAAGGTCAATAAAAGACAAAATCAAAGGTATTAATGCTAGAAGGAACCTCGGAGGTTACCCAGTCTCCTAATTTATGGATGAGATCACTGAGGACCTGAAAATTGGGTAAAGAAGGAATGTTCCACTATTTTTCCTGACTCCCTAGACCAAAGAGTTTAATGCTCATTCTATTATACAGCAATCATTGCCTTCCAAAGAAAATGACTAGTGACCTTAATTCTTTCAGCTTTGACCCATCAAACTTTATCCCTATTTAGAATTGAGACTTCTGATTATATTCTGCTTGTGGCTTTTATTTGCTCAAGTATTTTCATAGTAGTCTCAAATTAACTCTGCACAAATCTGCCTTATCTTTAAGAACTTATTTTCAATTAACAATAGAAGCTGCAACATGAAAGACCCATCAACACCCTTGGTCTATCCGGGGGTGATCTTTCAAGATTACAATCTCAGATATGTCAAAAAGTCTTTATATGGACCAGTTTTATGAAAGGCACCCCCTCTGCTTTCCTTTCAAAGGTTAATGGGTGTCACCAGTGTTGTTATAAGAATCACTTTTCTTAGAATATTGCAATGGTTCAAACTTGCTCCTTCAAAGACTGATATTTTTCCTTTATTCAGTGTGGTTTGTACATCAAAGGTTTATATCAACTGTGAGGAAAAAATCTGAATCAAATGAAAGAATAATAATCATAAGCATATATCAATTTTTAAAATGCCCAGTAACCTGTTAAGGAAGATCAGGTTTTTAAGGACATGTTAATCAACTTGATAAGAAAAAAAGAAATATGGTTAAAAATAGGAACACTGAGGAATTTTAGAAAAACAGGAATTTGAGGAACCATTTTGGGAAAGATTTTCTTCATAAAATAGGTGAAAATGTACTTAATCTAGTTATAGGTTGATTTCTGCACATGCAAACATACACACATATACAATTTTCATTCATTTAAGCATACTTTTCACTGATGTCAGTATCTATCTAAGTGAAGGGTTTCTTAACCTGTGGTCCCTTATTTTTTATATATTGAAAACTGTATTAAAATATAATTGGTTTTCTTTGCAACCCTTTATTGTATTTACAACCATCTATTTTATGTATTTAAAAATATTCTGGGAAAAGTTTACTAGGCTACCAGTGGGTAGCCTTGACACTGAAAAGTATGAGGAATCCCCAAACTAGCATATTATGTTTAGTTCTGGCTGTCATATTTTAAGAGATATATATTGTCAAAATCAAATTGATGTAAGAGAAGGAAAACAAGTATGAGGAAAAATCTTAAAACTATGTCATATTAGAATATAACACAGTTGAGAATCTTTACTTAGCAGAGGACAAGTCTAATTGAGGTCAGTATAGGTCATGGTATTTATCTCCAAACATTTAAAGTGTATAAGAGGATTTAACCTATTCATTAGAAAATAGATCAAGGATCAATGGATATAATAAGGAAACAGACTGCAGCATCAAGTTCAGAAGGATTTTACAACAATTACAGATAATCCAAATATTGAAAAAGATTCTTTCCTGTGGGTGGTGAAATAAGGGGTCTACATTCCTTTATGAGGTTTTTGTATTCCATGAAAGGAATACCTGGCTATCTATTAGGAAAATTCAAAGAAATTCTACTATTGGTAGGTCTAAACAGCTATTTTAATATATCTGCTTCAATCTCCAATCTAATAAATGGATAATTTTGTTTTTTAAGGGAGCAATAGAGGTATGTAACCTTTCATTTCTAAAGTTCTGTACATTTCTTCAGAGAACTACTGATAATAAGGCACTATTGATGCAAAAATTACAGTTTATAAAGATTAATTTACTTTGAAAAATATAATAAATAAAATAAAATAAAAATATAATAAATACTTTCTTAGGGATAGATTAGATGATTTCAATCTACAGTGAGCCTCCGAAAAGCATTTCCATTTCTACCATTTACTCAACCATTATAGACAAAAGTTGAGTTTCATTTGATTTACTCAACTAAAACCTTCCTCTTAAAGGGAAATGCCAGGGTAGAGAAATGGATATAATAGTCAGTGAACACTTTCTCATGATAAAGAAGATGATCTGATTTACTGGTGGGATGGTATAGAGGAAATTCCTGGTTATTTAGATATTGGAGAAACTAACCATTAAGTTCTCTTCCAACTCTTAGAAAAATTAGAATTAAGTAAGGGTAAAACTTAAGTCAGGCTTGGCTCTTCCTTGTCCCGTGAATATTATATTATATTTTGGACAAACATCCAAAAATATCTTTGGATCAAGATCCAAAGGTGACTTCATGTTCTTTCTCTCCACTTAAACAGCCTTATCTGTATCCCTGAACCTACTCTACTCCTATTCATCCTTCTAAGAGCAGTTCAAGTACCACCTTCTGCACAAAAATCTTTCTTGGCCACCTCAGTGTTTATTGATCACTTCTCTGAATGATACTGTTATAGTCTGTAAAGCCACAAGTTAACTTTTGGTTATCCTCTAACACTTCATTAATGGAATGGATCTGTGATAACATTAGTGTGGTTATTACCTCAAACAGTGTTAGTCATAACCCATCCTTGTTGATCTATATGGAGCATGATTTCATTTTCTTTACAGGATAAAGAATAAATCATCAGGATTTTCTATTAAAATATGAAAATGTTATACTCTTCATTTGTGGAAAAATATCTAAGTTGATGAAATTATAAATCCTTGAAGTAGAAATTTATACAAATTAAAGTAAAGTTGCATATTTTATATGTTTCTAGTACATGTCTAGAGTAATATTATATGAATTTTCTAAAAGTGCTTAGAATTTACAAATGGACTCAAAATCCAGGATAGTGGGATAAATTGCCAGACCTTTATTTTATTGTTTTAGAGAACTTTCTAGTGAAGAGAGTCACTCTATCATTGAAGCTTGCATCTTTCTCTGAAACTTATAATCTTAAAATTTACTAAAACATAAGAAAGGTTAATTGGCTTGATCAGTCACACAGATAGATCAGGTCTCAGCAGAGACAGTTACTTCTCTGTCTATTCCTCAATATTATCAGGAAGAAGTGGCACAAACAGTGAATGTGTTTCAAGATCCACTCTAAGTTATCTCCAAGGGACATATCTTAAAACATTTCTTTAAGAAAGACAAACAAACAAACAAACCATAAAAAAACAGCAACAAAAACTTCAGTTGCATTCATCTGGACAAACTGTCTCTGGAATCAAGAGAAATAAATTAAAACATTTAATTGAAACGGATGAGATAACTGCAAGAGAGGGCAAATTTAAAAAAGAGTTAAAACGTCAGGCTTAAATTTTTACTCCTCTTTACAAGACTAATTAAAGTACTCCTTTCTACAGTGTCATGTTTAGGGGTTTAACAGAGAGATATGTGAATGTGAAAAGGTTGATGGTCAAACTTCATTAATTTGGACCTAATTATTTTTTAATTTATGATAAATTTGACAGGGTTCCACTGAGGTTTCTATTTTTTTCCTGGTAGGTTGCATTTTACTTATCACCATCTTTAAAGAAAGAATTCACTAAGCAAATGAATAATGCAAAAACTCTAGGGGATGAGTGGGAGGGGGGCATAGTTTAGAGAGTAGGTTGCTTTAAAGTAGATTAGAAGCATTTATTTCTTTTAACTCTTCATCTGCTAAATTGCAAATGTTACTTACTCCTGTAAGCAGGCCTCCTGAAATTCTCTTGAGGATGGTTGAGTAGTAGGTAGTTAGAGATGTTGGATATTTTATTTTAATATTACAATAGAGTAATTTCTTCTATCTCTCTCTCTTGACTACTTTTTCTAGGTCACCTCCTTTTACTGTTACCTTTTCTTCCCTCTGGACATTATCTCCTTTGGTTACCATGCCCTTATGACTTCAATTATCATTTCTGTCCCTTTGAATGATTCCAAAGTAGGTATATTTAGGATCTATTAATCCAGTGTCATATATGAAACTGTTGAACAAATCTTTACCTGGATTCCTTATTTTTTTTAAAAAAATTCCAATTGTGCATATTCAGAATTGAAGTTAACATCTTTCTCTCTAAAATCTTCTCCTACCTAGTCATCTAGGAGAACAAGGGAAGCAGTATTGCTCCCAGATACAGATCAGGAAGACCTGAATTCACTTAATACCTGTGTGATTCTGGTCATATTATTTAACCTCTATCTGCCTCAGTTTCCTCAACTGTAAAATGGAGATAATGATAGTACCTAGCTCCCAAGGTTGTTGTGAGGATTGAATAAGCTAATATTTGTTAAGTGCTTAACACAATATCTTAAAGATAGCAGGAGTCTGATAAGTGCTTATTTCCTTCCTTCCTTTCTTCCTTCCTTCCTTCCTTTTTACTCAGTCCTTCCTTTCTTACCTATAAAATGAAGATGATAATAGCATTTATCTTCTAGGATAAATGTGCAGATTAAATGAGATGATATTGTAAAGAACTTTATAAGCCTAAAAGTTATATATAAAAACTAGCTATTATTATAATACCACTTTCTCCATTTCTTTTGAAACTACCATAATCTCAATTCTCTACATTTGATAATTGCATCTCTGAAATATGGCTCTCACTAATAATAACCAATGTTTATATAGTTTTTTGTTTGCAAATATTATATATGTTACATATATTTGTATATATATACATGTATATATGTAGATGCATATATGTGTATATGTGTATCATTTGATTGAAGTAGTATCACCTATATTTTTACAAGTGAAAAAAGCTGAGGCACTAAGAAATTAGCTAACTTCCGGTAAGGTATAAACTTACCCAATCTATAAGAAAAAACCACTAAGGCAGAACTCTGAGCCAATGACTCTTGATTAAAGTGGCTCCATGGCTCCCTCTAATGAAGTGGGTCTCAAATGTTCCTCATGATCTGAGGTGGACCCTTCTTCCAGAACATTGTTTTTATAGAGTTTGAAACCCAAATATACAAAAGAAGCATGGTGACATACAGAATCTCATTATTTGATAAGTCTTGCTCTTGAGGGTCAAAAATGGCATATAAGCAGGAGAGTTACAGGTTGGATGAAGCATGGGCCACTTGTTCATGTTGGACAAGAGAGCGAGATAAAAAAAAATAGTTGGTTGACTTTCCATGTAATTTAGTCACCTCTGCTACACTGGGTTTGCTCACCATGACAAAGTAAACCAAGAGTAGATGGCCGTTAGTTAACTTTCCATGGGGAATTAAGCAAGTAAATTTGCAATCTTCAGTTCACAGCTCTGAGATCTATTATACAGAATTTATAATTCTTCCCCCTATGGATGCATCAGATTGATTAATATTGATTGGAATAGAATAGGGACCCAAATGAATTATTTCTCACATTTCCCATGGATCATATAGCTAACAAGTTCAGAAATGCTCATCTTTTTACCACTCATACAGATAGACACATACACACACAAGTCCTCCTTATCTCAAAGTTTCCTTATTTTCTCTTTATGGGCTTCATCATCCTTCCAGGAGTGTAGGTTCATCCATCTCTGAAATATTCTCAGCTTTTTATTCCTTTATTCCACTCCACCTTGATATTCAACCAGTTGTCAAATTTTGTCTGTTCTAGTCTATAACATTTCTTTTATCTCTCCTATCTATCTACTCAAGAATAGTTTACTCAGGGTCAAAAATCTTTTGGAAAGAACACAGAGATTAAAAGAAAAATGAGAAAATTATGACTATTTAATTTGGAATAGAAAAAAGTATTCTGAAGCAAATACTTTATTTAAGAGTTCTAAGATTCCCATCTATCCAGAAGGTTTTCACCCTCTTCACATCTTAACTGTACTGCTAAAGTAATATTACTGGTTCCTGTTTTTCTTCCTTTCTAATCCAACATCCACACAGCTACCAAAATCTTCTTTCAAAATCACAGGTGTAACCATATCACAGGTTCCTACTTTCTCACCTTCTTTTATTCCCACATATACAAGCTCAACTCAAAAGCCTCTAGAGATTTCCTGTTACTTCTAGAGTAAATGCAAACTCAACTTTAATAGTCAACTCTGAAACATCTATTTTCATTTTACCTTCTCAATGCTCTGCCTTCCTATTTCATCAAAATTCCTCATTGTTATGTACTGAAAATTCTAATTATACTGGTCTTTTAGCCCATATCCAAAGTCATATTCCATACTATGGTTTTCTTCATTTGTGCAAACTACTCACCTGCCTAAAACATATTTCCTCATCTTAGTCTGTCACAACTATTTATTTGTTTGTTTGTTTGTTTATTTATTTATTTATTGGTCTTCAATGCTTAGCTCATATTCTATTTCCTCTGTGAAACTCTCTGTGAAGTTTCTCCATTGCTAATGCCCTCTCCTACCTCAAATTGCTTGGTTTCCTATTCATCTGCATATATGCTTTCTATTCACAATAAAATGCCAGTTTCAGTAAGGCAGAGCTGTTTTTATTTTTGTATGATCAATAACTGGGGCAGAGTCTTACTTTATACATTGTCAGCATTTAAAATTTCACTGAATTTAATAAAAAGGATTCCCTCTAGTCGGATCACATTAATAAAGACAAATATAATTCTCTTTAACAAGCATAGTAACCAACTAACCTAATCTTTGAGCAATAGGAAAAACAGTGACAATGTATTGAATACTTCTTATGTATGATGTAAGTACTAATTATAGAAGGAAGCTATGACATATCCCTTGAACCTGTTTGAGGAGATGGAGCACATATATAAAAAGACAATACTAGAAGACATATATGTATCAAGTGATCTATTTAGACAGAAATTGTCACATGGATGAAGAGGAGGTAAAAAGTATTGCAGGCATAATGAAATCATCACAGAGGACATGAAACGAGATGAGACTAAAGGCTTTCTAAGTTTTATGAGAAAAGAGGGGGAGGACATTCCAAACAGAAGGAATGATGTGAAAAAGGCCTGTCCTCAAAAAAGCCTGTTAATCTGTTGTTTCACTTTAATTCTCTCCCTACTCTCAAATGTAATTGATTTTACTTTGCTAGACCAGTTGAGGCACAAAATGTCAGCAATAAATATATAATTTCCCAAATACAAATCAGTCTACTTTCCTTTGGCTTTTAAAGTCTAGGCCCAGTTCATCTGTTATACTAGCCTCAGATTTATAAACTAATCTAATTATTCAATGGTTCACCCATTGTATGTTATTTTGTTTATAATAACATGAATTTTCGTTATTCTTTTTTTCCCAGGATGATTGCTCTCTTGAATAAGCATGGATTCGATAGGTTGGATTTTATAATTTTGTCAAACTTGATATCTCATCAAAATATCATAACAATAATTCATCAACAGGAAAACCTCTGTAAAGAATCTTTAATTACCAGGAAACGTGTATTAAGTGCCTATTATGGAACAAATGTTACACTAGGTACAGAAAGAAGCAATGCCCTTCCTCAAGGAGTTTATATTCAATTGAGTAGATACACACATATCTGTATAAATATATATATATATATTTATATAACTATTAATTCAATTTATACATAATACATACAAGGTAAATTTTGGTAAAGTGGGATCTATGTGTTAGAATCTGGGGTTAAAAAAATCTGCCAAAGAAAGTGGTCCTTGAGCTGAATTTTGAAGGATACAAAGGATCATAAGTAATTATATTCCAAGTGTGGTGCACAAGGATAGGATGTGTAATGTGGTAAAGAAGGTACATTCTCCATGACTATGACAAATCCCTTTGTTGGGTATTACTTTGTTTCTTGGTACTTGGGACATTGAATAGGCTTATCTGAGGTAAGGATTAATTAGATTTGCAATGAAAGTTCTTTGATGAGTATGAAGATTTCAATAAATGTAAATTATAACATTCATCCACTTTATTGTGTATTAGACCAATTCTATTAGTAACCTAGAAAGCTGGAAAATGGGAAACCCTAGTAGTGAGTTCTCCTTTGGGGAAAATTTTAAGTAGAACATTGATGTCCACTTCTTTCAGATCTTGTGGGGAAAATTTCCATTAAGTTCAGTTGGTTTGTAGTAGATAACTTTTAAAATCCCTTCCAGTCCTGAGGTCATAGGATTCTTTGAATCCAGCTGAAAGTAGAGATCATCCTTAACTATCTGAAGAATCATATATATATATATATATATATATATATATATAATTATATATATATATATAATTATATATATATATATATATATATATTAAATGTGAAGGGGTGTTTTCTGAACTTATAATAACAACACCAAACATAGATGTTGTATTCATATTAATAAAAAGTATGTGTCAGGTGATTTTAAAAAAAGAACATACGTGCTGGGAATGTTAATTATTTTCCCTTCCCTCATATTTTATTGTAAAAGTCTGATTCCTGAAAGCATCTCTCACCGGGGTTTCCTGGTAAAAGCTCCAAACAGTACCCACTGAGTCCTCCACAGTATGGGGGATTTGATTCAAATTTGCTGGCGAGAAGACAAATGACATGGCAGCAGTGGTAGATTCCCCAAATCCTATAAAACCACTGGGGGAAGTGGTAGAAAATGATGTGGGTAAAGAAAGGAGATTCACCGGTTTCCTATGAGAAGCTCATGGAAGCAGAGGTATGTGAGCAACAGGCTATCCCTCTGGGCCTGACCCAGCCATATTGCGAGTTGTGAGCTGCCCGTGATCAGGAAAAGATTGTTTTGGCTGCAACAGAAGATGCACAGGTGGCCCAGGCAGCTGCACATTATTTAGTGTTCGCTGGCTCCATAAAAGCTCCAGGAATTTTATTTTTATAGTCTGCACAGTGTGAAGGAGGAATAGGAAGCACTGGAGGCCTGGCTGATGTTATTTCTCCCTTGGATTCACATTTTTCTTTCACGCTGGCACTCAGGACTAGTAATAGGCAGTTAAGAAGTTTTTCCGTTTGCTGGAAAGTTTCCCAGTAACGCATGAGATGAACAGAGAAGCTTGCTTTTTACACTTATTACTGAGCTTTCTGAGCTTTCTGAAACAGGACTACTCAAGAAGGCTCTGACCAACTTGCATTTGTTATTTTATCCTCTCCTACCTACATACAGAATCAAGTCCATCTTTCTTATTCTTTCAATGATTTCCAGTAGAGGACACTAAGCTTCTGCAAAACAGGACAAATTAAACCCTTTTCCTGCCTTCTCAGAAGAAATCCAGTAGACCCTAATGTCCATGTCACTCTCAGGTTCCTTTTCTAAGTTCATTTTATGATGATGAGCATCACTGGTAAAAGTGGGGTCAAAATATACAACTTCCTTCTTTTTAATCCTTCCAGATAAAGTTTTGAACCTCAAAACTTAGAGAAGCAAAAGAGAACTTGGAAAATACAAAAAAAAAATAAATAAAATCTATTGGTTTAAGTGCCGCAAACCAAGACCTGTCATTGTCCCTTATAATAATTTATTGAATTGAAAACAGAACCTGGGAGAAATAAGAAAGTAATACACATTTAGTCTGACGAAAGAGGAAACTTTCTCAAATACATGTTAACTTTAAGACTATTGTAATTTCCATCTATATGGAATTCAAACAACCAGAAATGTAAACAAAAATTTAAAAACTAATTTTTTTGTTGTTTTATTTCATTTCATTTTTGTTTGCTTTGAAAGTTATCTCTTATATCCTTAAAATTTTTGAGAATGGGAAAAATGCCAAGAAAACAAGCTGGGATTATTTTCCAAACTCTTGTTTCTTCCATTAAATCATTAACGATTCAGGGCAAATTCTATACACGTATAGTAATATTTAGGGTTGGCTGACATCATGATTAGGATCTATAATAACTACAAGACTCCACAATGTAAATCATAACTTCATATAATCTCAGAGACCTCTCTTTCTATCTCATCTTGAGAGGGAAAACTCAGCAGACTTCCTTAGAGGCAAATTTGCAGTTTGTCCTTGATTACCTTTAATGAGGAAAAACTTCATTACTTTACACAAACTCCATTTCATGACATGTTCCTGATCCTTCATTTCCACTTGTAAATGATAAAAAGAGAATGTGAAATTGTAACAACAAAATTTTGGTTAAACCAGAGGAATAATATTCTGCTTATAAATATCAGTTATTTGGTTCATGGGAAGATCATATATTTCTGAGGCATCCAACAATACACCTACTGCTCTAATCAAACAAAAACAAAACAAAACGAACAAACCAAAACCAAAACCTACTCTATCATTCCTTTGATTTGTTCCTTTGATAATAGGATTCTTCTTGAAATGTCTCCCTTTTTCTCCTTTTCCTTTAAGCATCCTTCAAGGAAGCTTGGGTATATAACTATAGGATCAAGTACCACTTGATCCACAAATCCTTCCAGGCCTAGCTCTTATTGCTGTTGTACATATCTGAATATATTTTCTGAACCACAATTTAATCCTTACTGTGATTACCACATTTGAATCCCCTATCTGCTCATAAACTCCAAGTATTGCTCTGAGTATCAAGCAAGGTAATATTTGTAAAGTGCTATGCAAACAATAAAGAATTATATATGATATTATTGCTATTGTTGTATTACTGTTATTATTTGTTCAATTTGAAAATTATGGAGGGTCAGAATATTTTTCCTATCCATTTCAAATACCTCTTGATCTATGAAGCCTTTCCTATTTTCATCTGGGTTCATAACTTTGTCTTCTTTTTATTGAAGGTCCTTTACCATAGCTGTTTTACTTATTTTTATCTTTCTCCCAATACCTTACCTTCGAAAATATTTGATATCATGACTGAATAAAGGTTTAATTTTACAAGGCACCTCAAACAGAGCTGTGAATAATAGCTTGCCCAATAAACACCTTGACAAGGTTGAAGTTCCACTGCACTAGAAGACAAAAATGAGTCCTGACACATTTATGGATTCTTGGAGAAATTCATTCATTCATATATAGAAATAATCTTCTTATCTAGAAATAAATGTTATAGAACCCACAGACATTCCAATACCTATGGGCACAAAAGTAGTTCCAAATATAGTTAAAATACAAACAGCAAATCTATTTAATAGCAAAACAATCTAAGAAAAGAAATATTTTAAAAATCCCTATCAAGTGTGTTAGATCATTTCCCCTGGAACTTATATAGTCATGTAATTCTTCATATATAATAGTCTTCTTTAATACCACAAACTCCTTAATAACAGAGACTATCCTTTACCTTTCTTTGTATTCAAAGCACTAAGCCATATACACTAATAAATGTTTATTGACTGAAAAATTGCCAGGGATTTAGAGACTTAGCATTAAGTTTAACTTAGTATTTGCTGTTTAACCTGGAAGAAATGTATTACATTCTCTGTGCTTGGTTCTTCATCTCTTATTGGTGATCATGATCCCTCCAATAGCAAATTGATTTTTAAAGATATATATGTATATATATATATATATATATATATATATGTTCATATGTAATAAAATTCTTTTGAAAAATAAAATTACTGTGTAAATTAATGCATAAGCAATTAGAAATGTGTCAGCTGCCCACTATTTACAGTGACTATCAACTGATAACAAATTTGAACTGCTTATAGTAGAATCCAAAGCTCAGACTTTTTACCTATTACTTGGAAACATTTAAATTCCTCCCTGTAATTAATAATAATTGGGCACAGTTTTCTTTGAAAAAACAACTTTACCTCTATTCAACAACAGCAGTAACTAATGAGAAACCAAAGGAAGTAGATAATTATAGAGAATTCTTCTTTGCCACTCTCTAAAGAATATTGAATGGTAAGAAATAAAAAAAAATCATCTCAAATGAAGAGTGTGCCATCAGTAGGCTTTTAAGCAAGGAGACCACCAGGCTTATTCCCTAGCTCCCCACTTTGAATATCTGATCCTTAAGGGCAATATTGTCTCATCTTTGTCTTGGTATACTCAATAATTATCAGTTTCTTTGAATATAGTAAGTACCCCAAAATGCTTTTTGATTGATTTTGAATCAATGAACATAACATCTCTAGGTCACAGTTTCTTCATTTCAGAAACAGGTGAATTAGATTACCTTCTGTGATTGATGCGGGGTTGGTCAGCAAAAGGATGTAAAGCACTTAATACACATTAAAGTGCTAAAGTTCAGTTGGCATGTCAAAATCATTATATTTGAGTATAAGATACTTAGAGATTGATTGGATGCTGAATCATAGAATCTAAAAACTGTATGGGACTTTGCAGACAAAGACTAAAAACTCATTTAAAAAAATCCCAATTGGTCACCCAGGCTAAGCTTGAAGATATTCTTGCTGGGGGATACATTTCAATCCATTCTTCTTTTGGAATGCTCTTACAGATAGTGAATGTTTTCTCTCCATTGAACAAAATTCAACAGAGGGATTTTTTTTACTTATAAATATAGGAATTACTTCTAGGGGGATATAGGGTAAAGGTCTTGGGGGAGAGGAGGAAGAAGTTCAGATAAAAAAGTAGATTTAGCAATGGTACAGAGAGAAATAAATATAATGTATACAAAGGACAGCAAAGAGATATCAATGAATTGGAAGATTGACTTTAAAACATCATCTGAGAAAACTAGAAATCAGTAAATTTTAGATGTTCACAATGAAGTAGACATAATTTGACACACCATACCCTTCCATCAAATAATAAAGAAAGAGGGGTAGGGAAGAGTATGAACATTAATTAAGCAACTACTACTTGTCAGACACTATGTTAACACCTTTACAGGAATTATTTGAGACCTGAAATAATTCTCTGATTTAGATGGTATAATTATCCTTATTTTGTAGTTAAGGAAATTTAGGAAGATAAAAGTTGAGGAATTTGTTGATGGTGACATACCAAGTATGTGCCTATGGCTAGATTTGAGATCACATCTTTTGTTAGACACACTCTGTCCACTTTACACCATCTAGTTCTTCTGCTAAAATGCACATCTTCTGCATTGCTCTTTGGTTTTGTTTTAAGATATTTAGGATATGCCAACTATTTCTGTTTCCATTTGTCTAAGTTTGATTCCTTTGTTTTCCTCATTGGAACATGATCCCTAACTTGATCTCAGAGAGTTTGTGGTAGATATTAAGTACCAATGAGTCAAAAATAAGACTTTTCTTTATTAAACCCAGCACAGTAAGGATTTAATAAATGCTCAATGACTGACTGACTCCAAATTTGACATTCTAGCCCTCTGCATGCAACAGGTGAGTGAGAAACAGATCTGTTAATAATGCTATCAATGATCTTTACAACTAGAAGCTACCTACAGTGTCATCTTATAGTTGAGAAAAGTAATACCTAAGGAGGTTATTTAGTTTGCCCAAAATAGTGATTCTCAGCTAATAATGACAGACCTAGAATTAGGACTAGAGCTAGAACTACTTAACATAATTTTTCTGCTAATTATAATACTCAGTTTTCTAAGATATAATATTGGAATATAAATCATTCCTATAATTTTTAGGAGTATTGATTCATTTTGTAACTGCTTATCTTTTCTTACTTTCATTTTGGGGGGCCTGATGTTAATTGCTAAATTGACAAAAAGGTAAATGGAGGAGCCAAAGTTTGGAGTTGGGAAATTGAGTTGAAAGAGAGAAACTAGAGACATTCAAGTGTTTTGTGTGTGTGTGTGTGTGTGTGTGTGTGTGTGTGTGTGTGTGTGTGTGTTTGTGTAACAGGCTAATCTATAAATACTTCAAAGGAAAATTGGCTGTAATTACGGCAAAAAGAAAGGCTCTCTGTCTTGCATGTGCCTTTGAATTATGCATGCCATCTTCTGGCCTCCAGAACTAAGCATAATTGAGTTTTATCAGTTAGTGTATTTTGGTAAATAGAAACAGACAATTGGTACTTTATTATTAGAAGAAGAATTATTCAATCCCTCTACATAGTTATACTTTATACTGATATTTATTTAATAGCATACACTTTTATTTTAAATTGCCTTCAGAAGTGATTTCTCCTAATAAATTTATTATTTCTATCCAGAACACATGTTTGTTTATGTAAGAAGCTGAAAGATCCTTTACCATCATTTTTTTGATGAATAAATTAGACCAATGAACATCTCTTCCTTGAAATTTGCTGTTTTTCCCTTAAATGGAAGAAACTATTGTCCTTGTAATTGTCCATTTGATTGATGAGACATAGATTAAGTAATGAATGTCATTTTGGATAGAACCCTTTAATGAATAGAAGTAAAGAAATCCTGAAATATCAACGCTGATCTTGACAAATGAATTTATTTATATGTACTTGTAAGATATTATTGGGGAATAAATTGAAAGGAGTATATTACACTCATATTTCAATAAAGAAACTCAATTATTGACTCAAACATATATATATATGTATATCTATATATGTATCGCATACATATGGTATATTTAAATATTTGTATATATATATATGTGTATGTATGTAGAAAATCTGTTCAATGACTAAAATTATGGTGTCATTCCATAAATTTTGGAAAATTCTCTCTATTTATAGTTTTATTATCCAGAAATTCGGGTTTCAGTTACTTATTATGATTATAAAATAGCTTGGCTAAATATTGTAGCAGTGTGATGGACTGAATACATCTGACCTTGGAGTCAAGTTAACCAATGTAAACTGATTATGTGACCGTGACCAAGTGAAAAAATCTCAAGCCCCCTGCCCCAAGTAATGTTTTAAGACAAAAATTTACAAATGAAATTCTAATTCTCATTGTTGGGAAGAGTTTCCAAACTGGGAATTCACTATACCAATGGAACTACAAGATCCAAAGTGTAAAAATTTATAATAATAATAATAATAATAAAAATAATAATGATGATGATGATGATGATGTTGATCATGTCTTATATGTATATAGTAATTAATTTAGTTGTCAAAATACTCATTAGTAAGATAGGGAATCTATCATCTTCATATTTTATATAAAGAATTTGGAATGTAATTCAACTGACCTGAAATTACACAACTAGTCACTGGCAGACATATGAGACTAAATCAGTCTTCTGACCCCTGGTCCAATTTCTTTTCTACTGCAACAATATAAAGACTGTTAGACTTATGGAATATTATAATGACTTACCAAGTAGACTTGTAAAGTCTACTCTGAAGGTCACCAAAAAAATAGGATTCTTCTATGTCGAAATTGATCAATGTAAAACTCTAACTGAATTCAGTAGGATAAAACTAGATGACCTCTTCAGTCTGTTTGAATCACAGTCATCTAACAGCTAGGTTATCGGTAATAACTTCAATATTCTTCCAGAGAAAATAGTTTTCCTTGGTTAAATGCTTATTTTCTTCTAGAACCCTATTTAATTTTCTTGTATTTTTCATGTCAATGGAATATTTAGGTGGATGCTTAGCAATAAATGAATTCTTGATGCCTTTATTTTGTAGATACCTTTAGAGATGATGATTGTATCCATAGAAACTAATGAGAAAATCAAGGCTATAAGTATACAAAGAGAAGAATACCAGGTCATAGCCCAAAGGCAGTTATGCATAGGAGTTGAGATTTGATTGATCTAGTAAAAGAGATGCTATGGAGAGGGAAGTTAGCTTGGAGGACCTGGAGAGAATAACATGGTGGAAAACAAGAAAAGAAAATATATCCTGAGGGATGGTTTGTCAAACATGAAAAATGCTGCAGAAATGTCAAGGAGGATGAGGAATGATAAGGGAAAATTCAGCAGAATTTAACAGCTAAAAGAACATTGATTGCATTTCATAGAATATCTTCAGTAGAACTGTGTATTCCAAAGTCAGATGGTAAGAGTTTATAAATTTATATATATATATATATATATATATATATATATATATATATATAGTGAGAAATGGAAAACAATGAGTATAGACTCCTTTTTATATTCTTAGCAGTTGAAGTTTTTGCATTTGTTTATATAATCTATTTGCTTTATAGACTGTGAGAACCTTGAAAACAGAATAATCCTCTTCTTTTTAATGGTTGCAATGTTTCTAAAAGCAGTATTGAAAAATGAAGCCTCAGGTTTGTATTATTTCTTTTTATACCAGCTGTAAAAATGCACACATTGTTTAAATCTTCTAAGCATCAGTATCCTCATGTTCAAAATGAAGAAAACAAAACCTATCAAAAGTATTGTAAATTTCAATAGAATTTTTACCAATTATATGTCAAGGCAATGTATAGCATTCATTTTTAGAATATTTTAATTTTCAAATTTTTCTCCCTCCTTCCCCTTTCATCTTCTGAAAATAGTAGGCAATTTGATATAGGTTATACATGTGTCAACCTATAAGACTTTTTTCCATTTTAGTCACATTTGTGAGAGAAGAAATATATTGAAAAGAAAAACACAACAAAAAAGAATAAAGTGAAAAAATGTTCGATGTTCATACAAAGATTACCAGTTTATCTGCATGAGATAGCATTTTCCTTCATTAGTCCTTTGTATTTGTCTTGGATCACTGTGTTGCTGAGAATGCCTCAGTCATTCTCATTTGGTCATCACACAGTGTTGCTGATACTGTTTACAATGTTTGCCTACTTCTGCTCATTTCACTTTGCATCAGTTCATACAAGTTTTTCCAGGTTTTTCTGAAATTTTCCTGTTCATCGTTATTTACTGCACAGTAGTATTACATTGCATTCATATATATATATATATATATATCACAGCTTTTTAAGTAATCCCTTAATTGATGAGCATGTCCTCAAATTTCAAAATTTTGCCATCACAAAAAGGGCTACTATAAATATTTTTGCACATACTTGTGCAAAGGACCTACTGGTCCTTACACACTTTTTATGATTTCTTTGCAATAAGGATCTAGATCTAGATCTAGATGTGGTATTGCTGGATTAAAGTGTATGGACAGTTTTATTGCTCTCTGGTCAGAGATCCAAATTGCTCTCCAGAATGTTTGGATCAGTTTACAACTCCACCAATAGCTTATTAATGTTCAATGCTTCCAAATTCCCTTCAACATGTCATTTTCTTTTTTTTCTCATATTAGACAATATGATAGGTGTGAGGTGGTAACTCAGAATTGTTTTAATATGCATTCCTCTAAACAAAAGTGATTTAGAATACTTCATTAAATGCTATAATATTTATTACTTCATCTGAAAATATCCTTTTCATCTCCTTTGATCATTTATCAATTAGAGAATGTCTTGTATTCTTCTTAATCTGAGTCAATTTTCTATCCATTTGAGAAATGGGGCCTTTATCAGAGATATTTGCTGTAAATACTGTTTACTAACTAGCTTTCTGTTTTCCCACTAATCTTGATTGCATTGTTTTGTTCATAAAAAAGCATTTAAAAAATTGTATATATTTTACATTTTATAATGCTTTCCTCTTTTTGGTCATGAATTCTTCCTTTACACATGAATCATGCAGACTACTCCTTGCTCTTCTAATTTACTTATGGTGTCACCCTTTATATCTAAATCAAGTACACATTTTGAACTTATCTTTGTATAGCAAGTGATATATTGGTCTATGCCTAGACTATTTTCAATTTATCCTAACAGTTTTTGTCAAATAGTGAGTTCTTATGACAGAACTTGGTATCCTATGGGTTTATCAAATATAGATTTTGATGGCTAATTTATTACTATGCCTTGTACACTTAATTTATTCCACTGATACATTTCTCTTTTTCTTAGTTCTAAAACCCAAATATTTTTTATGATTGTTGCCTCATAGGTTCAGATCAAATGGATAGGCCAACTTCCTTTGCATTATTTTTCTTTAATTTCCTTGATATTTTTGTCTTGTACTCTTCTAGATCCAGATTGCTATTATTTTTTCTAACACTGTAAAATGACTTTTTGGTAGCTTGATTGGTATGACACTAAATAAGTAGATTAATTTAGGTAGAATTGCCATTTTTATCATATTAGCTTGACCTACTCTTGAACAATTGATATTTTTGAAATTGTTTAGATCTGACTTTATCTGTGTGAAGAGAGTTTTGTAATTGTGCTCATAGAGTTCTTAGGTTTCTCTTGGAAGGTGGACTTCCAAGTATTTAATATAATTTATGGTTATTTTAAATGGAATTTATTATTCTATCTCTTGCTTCCATATTTTGCTGGTGATATAAAGAAATTTTGATGATTTATATAGGTTTATCTTATATTCTGCAACTTTGCTAAAGTTGTTAATTATTTCTGATTTTCTTTTGGCTGATTCTCTAGGGTTTTTTTAGTATATCATCATATCTGCAAAGAATGATAGTTTTCTTTATTCATTTTTCTATTCTAATTCCTTTGATTTCTTTTTCTTTTCTTATTGATATAGCTAACATTTCTAGCACCATATTAAATCAGTATTAACTGATGATAATGGACATCCTTTTTTCTCCTCGATCTTACTAGGAAAGCTTCTGGTTTATCACCATTTCATGAAATATTTGCTAATGGTCTTAGTTACTACTTATCCCTTTAAGGAAACATCCACTATTCATATGTTCTCTAATATTTTTAATAGGAATGGGTATTGTATTTTGTCAAAAGATTTTGCAACTATTGAAATAATATAGTTTCTGCTAGTTTTGTTATTGATATTGAGATTCTTAAAGAAGACAATGTGTATAAAACATTTTGCACATTAAAATCATAAAATATCACTTAGTTTTTAGATGAGTGGCAACTATGACTAGGATTTAGAACACCTTGCAACCACTGAGTCAATAAAACTATGCTTCAAGTTTTGCTTTTATTGTGATCCTGGGTAAGTAGCTTAACTTCTGAAGTCTACTCTCTAAGATTGCATCACATGTCAGGTGTTATATTAAAGAATTAGTAAAGAAACTCATCTATATTTCAATTTTGATGATGAAACTCCCAAGAATTTCTAATAATAAGAAAATCACAGATTTCCTCCTATTCCAAACCCTTTTCCTGTACCTACTACCCCCCACTGCCCAGCATGAAAACATTCATTTGGAACTAGGAAGAACCTTAGAGGAAATTAAGTCCAACTGTGTTTTACAAAATAAGAGAACATAGTCTTGAGAGGCTAAATACTTGGTCTAATAGTCCAGACCGGTAAGTTCAGAAAGACTCAAATTCCTGTGACTCAAAATTTAGCACTCTTTCTATTATAGCATGCTGCTTTCTACTACTGCTCTGCCCATAATAGGGGCTTAACAAATGGTTATTGAAGTCAAATATGTAAATGTGATTTTCCTCATTATAAGTGATAAAGTGACTACCACCTACTTCCCCTACTCTCAGTACTCTTGAATCTGGCATGTGATTATACTCTATAAATATAGTGTATGAGTATCAAACCAATATGGTTGCTGCCTTCTAGGATGTATACATAATAGAATGCAAACACTTTGCAAAATTGAGTACAAACAACAATCCAAGACATGAACATATAGAAATATAGTTTCTCAGGGGTGGGAGGCAAGTGTAATTGAGTGAAAATCAGAGAGAATAGCTGTGGGAGTAACCCATCCAGAGTGACTGGGAGAAATCCATCAGTTCTTCTCTGATTACTCCTGGAAGCTTTTGTGGGAGATGAAATTTCAGAAGCTGCTTGTCAAACTAGAGGAAGAAGCAATTTCACGTAGAAGATGGTTAATAGCTTAGTGATGGAGAGGTGAAAAATGAGCATTTGGAAAAGGGGTTAACACTTGCTTTCAAAGAGAATAATGAATTACATATCTGAGAAAAGTCAAAGGGGGTCACTTTGTAAGTCATTAAGTAAGGTAAACTAAAGCTCTTTAATAACTACAGAGCCTCTGTTGTTTTATTAATGCTATAATTCCTTCATTTAATAAAACAACAGAGGCTTTTAAAAATTCTTTTAAAAATTTTTAAATTTTTTAAAAAATTCTTAAAATTCTTAAAATTTTGAAAAATTCTTATTGTCTTTAGAGCAAAGTGGTAAGCATTGGAGGAAGATAAAAGATTTTGATTAGACATAATCTTTTTCCTCTTGGAGCTTATAGTCCTGATGATAGAACAGAGATTTTTGAGGTTGTTCAGTTTGTCTAAATCTTTGAGACACCCCATTTGAGGTTTTATTGGCAAAGGTACTGAAGAGGTTTGCCATTTCTTACTCGTTGTAAAGATGAAGAAACTAAGGCAGAAAGGATTTAGTGATTTGCCCAGGTTAATATGACTAGTAAGTATCAGACTAGATTTGAACTCCAGAAGATGAGTATTCCAGACTCCACACCCAGCACTCTATCCACTGTGCCAATCAAATGGAAAGAACTAGATGGGATTTACTTGTGCATCCTCCAGATTGGGGTCCCCTCTGGTATACTTATTTTTTTTATCCTTAAGTTATGTAGGGCAAATTAGAGAACAAAATGCTCATCTCTCACTTTATTTATTATATTAAAACAGATAATACAAGTAAGAATCCCTTTCATTTCATTGTGAGAAGGAAATAAATGCTAAGGTTAGAGAAGTTAAAATCCCAAAGACCCTAAAGGAAAAAGTTTACAGCAACTTCAAGGGGAAAAATTATGCAAGACTGTCAATTTGATAAAGGACCTAAGGGATAGGTCCTAAATGCTAAAAGCTGAAGGTCAAATGAAGCTCCCAAATTTGAGATTCTTGGAATTGGGTTTGGCAGGCATAAGATCAGTTGAAATGAATAGTTTGGATGGCAGTACTACAAGTAGGTACTCTTCATTGCTGAGTGACTAGTTGGTATTATAATGTTGAATTTATTTGCTTGGACCAAGCCAATATTTTACTGATGCATAAATGAGTGGAAGGCAATGGATTTTGACTATGTTATGATTCACTTTTGCTTGGTTAAACTTGGAGATACTGGCAAATGTGTTTTTATTGAACAACTTTAAGATACTTAGTTTTTAATCCAGGCCTAAAATAAAATCCTAAAAAACATAGTCATGTTGGTATTATAACAGTTTGATAGTGGAAAGAGTAAACAGATTGAAGTTTGAAGTTTCTTTTTAATTGGAGTTAAATCATTAATTAGTTGTGTGATAACAAAAACAATAGTGACACTAGTATTGGTATAACATTTTAATGTTTAAAAAGCAATTAACATATTATCTCAATTCATTCTCTCAGTAATCTTTTAAAGTAAGTACTATTTTCCATTTTTCATTAAAAAGAAAACTTGGACTGAGAGAATCTAAGTGACTTGTCCAAGGATACACACTTAATTGTTGAATGAGGCAGAATTGGAATCCAGTGTTCTTTTTTTACATCAAGTCCAACATTATAACTACAATATCATCTTGCTTTATTAATCTTAGTAAATATGGAGGTATAAGGTGTCTTAAAAGGATTATAATATAAAATAAACTTGGAAAGATAAGCTGGAGTGATATTTGAGAGGCATAAAAATTCCCAGTTTGTATTTTATTTTAAAAGTAATTGGAGGGGCAGCTTGGTGGTGCAATGGATAGAGCACTGGCCCTGGAGTCAGGAGTATCTGAGTTCAAATCCAACCTCAGACACTTAATTACCTAGCTGTGTGGCTTTGGGCAAGTCACTTAACCCCATTTGCCTTGCAAAAACCTAAAAACAATAATGGGGAATCAATAATGTTTCTTGAGCAGAAGAGTGGAATGATCAGATTTGTGCTTTATAATCATAAAAGTTTTATAAATGATGAATTGAAAAGCAATGACATAGTCCATAGGGAGACTAATTAGGATTGTCTTTCTTTCATCTCCAAATCCAACCAGAAGATTCATTGCATAGTGGCTAACCTTCTAGCAAAGTACATCGGCATATGTAGGTAGGGGGATCCTTGGACATGAATTACAAACTTTTCTTCGTCTATATTCACAGCCTTATCATTAAGTTATGGCATTCCATGAATGATGCTATAGTGACATAGACTTTGAAATCCTACTCATCTCCAAGTCCTCCCAAAAAGGGACTGAAATGGGAATGTTGTAGAGACTAAGTTGAGAAGAATTAAGAGTGTTTTTTACTTTTTTCAGAGGATTATCTTAATGGAAAATTGTAGATTATATGGAGAAGAAAAAGGTAAAGCTTTTAGCCTAAAATCTCTGTGATGTCCCCCATTGTCAAGGTGTGAGACATGTTATAGTAAAAAGAAAGCCAAGCTAGGATCTTGAAAGTTCTTGAGTTTTAATCCCACATCTGATATTTATTATCTCTGGGATAATAGACAAACTACTGAATCTCTCTAAGTCATGTCTTTAAAAGAGGCTCAACAGAGATAAAGTGATATCAAATATAACTCAAACCTCAATATTACAAATAATAGCAAATATTATAATTATATTCCTCTCTCAAAGAATAAGCACCCATTTTCTCCCAACCATGAATCGAGTATTAGGCAAATGAATTTTTCCTTTTAGGAAGACCCTTTATAAAGGTATAGGATTAATAGTCAGAGGACCTGAGCTTACATAAAAAAATGAAATGAGTTGTTTATCAAAAAGAAGTTTGCATTTTTGCTCAGAGATTCTAGTCAAATGAATGTGAGATTTACTAGAATGTCTTTAGGCTGTACCCAGTCCATGTTTCTCTGGGGGATGGGTAATGGAAAGAGCCTTGGTCTTAGAGTCAACCAATCTTGTTTTGAATAAGTTCTGTCATTTTATTGCTTAAAGTGATATTTGACAAACTATTTTACCTCTCATTTTCTCTCACTGTCTTCTTATATGTTCTGTATTTGGACTTCATCATTCAACTAAAACTACTGTTAAAAAGTTACCCCAAACTCTTATTTTCCCAAATTAATGACTTTTTTCTTAATCCTCACCCTTCTTGACTACACAGCAAGTTTTGATGTTATCAGTCACCGTCTTCTCCTTCATCTTTTTCATTTTTTAAATCCAGGTTTCTGTCACACTACTCTGTCTTCACTCTCTTCTCACTTATCTGACTTCTCTGTTCATCTACTTTGCTAGATCATAGTCCAGATCAGGATGGTTAATTGTGCTTTCTTCTGCTCTCCCAGTACCTGTTCTGGACTTCTGGACTTCTTCACTTCTCTCTCTCTCTCTCTCTCTCTCTCTCTGTCTCTCTGTCTCTCTGTCTCTCTCTCTCTCTCTCTCTCTCTCTCTCTCTCTCTCTCTCTCTCTCTCAAACATGTATATACACATGATATTTTGCTTGGCAATCTCCTCAACTCCAGTAGGCTTAATTATGAAGTTTTGCTCCTGTTTCTCAAATCTCTATATCTGACACTAACTTCTCTTGACTTCCTGTCTCATATTTCCAACTACCAAATGTTCCAAAGATATCTTGAACACATGCCCCAAATTAAGCCTCTTTCAAAATTCCTTATTATTATTTTGTTGTTGCTGCAAGGCAATAGAGTGTGTAACTTACCCAGGGTTATATAGCTACTAAGTGTAAAATATCTGAGCCTAGATCTGTACTTGGTTCTTCCTGACTTTAGTGCCAGTGCTCTATCCACTGTGCCATATAGCTGCCCCTCTATCATTGCTGATGGTATCAGCATCCTTCTAGGTGCCTAGACTAAAACCTGGATGTTATATTGGTCTCCTTAGTTTCTCTCATTCCTCTATATTCAATCTTTTGCAAACTTTCAAGATGGTTTTATTCATAAAATCTATCATTTTCACTTCATTTTCTCTTCTGATACTCCCAGCACACTGTTTCAGGGCCTTTATCATCCCATAATATTGTAATAGTTTACTGGTTAGTCCTGACTCTTCTCTACCCATTCCAATTTATCCTCCACTCAGCTTTGAAATTTATCTTTCTAAAGTACAATTGTGTCCATGTCACCCACCCACACCCATCAGTGTCTCTCTGTCATCTTTAAAATGGAATAATGTTTAAAAACCCAACAAAATCATAATTTGGTTTCTTTTTCCCTTCTGGTCTTTTCACCCTCTAACCAATTCTATATACTCATCAATTCAGTAAAAATGGCCTCCTAGCTATTTCTTTCACTAAATCTCTATCTTGTGACTGAATACATCCTCACAGTCTTCTGTATTTTGTATTTTTCCCCTCCCCATCTTCACATCCTATTTTCCTTGGTTCTCTTCAATTGATAACTAAAATTCCTTTCTTTTATAAGAAGTCTTTCCTAATCGACTTTAATGATAATGCCTTCCCTCTGTTGGCTATTTTCAATTTATTTTATATATTGTGTGTTTATAATTTGTTTGTCCATAGTTATTTACATGTTGTCTTCCTTATCATACTATGAGCTCCAAGAACTCTCTTTTACTTTAGCTTAGAACTTTCTCCATAGTCAGCCTTAATATAATACTTTTGACTCAATGACTCTTTAGGCTTCAGTATCCTCATCTAGAAAATGGGAGGCTTGGATGTGTATGAACACTTTTTTTTTCCACTTTACTGCAATAGGCACTTTATTTTGGTAGTCTGGAACCAAACCCACAGTATTGTGAAAGCAAGCCTGTATTTAACTTTTCTACAGTGAAGACGTCTTTCCCTAGAAGAACAGGCTATTGCTCTGTCCAACCATATTCCTCTTTTTTTGAGAAGGACTCTAAAACTCAAGCCCTGGGGAAGAGTTCTTTCTTACCGTTTACAGCCTTCCTGCTTGCAGATGCCTTTCAGTCCCCACCTAAAGGTGGAGTATTTGAATACTTCAAAGTTTAAAACTCTGCTCTACAAGCTAGACAGGATTGAGCTATACTAGGCCCAGAGACAACAAGCTTGGTAGACAGCTCCAAAATCTCTTGCAGAAATGGCCTCACAGACTGCTACTGTCTCTCCAAACACAACTCTGGATGCCCAGTGGTCAACAAATTAAATCATTGCCATTTTTTTTCCAAACTATAGCTAAAATGGTATCTAATGGCTTTGAATTTTGGAAGGTTGTTGTCCATCTAAAATGGAGATGATATGCCAGCCACAGATTTAAAGTTGAAAAACACTTTTTTCTTTATGACTATACGTATATTATGATTCTTGATGAGCTATGAGATCTAGTGAGGGTACTATTTTAGTTCTTTTGAATAGTGACAAATTTTTTTTTAAGAAAAAAATCCTAGGCAAGGGGCAGCTAGGTGGTGCAGTGGATAGAACACCAGCCCTGGAGTAGGAGTACCTGAGTTCAAATCCAGCCTCAGACACTTAATAATTACCTAGTTATGTGGCCTTGGGCAAGCCACTTAACCCCATTCCCTTGCAAAAACTAAAAAAAAAAATCATAGGCCAATTGCCACAAACTTCATATCCAAATTAAATAGTATGAAGAGATTTTAAAGTATAATTTTTCTGGATATATGCTGATTCATCTTTTGATGCAATTTATGAACTTTATAGTTTAAATAAGAATTTTATTATGACAAACTTCATGTATATTGCTATAGCAGATTTTATTCTTGAAGTTGATTATGAAATACATGTATATTTTACATGCAAATATTTATTGTATATATACATACGTATTTGGTTATATATATTTGGTTTGCAAGATTTCCTAACCTTCACAGTATAGATTTAACTTTTAATAAAATATTCTGTCATATCTAATAAATGGTAGAGTTAATATATATGTAGTAGTATTTTTAAAGTGTGATACATACATCTGTGAATATACCTATCAGGGTCAGCTAGGTGACATGCCAAATGCAAGTTATAATTGTATCTACTTTCCAGGAGTTTTTTGAGGATCAAATGAGATTTTTAATTTAATTTAATTTAATGTGCAAAATTGTGTAATGCCAGGCAAATAGTTACTACTATATAAATTATTATTATCATCAATATTTTCTGATACCTCCTTATTTTCCCCTCTAGTAGACACATGATCTCATCAGCAAAGGAAATTCCTATTTGAAAACCATATACAAAAACAAAATTTGACAACAAGTCTATAACTTTTTTAAATAGGGAGCTGATTGGGGAAGTGAAAGAATAAGTGATTTGCATGTATTTTCACAGTTCGAATATACTAGAGGCTGACCTTGACTTTCCGATTGTAATACTACAATATACTCTTCCACACTGAACATTACAAGTCTCTAAGTATTATTATCAGTAAGTTTGTTTAGCTCACAAGTCTATTTTATTTTTCTAGTTCTTTAAAATTATAGGGCTGTTTAATACAATATCTGAGGTCCCAATAAGATCCAAATCCCATGATTTTATAATGTGATAACCAGGGTCTTCCAAAAAGACTGATAGATAGGAATAACTTTGTAGGAGCATTTCTATATGCAAACATTTAAAGAATAAGCACATGTTGTTATCACATTAAATATTTCTGTGCTTGACAGCCTGCCTAATGTTTCATGATTTAATTAGTAATATCATTTCCCAGTGCTTTGGCTTATCAATCATGCTGCTGTTAGTTTTCTTTCTAGCAACCTAAAAATAGTCAGATGGGGTTTCAGCATTAATCCCTTTCCAGTGATGAAGTGGGTCAATTGAAAGAGAAAATATCACCCATAAAAATTATCAGATCAACCTTACTCAAAAAGTCATTTTTCTAGCACTCAACCAGTATTTCTTTAGTATCTAGCTTGTGTTTCTATTCCCAAAGTGCCTATTAACAGGATTCTGTAGCAGGCCATTTAATAAGCATTGTGACTATGAAAAGCAGGGAGAATGCTTTGATAGAAAAGAATTGGAAAAAAAAGCAGCATCTATCAACTGAGAAATATATTAACAAATACAGTTATAGACATATATTATTTATAATTATGCCAAAAGAAATTATGAAAGGAATTATTTTGGTGAACTCTAAATAGTTTCATGAACTGATGCAGAGTGAAGTCAGCAGAACCAGAAAAATTTTAAAATAGTAATAGAACTATAAAAGAACATCTTTGGAACTCTTAAGAAGTCTGATCAATACACTGATCAGCCACAATTCTAGTTGACTAAATAATAAAAACACTTTCCACCCCCTGACAAAGAAGTGATGGATTCAGTATGCAACACGAGACATATATTTTTGGACATAGCTTCAGTATGTTTCTTACTGAGATTATAGCCCTGAGTACCATTCACATGACTAGAGAACAACAGACGATTTTCTCATAAAGGAGAGAAAAATTATTCTGAGACAACCTAAAACTGCATCTCTAATGCAATATCTTCTCACCTTAAGGGAATTTTAAGAGTTCATGTATATTAACCATATAATTCTAGATATAGAGATGGAATGGATCTCAGATAAACTTGTTCAAATGATGAAAATAAGGCCAAGAAGATTAAATGAATTAATTGTATTTCACAGAATTAAGTATATGTCAGAATTGGTTTCTCTGATTCCAGTGTCAATGTAGTTTCCCCTGGATCACACTTCCTACCTAGTATCAATGTTGTATTCACCATGGAAGAGATATATCATGGAATTTATAGTATATTTGAGAAGATAGAATTAGCATATATAAGTTCACTATACAAATTCATGGAATATATATATCTAATTCTATCAGTTTAAGATCTTCAGGTAAATAACATCCTTTCCATCTTGCAGAGTCCAGCTACTTTATAACTGAAGCTGATCAGGTCATTCTGAGACATCCAAATCTGTATCTTAGAAGACATGTCATAAAGACATTCCTGAGGCACACAGAGGTTAATTGACTTGTCAAGATTTACAAGAAATGATTAATAATACATTTTTAGAATAATCAATTATTTTAATTAAATAACAGAATACGCTGGAAATTAATTATACAACAGAAATTCAGAGGAGGAATATATGTCAATTAGAATAGTTATAAAAGGTTAGATGAGGTTTCATGGAGAATAAACTTGAATTAGGCCTTGAAGGATGATTACAAAAATAATAATTTTCTTTTTGTTTTGTTTTGTTTTTGCCTGACAATAGGGTGTCCAAAGCCACACAGCTAGGTAATTATTAAGTGTCTGAGATCAGATTTGAACAGTCACCTAGCCACCCCCCAAAATAACAATTTTCTTACAACAATTATGGGTGGTGAGGTAAGAGTTATTGTTTCTTTCTTGCAAATGATTAAATGACCCATAGAGGTTGCAGTGATTTTTCTTGTCACCCTATTAGGATATGGCAGATTCCTAACCAAACCAAGGCCTCTTAATTATAATTCCAGTTCCATAGTGCTTTTATCATATTGGAAATGTTGATTAACAGAGGGGAGGCAGTAGGATTTTTTGTTTTATATGTATTTGCCTACACTGCATTTCATTGTCAAAGACAAAACAGTCTGCCTAATTAGTGGACTTCTCCACAAGACCAATTTGGTATTTGGAACTGGTGTAATGCTTTTCCCACTTTGCATCTCTCATTGCCAATGTTAAAAATCTTGGAAGTTAAACATAACTGACACTTTGTGTTCATGCAGAAGTCCAAATCAGAGACAGCTTTTCTGTTCTACCACTAGATTGCTTTGGCAGTGCTTAGTTCAATGAAACCCAAATAAGTGAAAGGAAACATTTCTTTGAAATATTTCAGGAAAGATAATAAGCACAACAGTGAAAAATGTGCACAGGAGTTCAGTTGAGGAGGAACCAGATGCTATTTTCTGACAGCAATTTCTTTGGTGTTGTTACACTTCCATGGTCTTTTGATGCATAGTCACACATAACCAAAGATATCACATGCAGCTCTTTAAAAAGAATATGCTTCATTTATTACAAAGAAAGAGTCAAAATTGTGACTGGTCAACCAGAAGAGCCAAAACTATGAAGGAGACAAAACTCTAAGTTTTAATGATTATGCCCTGATTTCAATATTAAGAGGTAGATACACATTTGGAAACTGTGACCGACCCATGATCCAGGGACAGATCACATATATTTGACAGGGTATTATTGTGTGGAGTCAGTCTTCAAAGTCATACTTGAGGAGCCTCAATACATTTGCATTGTTTTTTATTTTTGCATTCTTTAACAAAGATATTCTGCAACAAGATATAATAAAGGTTTTAGAACTGTCTGGTGTCCTGGAATGTTCAGAGGAAGAAGTATTACCCCCCCCAAAGCTGAAATTTTGGGGCAATTATGATCTTTTAGATTAAAAATGAACTTGAGACACCACTGGAAATTCTTTTTGTTTTTGCAAGGCAATGGGAATAGTCAGATATTTATTAAATATCTGAGTCTGGATTTGAACTCAGGTCTTTCTGCCTCTAGGGTTGGTGTTCTATCCACTGTGCCACCTAGCTATACCTCCCCTGGGAGTTCTTAAAGGGCAACCAATTGAAAAGAAAGAGTAGGGATTCTGAGAATTGAATAGCATTAGAAGTAATGGGGAGACAAAATCTTTGGCCTTTCTAGGACTTTACAAATTGAGAGGGCAACACAAGGACAAAGGGAAGAAACAAACAAGCAAAACAAATAAACAAAAACACTGAAAACTGAGATGGAAAGGAAAACTGAGCTGTAGAAGAGAAAAAAAGTAATAAAGAAAAGTCATTGTGCCTTCCTAGGCATCCCAGGAGAAAGGAATGAAGCTGAAATGATCAGTTGTTCAAGGGTTGAAAAGTTAAAAAATATGTTTTTTTCAACTTTTTCTTCGAGTACCTGTCCAGTAATAGACACTGTAATACATAATGCTTACATTTGTAAAATAAATGTTTACTGTATTATGATTTATTTTTACTTAGAAATAAAGATGTCAGGGTTAACAAAAGAGAAAAATAATAATTTAGGACAGAGTGCCCAGTTTCCACATATTAGAAATTTTTCTAACTGGGGGCTCTGTGTTATTGTGCTTAGATTTATGATTTTCATTTAGCAAACTCATTAGAAAAAGAAAGTGACCATATGGATTTAGGACAATTACGTCATTTGTACGTTTAAAAGTGAAGTAATTGTTGTAATGCAGGTTTCTTCTTAAATATTCATTTAGAAAAAGAGAAGGTGGATGGAGAATTTAAGGTCAAACCCTATCATTACTCCATTCTCCTGAAGATATAGTCATAGAATTAATCTGGTATAATTCCTTGCTGCCCCTATTCCACAGAGAAGGAAGAAATAGTAATGATCAAGTTCTAAGTGGCCAACTCTACCCTTTATATTATCACCTACTAGTATTATAGAGATTTTAAAATGCAAAGCTTTACATATGGATCTTTAATTCATAAATAATAGATTTTAGAACAGAATAGAACCTGAAGGGCATCTAGTCTAATTACTTTTACTTTCAATGTCCACTGAATGTTTTTCCCCAGTCCTTATCCAGTCTTCCAATATGGACTAAATTCAAAGTTGAATTTATCTGATTAGTTCTATCAAAAATTCTATATTGAGAGGATATGTAGATAAAATATTTTGGTTTGAGCTTTTTTTTTTTCTTTTGTAAAAATGAGTTATAAACAAGATTAGGTCTTGATGTGAGTTAAAGGTAGAAATTATTTCTATATATAGCAAAAATATGTAGAAATAAAAAAAGATTATGATACTTTACCAACATTGATCTGTAAACTTTGAGATATCATTCCTTTCTAACTGCTCCTCCTCTCACAGAGGGGAAAAAAATAATTTTTCCAAAGCCTCACAGTTGTTCGGGTACAGCCCTAGGATTTCAACCAATATCTTTTAAAACTAGATCCACTGCTCTTCCAGCTATGCCATTCTACTTCTCAATTCAATCAGTTCAATGCAATGGAAATGCCTACTCTTTTCTAGGGGTCATTTGAGGTGACCAGTTAACAAACAACAAAATGGAAAACTGTTGCCTTCAAAGAGTTTAGTTTCTTACAAAGGGAAAAATGCTACATAAATAGACCAGGACATAATTGGAAATTGGACAGTATCTTTGGACTCGGTCTACCATATCTCCTTCCCATTCCAATTTACAAGGTATCTATGCTACATGCTGGTCAGTTTCCTTATTGTGTCATGTTACTGCCATTTTGCCTTTTTTTTCATGCTGTTTTCCTTGACTCAATTAAGAGTTCTTCCACTTCAGTTATATCTTACTCATTTTTCTTGGGCTTGATCCCTTCCCATCTCCAAAAGCACTCTTGGCATAATTCTACCCAACAGTTATCTGATATCTTCATTCTCTACCATATCTGCACATTTGTGACTACACATAGTCATAGAAGGTCATGGGATAAAGAAAGAATACTGGGCTTGGGGGTGGGGGAGGAAGCCCTAATTTAGAATCTGCTCTCTGCTATTTACAAGCTATAAAACTGGCAAAATAACTTAATTTCTTTGAGACTCAGTTCATTAAATGGTAAAAAATGGGAATAATAATGTGTACATTACCCAGCTTAGAGGGTAATTGTTATTAGAAAAGTGCTTTTATACTGTTAAGTGCTATATAGATATGAGCTAGTGCTATTGTATCAAATTTAGCACTATATTATAAACTACATTATTTTTGCATATAGCATAATTCTGTGCTTATAGAAAGTTGTTCATAAATATTTACTGATTGGAATTGAATGTGAGTCACTGTATTGCATAACTTTCAATGTCGTATGACATAATCAGGGAAAAATTAAAGACAGATAAATTATTTTCCTTTGTCACAGATATAATATTCAATTACTAATATACTTTCTTGCATTGGCAAATAGTAAGACAATTATGGTAGTTTTCATTTCACCAATAATTCTTTGGTCCAAAGTGGTAGACCTTTCTGAATTATTTTAAGATCAGTTTCAATTTATTAGCTGACTTCACAATTCCCCCAAGCCACAGGGATTTATTCATATGGCAAACATTTAATTATTCACACAGAAGGTAGACAGATAGAAAGAAAAGAAGGAAAGAAGGAAGTAAGGCAAGGGGAGAGAAGGTAGGGAGGAAGTAGAAATATGGGAGGAAGAAAAGAAGGAAGGAATAACGAAAGGTTAGAAGGAAGGGATGGAAGAATATGAGAGGAAGAAAGAAATAAAGAAAACAAAGGGGGAGGGAAGGAAGGTGACTGGAGGAGATCAAGAGAAGAAGAAAGAAAGAAAGAAGAAAAACAGGGGAAAGAAAGAATGAAGGGAGGAAAAAAGAGGGAGGTAAAGTGAGAGGAAGGAAGATAGCAGGGAAAGAGGGATGATGCCAGGGGAAGGAATTGAGGAAATAATAAAGGAAGGAAGATTAAAAAGAAGGAAGACAAGAAAATGAAGGAGGAAAGGAAGGAAGGAGGGAAAGGGGGAAATGAAGAAAAGAAATGGAGACAGGAAGGGAGAGAGAGTATTGATTGGAGGAAAGAATGAAGGAAATAATGGAAGCAGAAATAATGGCAAGGTATTTTTCTGGCTGGTAATAGCTCCCCAATTCTTTCAATGTTAATTTTCTCTGTACAACAAGACCATAAGCCCCTCATGTCCTGTTTTTGGGATATCAGTAACAACTAGCATTTAGGCTTCAATGAGTGCTTAAGTTTCAGCTAACTATTCAATCAAATCCTTAGGCTCTCAGTTTTAATAACATTTATCTAGGAAATTATTATGGATTTAAAATTTTGAAATAAGAAATTAACTTTGGAAAAATCAAGTCAATGAAGTTTTTTAAATCAGACTTATTTCTATACAAAAGGAAGGTAGAAGGTGAAATTTCTACTGAATTTGGGCTATAAAATATATAGAAAATTATGATGCCATTGTTTCTGATAATTAAGTGGAGGAATAAGGAACATTAGAAACTTGAGTACTGAGGACACTGAAACACAACAACTTGCATTACTGTTTATGTATTTCTTTTTTAATCAAGTGATAGATCACTTGCCAAGGGCAGAGAAATGATACATGAACATTAGTGCCCTAAGGGTGCTAACTAGTACCCTGTTAAGCTTGTGTTTTTGAGTTTTACTCATATTTCCTTCTCCAAATACTTAGTTTGGGCTAAGAGTCTCATCTATAGAATTGTAGGTTGATTATGCCTAAAGAATAAGATGAACAGGAGGGCAAATCTACGATGGTGGCAGGAGAGCAGGACTTTCCAGAAGGTCTCTTACCAAATATATTCCAAAAAACCCTTAAAATTATGATTCTTAAATAATTTTAGAGAGGTCAAAGCCACAGAAAGCCCAGAGAAACAATTCTCTAGTCCAAGGTAACTTGAAGATCTGTGGAGAGGCTTTGTTCCACCGAGGGGAAATTGGCATGGCAGTGCAGCTCTAGTCTTCCAGGTAGTGCCTGTAGGGTGTTAGGTCCCTGGAGGAGCCTACTTGTGGCAGCAGAAGCAGTTTCCAGACCTCCCAATCTAAGAATCACCAACTTGGAAGATCAGTGTGGAAACCTCTACCAGAGTGAACATGGAGCCCAAGCCAGGTGGCCCTCAGTGCAGTCCTGAGAAACAGAAATAGGCCCACAGAGCCACCCAGCAGCTACTCCCAGAGCACTCAGTCCATGGAAGGTAAGGGGGTGAGGGAGATTGTCAAGGTCTCTCTGCTAATCCTGGGACAGGAATCTGGGTGCTTTAATTAGACACTTGTCACAATCTGGGGCCCCTGGCTATCATAGAGCAGGGAACCTCCTCACAGTTCCAGGAAAGAAAGGGAGTGTTTGTGGTCATTCATAGACCAGAGCACAGGCCAGGAGAGTGGTCAGTGATATTGTTGTTGAACGTACTGATTTCCTTGGGGAGGGGTGCCCCAATAACACTCAAAAGCTCAGGAAGCACTTCAAAACCAGGTCATAGACTGAGGAATTAAGTAAACAGAAAAAAAGGAACCTCACCATAGCCAATTACTTTGGTTCACATGGAAGATCAAAACACACTCAGAAGATGACAAAAGCAAAGCTTCTAAATTCAAAACCTCCAAGAAAAATAGGAATTGGGCTCAGGTTATTGAAGAACTCAAAAAAAGATTTTGAAAATTAAGTAAGGGAGGTAGAGAGAAAATTGGTAAGAGAAATGAGAGCAACACAGGAAAATCATGAAAACCAAGTCAAGGAGATAGAAAAAATCCAAAGAAAACAACATGGTAAAAACCAATTTAGGTAAAATGGAAAAAGCTGTCCAAAAAAAATTTAATGAGGGGAAGAATACTTTAATAAGTAGAACTGGCTAGATGGAAAAGGAGATAACAAAGCTCTCTGAAGAAAAGACTCCTTCAAATGTAGAATGGGCTAAAGGAAGTTGATGACTTTGTGAGGAATAAAGAAACAAAAAAAATCAAATGCTTGAAAAACTAGAAGAAAATGTGAAATATCTCATTGGAAAAACAACTGACCTGGAGAACAGATCCAGAAGAGACAATTTAAAAATTATTGGGTTACTGGAAAGTCATGATGAGGAAAAGAGCCTTGACTTCTTTTTTAAAGGATTTCTACAGGAAAATTATCCTAATATCCTAGAAGCAGAAGGCAAAATTGAAGTTGAGAGAATCCACCAATCTCCACTGGAAAGAGATCCAAGAAAAAAATAACTCCCAGGAATATAATAGCCAAATTAGAGAACTCCCAAGTCAAAGAAAAAATACTACAAGCAGTCAGAAAGAAACAATTCAAATATGATACTGCAGTCAGGATTACACAGGACCTAGCATCATCTATATTAAAGGATCATAGGGGTTGGAATATAATATTCCAGAAATTAAAAGCTTGGAATTCAATTAAGAATTAACTACCCAGAAAAACTGAACATCCTCTTCCAGTAGAAAAGATGGACATTTGATGAAATGAAACTTTCCTGTTGAAATGAATAGAACTGAACAAAGTATGATCTCTAAGTATAGGACTCAGATGAACAATAGAGAGGGTGGGATAAGAAGAACTAATTAATTATGAGGAATTTAATGATGTTTCGCTGCTTGTATTCCTGCATGGGAAGATGATACTGATAACTCATATGAATCATCTCAATTAATAGAGCAAGTAGGAGGAGCACATGGCACGGGAGAGCTGAATATGAAGTAATAATATAAAGATGGAGTCAATGGGTGAAAAAAGAATGTACTGGGAGAAAGAAAAAGGAGAGGTAGAATAGGCTGAGATGTCTCATGTAAAAGATTCAAGAAAAAGCTTTTAAAATAAAGTGGAAGAGGGGAAGGTGAGGGGGAACATGTGAGCCTTTATTTTCATTGGAAATGACACCAAGAGGAAACAACATACTTGTTTAATAGGATATGGAAATCTATCTTACCCTAAAGGAAAAGGAGAAGAAGGAGATGAAAGGAAGGGGACAGAGGGAGGGGAGGGGGATTGTAGGTGATAGAGGACAGGGTAGATTGCAGGAGAGGGTAGTCAGATTCAACGCACATTTTTTTTGGTGGGATGAGGTGGCCTGCCTGGGATTGGATGGTTGGATGGTTATTGGGTGTTCAAGGTAGGATTTGGTCCTGAAGCCTGTGGTCTTTCAGCTGTGCCACTTGACTGCCCCATAGCACACTTTTGAGGAAAGAAAAAGTGAACAGAGAGAGAAAAAATAGAATAAATCTGAGTGGGGAGGAATTAATGGAGGGAAACACAATCAGCAATAGTAACTGTGGAAAAAAATTGGAAGCAACTTCTCTGATGGGCTTATGATAAAGAATATGATCCACCTCAGAGACAGACTGATGGAATCTGAACACAGACTAAGTTCAATTTTTTCCTCTTTCTTTCACTTTATTTTTCATTAGATTTTTTCTATTTTGTGGGGGAGGGGGATTATGTTTACTCTTCTAGGAAGGCTATGTTAGTAATGTATAAATAAATGAAAAACATGTAATAAAAAAATTAAAAGAAAAACAACTTAAAATTCCCCATCTACATGAAACTTTTCCTCATCTTCTTACCTTCTAATTTCCTCACTATCAAAATATTTTATTTCTGCTTTGAATATGGTTTATATATTCATGTATGCATGCATGCATATTTATGTATGTGCATATGTGTGTGTGTGTGTGTGTGTGTGTGTGTGTGTGTGTGTGTATGTGTGCATACACATACATCTCCTGCCAGAGTACAAGGCTCTTTGGGGCAGAGATTGTTTCATTTTTGTCTTTGTATGCCCAGTACCTACCAGCATTGAATAAATGCTTGTCAATTGAATAAAAAAATAAGATGGACAATGAAAGTTATAATTTGCTAGACAAAGGTATTGAAGGCCTTTATAACTGATATTTTGTTTGGTTGCTTTTAGGGGGAAATAAAAACTGTGCTGCCCAAACACTAATGCTTAAATGTCTTAAATTATAGAAGCATTCCATAAATCCAGGGTTTTCAGGCAATTAAAGTGAATTTAAGGGTGAAGAAACAGAAAATTCCCTAGGGAGATTTCAATTTTCTCCTTAAGAAAATTAAATAAAGTTTTAAAAAAGTGGACCACAGATACTGACCTTGAATCTTAAAACTCTTTCCATAAGAGTGCAAAATGATTTTCAGGGAAAAACACAGATCAAAAATGTAAAAATTTAAAAGACACCTCCCCCCACTTTTCAATTATAATTTCAAGGTTGAGGGTGAAGATGTGTTTTCGTTGACTCTTTAGATATGTCTGATTTCCTGGGAAGCTTTTACATAATCAGCTTTTTTTCCTTTACTCGTAGCAGTTTGAGTATATGTTAACAATTTCTGGTTGCACCAAAAAGAAGATATGAACCAAAATCTGATTAAAATCTTTGTTTTCCTTGTAAAGTGAGATTGGCTGCATTTCAAATCCTATTAGTTTATTTTGTATAACTACAGGTCTTATGTTTTTCATTGAATAACTTTTATAATTGTTTTGGATTTAAAGTCAAGGATTTCTTAATCATTAAATGATAAATTTTATTATGGGTGTATGGATGCATTTTTTGGTTTTGTTTCAGTTTCCATAGGTCTTAGAATCTTAATTTTATTCTAAAATCAACATAAATGCTCACAATCAGGCATTTTCAACTGAGATGACCTGAAATACATGCTAAGATTTTTCTATTCAAGGTAGAAGGGTGAATGGTAGAATGTAAGCAAAGTCAAACCAGAATAACCTGTGAATGGAAATGACAACCTTAGGTTGACTTTTTTGGTGCAGTGGATAGTTGTTGAGGGGAAAACTGAAAGAAATTAGGTAAACTTTTGCTTTGGTTTACTAAGAATCAGGACTTAGAATTCTAACTGGATATAAGATTCCATAAAGAAAAAAAATGGCAAATACATATTCTATGGGAGTTATCACATCTAGTCCAAAGGTTGTAAAAAGATAAAAGGAAAGAATAGTAGGCAGCAAAAGATATCAGCATGTTGAGGAGCAACTGGAAATATAGCAGAAAGATTGAGACCAAAGTTAAAAAGCATTTATACCAAGATAAGTGGCAACAACTGAGATATTTTTGTTACAAAGGAAAATCCTGGAAATATAGGCATAGGACTATACATTTCGAACTAGAAAGGGCCTTTCTTAGAAGATATCTCATCCAAATGGTCTCAAGGGATCTCAAGTGACTTTCTCAAAGTCACAAAGGTAAGTCACAAAATATCAAAGGTTTAAGATTCTCTTTTTAATGGTAGAATATCAGGGTTTTCCAGGAGAAATAAGAAATATGTTGGCAATCTGAGATCATAGTTTAAATTATTTGGAATGTAAATTCAGGGAAAGTATTGATTTAGGTTAGGCAGTACCTTCTTCTTTCTTAGTTCCGGTCTTTAGGGATCCATATTGTGGACCTTCCCTTGAATCATTATGCTTTTCTGATTCAACCAGGTTCATACCATATTATAGTCATTTCATATTTATTAAACTGAATTGATCTAGACTAAATCTTCTGTTAACAAGACTTTATAACAATATATTTTTGCAATGATAACATATAGAGAATTCTTGCTATATGTAAATTTATATTATGCAAATGTTACTTTATATAAAAGATTCTGAAAGAAATCCATATTCTAAATTCTGCTATTAATTTTACTGTATATTACTCTCTTTCTGCTCCTGCCTTTCCATTGGGTGTTACAAAGCATCCCACCTATTTCTCTCCTAAAAACTAAAACCAACTTCTTTTCTGAATTGAAAGCAAAGGAACTGAGGCTTAGAGACCTTCATACTAGCTAGGATTGACTTAAAGGCATCAATATCCAGAGAAGAAAATTTTCTCTGTCTACCTACCCACCCTTGTGTCTGGCTACTGCATCTATCTTTCATCAATCTGAGTATGCTTCCTGGCCACTTTGTGTCTTCAGTCCTCTCCTGTACGTGTCTGACCCTCCCCCCCACATGTTTGCACCACGCCTTTGCTCCTCTTGGTTCTGGTCAAACTCCCACATAATTGGTCTTGGTCCCTTGTGTTTCACCTCCTGTTCCATTTCTCTCACTCTGACCCTCAAATGTCCTTGAATGATGTTCCAGGCACCTCTCTTTATAGGAGAGTGGTTCCCTTATTACCTTCCTCTCTCCATTTCCTGTCCAAGTACAGATTTGCATTTTGTAAAACATCTTTACTTTGATTAGAATGAAAATTGTCTCAATAGTGAATAGTCTTCACATGACAAGTAAATTATCAGAATTTTGTCTTCATTATAGAAAAGTGTTTGAAGACATATTTCCATTTCCATAACCTAGTAGAGTAATAAAAAGATAATTGCAAATGAAACTACAAATATGTTATGTAAAACTTTATCTTATTTTTAAATATATAATGAATTTATTATGAAAATTTTTTCTCCCCTCCCTCCACCTTAGATATGGTAAACATTAGATACACATAAGTATATATGTGTAAAATCATTCTCTACATAATTCTATTAATCAGTTCTTCTTCTGGATGCAGATAGTGCCTTCTTCATATGTCCTTCATAGTTACATTGTGTATTTATAATAGTCAAAATAACATAGTTGCTCAGAATTAGTATTAAAACAATATTGCTGTTAGTGCATACAATATTCATTTGACTCTGCTCATTCCCTCTTCATTATTTCATGCAAGTTTATCCATGTTTTTCTCTAAAATAAATGAGCTCATCATTTCTTATAGCACAATAGTAACCCATCACAATCATATACCACAACCTGTTCAATCATTCCTCAATTGATGTGTCACAGATTTTCAGTTTAAAAAGTTTTCCCTTGCAGGCCCAAATTTTTCATGAAATTGCTTTTGGATGCAGCAATGCCCAGAAATAAGGCAATAGTTTAAGTGATCTTTGTAGAGTCATTCATTCTATGTAAATGATATTTTACCTATCCTAGTTTTGTTAAACACATATACCAGAAAGCTTAATCCTCTCTAACCTATAGATCCCCCTCTTTTCAGGATGAAGAACAAGATGGAAAATTGGAATGGCTAACACCTAAACTAATGGGGTTCATCTAAAAGTACTTTGTGATAAAGAGGTTTACTGACCTTCAGGGGCAACAATATTTTATTTAACAGAAGCAACTAGTGATAGTTAAAGAAAATAAATGGGAAAATACATCACAAACAGATGGAAAAATCTAAGAATTACAGTTTTTTGTTATGGAAATAAAAAAAAGTAATGCACATGCTTCCTCTCCTTAAGGAGCTGAGTAGAGTCAATCTAAATAAGATGGAATAAAATTGAGGCAGAATATTGAAGTCAATAGAGTTCTTGAGTTAAAATCAGATCATAGGAGTATTATTCTAGTGCTACTATTTATTATTTCTTTATTTGGAGATTGGGTAAGTAACTTACTTTATCTCTCTTAGATTTGCTTTCTTCATGGTGGAAGGTAAGAACCTTGAGCTAACATTTATATACAGTGCATTAATGTTTGCAAAGGGCTTTACAAATATTAGCTCATTGTATTCTAATAACAATCTTGGGAGGTAGGTGCTCTAATTTTTTCCCTTTTTAAGGAGGTGGAAATTAAAGAAGATTGAGGTTACAACACTCTAAGACAGTAAGACTAGTAAAACAGGATCAAAATACAATTGTGTTTGATACTGGATAAACTCAGGTCTTGGCTTCAAGTCCAGAACTTTAAAAACTTAACCACCTTGAGGATGGTCTTGTTTTATTTCTTTCTGTATCCCCCCAGTTCCTACTACAATGGCTGATAAAAAGGAGGTCCTTAATAAAGACTGATAGTTGCTTTATAAAAATGAGGGAGTTGAGGTAGATAATCTCTAAAGTTTCTTCCCACTCTAAATCAATTATAGGACAAGTCTGTAGATTTAGAATTAGAAGGGAGCTTAGGGGTCAGTAATTCCATAGACTTATTTTACAGATATTAAAGTGTTCAAGAGATGAAACATAAAGATGGATGCCAAGTGCCCAATTAGTATTGAAGAAAATATGAATTACTGGAAATGTGTTGAGGAAAAGGAGAGATCCCTGCAAGTTGTATTGACAGACATTTATTGCAGAATGTGAGTCAAAAGTTAACAGAGTTCTCTACTCTCGTAATAATAGCAAGAAAAGAGAAGCTATAGATATAAGATACATTTCAAACAATATGTTAACAGGATTGATTGGCTCTCAGAGAAAAGAAATGAGTCAAAAAAAACCCTTCAGAGGTGATGAGATTGGGAGATTGAGTCATAATGCTATTGATAAATCTAGATGGAGAAGTCAAGAGTAACTAAGAGTCTATTGTTTTGGGAGCCAAAGCCAAAGTTCAATTTGTTTTGTAATCTGATAAAGGAGGTACAGGTGAGAATGGTGCAATGGCATGGAATTTTAAGAAACCCAGAAAATATCCTCTATTTTTAGGTCCCCAGTCTATTTTTGATCCTTGGTATTTCCTCTTTGTTCCCCATATTGTTTCAATCCTCTCCTTGTTCTTTTTCAAAAAGCATTTTCAATTTTCCACATTGCTAATAGAGCCTGAAAACAATCTACAAAGAGTTTTGTCTTTTGAAGAGATCAGAAATTCCATGTGCCATGCATTTGCAAATATGAACTGTAACTAACTCATACTTATCAGCACCAAAGTGATCCTTTGTGCTATCAGTGTCAGAATCAGTTCATGACATTTTGGAATGTTTTCAAATAAGTGAGCTGCCATTTCACACTCAGAGCATAGCCTTTAATGTGATTATTATCACAACAGTTTCAAATAATTTCAGTCAAGGATGCAATATGTACATGCTAGTCCATTTACCTAACAGGTCCTTTTTAGGCTCAGGGAGTTAAACTCAATCTTTGTCCTCAACACTTGGCCTCTTTTTTTCTTGTTCTTCCTTTGCTCTCTGGGGCCTTTCCTAAGAGTGTATGGAGCTTGCCCAAATTTCATTTTATTTTTGATTGCCTGCCAGTCAGATAATAACAGGCATCTGATCAAGAGTTTCGTTAAGTGCTTCATCCAAGAGTATTTATGCTACATAAATTATTCATGCAGTATCACCCTGGACAAATCACACTTTGATTATGCAGTCATTTTTCAGTCCATTCATTTATCAGAGAAGTAAAGATCATGAGAGATCATAGGAGCCACAAATGTGGATGCATGATGAATTTAGGGTTTTCTGTCTCCTGAAGATAGGCGCTTAGCTACTTTGGTAAGAACAGCCACTGGGATATTACCCACCTCCAGGGGTGAGGATAAAATGATATGAAAGCAATTTGGAAAATTTAAAGTATTGAATAGATATGAAATAAAATAAAATATGAAAAAATAAATATAAAGGTGTATATAAAGAAAGAAATATATGGAACTGTGAAATAAACAGTCACTGAATTTGAAATTAGAATGGCTGAATTGAACTCCCTATTGAACCACTTTGCCAGGTATGTGACCTCTTTAAGCTTCAATCTAAACCAATAAAATGGGATAATAATTCTATCAACAGATATTCCATTTTATAATAGATAAAAGATTAAGAAATGAGTGGAACCCTTCAAGTCAGTAAGGGTTATCCTTTTATAGATGAGTAAACTAAGTTATTTATTTGTTTTCATAGGTAGTAAGTAAATGGTAGAGTTAGGATCTGAATGAAAATTCCTTGACTATAAAGCCATTTCTCTTTCCACATAAAACCTCTCCTTTACCAGACATATCTAATCAATTGCCAAATCTTGGATTACCCAGCTGTAATCAGCTTGCTAGAAGGATTATTAAATTTTCAGTGCAAGCATTTGCACCTCTGAAATTAGCAATCTTTAAATCAGAGCTTGATTTAAAAATAGTCTAGACTTAAAAGAGTTGGGGAAAAATGTTAAAAATGAGGATTAAAATCAAATATATGCTTGCATACATCACCTCTCCTCCCCAACCAGGTTGTTAAACTTTTATCAATATATACTTGTATTTGTTAACATTGAAACTAGAAGTACAGTAGAAAATTTGGGAATGAAGTAATCAGCAGACTGGGGGCCTGGTGACTAGAGGGTGATGATGATGATGATGATAATACATTGGCACTTAAATAGCACTCTAAGATTTTCAATGTGGTTCCACAACAATGTCCATTTTTAAAAATTTATTTTATTTTTAATTTATGAAATAAAACAAGAATTTCCATAATGTAGTACAATCAGCAAATAGACAACAAAATTATCACATATTTTTTCTTTTTTCTTCCAAACTCCCCCTACATTCTAGAAATGACTACCATTAGATACAAATATATGTGTGTGCACACATATGTGAGTGTATGTGTGTATAATCATTATATTTATATTTCTATGTATCTGTTCTCTCTCTGAATGTAGGTAGTAACTTTCTTCATATGTTCTTTGCAGCTAATTTGACTTTAATTTAATTTTTTCTTATTTTATTTTAGTTAGTTTATTTTAAGTTTTCAGAAATTTATGGTACAATAAAATAATTAGAGACTAAATTTGTAAATTGGCATTGTGAGGAATGTAGGGTGTTTAGCTTCCACAGAAAGTAAGAGGAGATTACATTACAAAGATTACATGACATTACATTATAAAGGCTGGAGTTCTGCCTGTGACTGTTGGTGTCTATGTGTACCTATGTGAGTATAAGACTAAAGAATTAACCCCAACCTGATCAGATCTGAGTTTAGATAGGCCTGCTCCATGGTTTGACCTAGAGTCCTTGTCCTTTACAAGACCTACTGCTCAAAGAGGTTCGTGTACATTCACTCCCCTGTGCTCATTACTATAAAGATCAGGGTGGAAAAAAACATTATTAGAGAGTAGCATTGATTAGATTGTCAGCCCAACCAATGTCTGGCATAAAGGGGAGAAACAAGTCTTTCAAACTGCATAAAAGACTGGACATTGTTGTGATTCTCAACTATTCTCGATAGGAGAAATGACTCTCCTCTGCAGAGAAGTTTATTAATAAAAGCTCTGGACTGCATATTTATGATTACAAGTCATGTGTAATAGATATGTAATATATTTATTGTAAATTTCTAAATCATGGTAACTGTTAAAAAAAACTTCTTAGAAGACTTTGGAAATTTGCAAATTAAAGTTGGAGATCTGAGAAAGGTTGATTCCAAAAACAAGTTTACAATTTGAAGTTTAAATTTACCTGGTACTTAAAAATTGCTTCTTTAAAACTCTTTTTACTATGAAAATAGAAAAGTTTGTTTATATCAGAGCACCTTAAAAATAATTAAAATTTAATTATGGAAAGGGAATAGAATTTTTAAAAAATGAAGAGGGATAATGAGGAAGGACTACCTACCCATATCCATTGCTACTTGGACCTAGACCTTGTTGTGGATAATGGAGAGGGAAGGTGACCGACCAGGAACAAGCATCCTTTTGGGAAGGGTGAAGTAAGCTCTTAAAAATTACAAAAATTCTGGGGCGGCTAGGTGGTGTAGTGAATAAAGCACCAGCCTTCAAGTCAGGAGAACCTGAGTTCAAATCTAGTCTCAGACACTTAATAATTACCTAGCTGTGTGACCTTGGGAAAGCCACTTAACCCCATTGCCTTGCAAAAAAAAAAAAAAACCCAAACAAAAAATTACAAAAAAAAATTACAAAAATTCAGTGGAGTAAAGATTAGTCCTTTAGATAGTCTTGGATTTACCTGGGACATACAGTACTTTGCCCCTGAAAGACCATTCAAAGGATGTAACCCAATCAGTTGAAACCTCTTTAAAGCAGGGTCATAGGAATGTGAGGGTGCCACATGGGTCCCCTTTTAATCTTTTACCCTGGGTTAAAACTGAAAACCATAAAGAAAAGATGAGAGGATTTGAATAATTTATGAATATGAAAAAATTTATTTGACTTTGGAATATATTTATAAGGAAATAAAGAAAAAGTTATAGGAATGTGGGAGATCTGCCACAAATCTTTGAAAAGGAGATACCATTTTGTTCTGAAATAAAATAGGGTGATTGTGGCATATCAGAACATAATATAAATTTTATTTGCTATTTGACATTAAGAAATTTATTAGTTGGGCCAGGTAACTGTAGCAGTAGATTGAGCACTGGCCTTGGAGTCAGAAGGATGGGAGTTAGAATCCATACTCAGACACTTGCTACTTACTAGCTGTGTGAATTTGGGCAAATCACTTAATCCTGATTGACCTTGTATTCAGGGCCATCTCCAGTCATCCTGATTTATACCTAACCACTGGACCCAGATGACTCAGGAGGAGGAAGTGAGGCTGATGACTTAGCATGGCACCTCCTCACTCAAACCCAATTCATGTGCTTTTTATGACATCACCTCCCCAATGTAATGGTCTTTTTTGAGAATGAAAGACAAACATCATCATCAACTGCTTGATTTTAAGGAAATTACTGCACTTATGCTTAACTTATTTTACTACTCTAAGATAAGAATGACATCCAACTCCCAGAATTTTAGTGAGTATTAAGTGATATAGTAATCATGAAGTTCTTAAACAATAACTGGCAAACATTATAAATGTTGGTTATTATTGTTACTTAATATTTCCTTATTTGAACATAATTATTCCGAACTAGATAACTCATTACTGGACGTTAGATGCGATTGTTATAAAACGCAAAGGTACTCAAATAGATGAAATTCTGTGTAAGATAATTTGGAAATCCCAAAGCTTTGGGGAGCATATTTTAAACTATTATTATTCTTCTATATCAAAAAGATACTGTTAATACAGGTAGCTTCTGTTTGGTCTGGATTCTGTTGGATCATGAAATGAAGTACTAAAAATGTGATAAAATAGATATTTGAAAACTTCAATATTTAATGGGATGCATTTTGTTTTCAAATAACAATGTAAATGATGACATAACAACAAAAATAATATCAATAATTAATAATTTATTGCTTCGGGGAAAAGTTGCATGGACACAGAGATATCCTCATTTGAGAAATCACCTTAAGATCTTGCATTCAAGAAGGGTCATAAGATCTTATCAGCCCCGCTCAATGCATGTTATAAAATTCTAAAGCATTGAAGTCTGAGAAATTAGGTCCGAAATAATAGAATCCTTTCTCTTACTCCTTGTTCCAAGGGGATATTTTAATAAATACATTATTACATTTTGCTTTTATCTTGAAATATTTGGCTATTGTTTCTAAAAATTTTGAAAATAAATGGAATGACTTAAAGATGTGACTCCTACACATAAGCATATAGTAGGCCTTGAAGTTGCATTTGAATCAACTTAATAACAATACACTTAGATGCAAAGATTTCCTTCTTTCCTAAGGGGTGAATGGCCAATCCAGTTTGGAGTCTTATAGTAGCCAGAGATATTCAGGGAGAGTTTTGAGTAAAGTATACCAAGAATATGATTATTCTACATTTCTAAAATATTGTTTTTATATATTTTTTTTGTTTTTGAACATAAAAATAATAACCTACACTTGAGTTGTGATTAGTGAAATCCTCCTATTTGAGGTAAAACCTGTTGGGATGGTAATTTGAAATTGTTCTGAGTTTGTTTTTATATATGGCTACCTGAAAGGCCCACTAAACCAATAATCTACCCTTCCAGGAGAAACTAGAATATACTATAGTCTGAGTATTGCTACAGATCAATGTCTCTCTATGGAAAAGTTCAGTGATGATCTTGATACATCCTAAAGCAGGAGTTTCTTGCCTCAGTTTCCCTAATGGGTAGTCTTTTTGAATAGGAAATTTTCTATCTGGTTAACCCTGAGCCTGGCTTTTGATACCGTGTGAATTATGAGGAATTTTGCTGCATATTGACTCTTAAATATGACATCTGGAATTAAATAGACATAAAGGAGTTTTCCTTCATTATTTTTTTTGTCAGTTCAGTCTGTGCCCCAGAGGGTAAAAGTATTGATATTATCATAATTATGTCTCTCTTTTTTCTCTATTAAAAGATTTCTAAAATTGAGTAGTTGAAATGAAACATTTTGCTTGATTTATAGATTTAGTATAGAAATATGTACATATTTTTGTTATGGTATGCTGAAACTAATAATTAAATTAAAACTACAGTTTTCAAGTTCATATTATAATAAAGGGATGATATCCTCCTAAGGCAGAATTGAATAAAATAATAAGACAAAGAAGTAACATAAAAGTTTTTTAATCAAATTTTGAAAAAGCAATAGGATCAAACTGTTTTCTCTAAAAACTAGGATGTATACATAGCTATATGTCTTGCTCCCAAATGTTTCTGTTTTTTTAGCAATACATTCTGAGGATTTTATATATACAAATTCATTGATACTTAAAAGGAAGGCGAAATAACTTTCCTACTTGAAGCATCTGTTTTAAGAAGCAGAAGAGTTCATTTTCCAAATCAAATTGTTTTTTTAGATTTTTTTTAATTTTTTCTTCACTCTCTTGACAGTATTGTCCATATTGTCACAGGTTTTGGAATAAGAGAGAAACAATAAGTCAACCAATTGAATTATCTGGTTTCAGGTGTACTATTATGTTTTTATGACTGCCTTTAATAGGAATAGAAACATAAGGTATAGGAAGATTTTCACAGAATTTAGAAGGTTGTGTCAAATTGAATTGAATTTTGTTACTGGTAGATTTTAACACAATTAACTAGGAATTTCTTCAAATAACTTGGAACCAGAGAAGCAGAGCATCCTTCAGAGTTGTCCACAAAATGAGATCATGAAACCTATTCTAGAATGTTCAAGTGGAGATTTTGCCAATGACTGGATGACTACATGTTATATCTAGGCCTCAAGATAGAATATGCTGGTTAAATGCACATAGAGAGTAGGTTACTAGGATATAAGAAGATTTAAAGTTATTTAGTCTTGCATTGTTGTGTTGTTGTACTAAACAACACAAGAGATCAATTCCCAGTGGTCTTTTTTAGGCATGTAATTCTGATAACAAACATGGCAAACCTGATAAACAAGTGATCATGTGAGTGGGGATGAGACTACATCCTCAAAAATCAAGGGGGAATGGTGGGAATTGTGGGAACCAAATTGACTCCATCTTATAAAATTGTTCCATTCTAAGACTTGCTTCTCATTTTCTCTCCTTCTCCCAGCTGTGAGAATTGAGCAACATCTTGTGTCACATCTTGAAAGGCCCTGAAACTAACTTCTTCCCTCCCAACTCAGAAAATTCTTAATCTTTCCTCCAATAAGAAATCAGATTACCTAATGTTGCATCTTGGTTCATATCCAGTTTATTGTTTTCTTATAAAATTTGTGTGGAATCTTTCTTTGTAGCAATAGTGGTGCTGGGATGGTTTAATCCTTCCCAATTTGTTGTGCTCCTTTCCAACATGTTGATAAGCATAAAAGTTCAAAAATGTGTTTCTTTAGATATTGCAGATTTCAAATTCTATTCAATAAGCATACAAATATCCCTATGCTTCACACCCAACTAAGTTTATATATAAGTAAGGAATATATTTATATGAAAGAATCAATTTTAATCATAAGGAATCACACACTAACATTCTAGAGCCATTCAGGTTGACTTGAATTTTACATTAATTCCAATGTCAGTATATTATATTATTAGTGTTATGTTTCGTTTCTTGCACCTCACCTTAATTGATGTTACATTGTTTTACATAATGCTTTGAAGCAACTTACATATTCTAACTGTTATTATGATTTCTATTAATATGTATAAGGTCTATGCCTTTGAATTTACTTCACGAGTTTATAATCATTCAACCACCTCTCAAACTTGAGGTCATTCTTCTGTTTCAAAGAATGTAGAACCATACTAGGAAGATTCATTCAATTTTTCAACTCCAGACTTGTTGGCAGTCAGCTTGGTGAGGTAATCAAGTGTAGCAATGAGTAAACTAGTTATTATGCTGTCTAATTCCAGTTGATTAGTGGAATTCCCTTGGGGGCATACATGGAGAAGAGGGTTCAGGAATGACTTACACAATGACTTAATTCCATTAGATTAACTTTTTTTTTTGAGGGACGACAGGGTTTCTTTAGTCTCTCTATCTATCCCTGCCCTTTGTATGGCTATAGTATCCTCTCAAACCTGATGGATACAGATATAACGTAAAAAGGTCTAAATTATGGATACAATATTCAAGTTCTCCAAATCCTTTAAGAAGAATTTGAACATTAAAAATATAATATTGAATGGAACTTTTAAAAAAATTCTTAAGCGAAATGTAATAGTTGTAATAATTCAAAGAAAGAAGTGGAACAATTCTTTACCCTTCCCTCTTCTGTGGTGACAGAAGAATAAAGAGTTGTGATCATTTTTTCTATCAGAATTGCTTGATTCTTTAAATCACCCCACATTTCAAAACACATTTGTTGTCATTAGGGTTGCTTTAGTTATGTTGTGATTATAGTTAGCTTTTGTTGGTGAAAGAGATGAATGGATTAAATAATGTTGGGAAACATTGTTCTATGCTAATAAGATCACAGATATAATCCCTTTTCCAAACTAACTTTCCATTCAAAAATGCATTTGTTAAATTGATATCATTTTTGAGATAAAATTTCCCATTTAATGGCAGATTATTTTTCTTTAAAGCTACTTATCTGCATTAAAAATTCTACTCTCTTCCTTCATCACATTATGGAGGTGACATATTCTTAAATACAATGCCAAATTCTGACAGATTCTATAAACTTAGAAATGCTTCAGATAACACTTGATGGGTTTCTAGTTCATCTAATGGCCAAGAAAAATTATTGGTGTTCATCATCAGAAAGTTGGCCACAAATATATTTTGTTTTTCAACATAAATAACTCATGAAAAGAGTCAACAAAGGTCTAGAGAAATTACAATCTATATCAAGAAAAAAGCGACCAAAGCAATGAAATGAGAATTTATTGAAATATTGATATATTATATTATATTGCTATATTATACCTGCTAAAGATAAGTCAAGGAGAAATTTATAGTTTTTGATATATATTATGCAATCTGCAATTTTACCTCTATTTTAATAGCAAGTAGCAAAGTGGATAGAATGTTAGGCAAGCAGTCAGGGGGATTAGAGTTCAAATTAAAACCTTGGACATTTACTCTCTGTAGGACCTTGGACAAATAACTTAACTTCTGTTTGTCTGTTTCCATATATGCAAGTAAAAAAAGTAATAAAATACAAGTCCCTTTGTTTTTGTGAGCATCAAATGAGATAACATTTGCAAAGCATTTAGTACAGGATCTAATATATAGTAGTCACTATAAGTATACTTATTCCCCTTCTTTTATATGAATATTTATTCCTCTTGCTTTCTTTCTTTCCTCTTCCCTCCTTTCCTCTCTGCTTCCAGGTCTTCTTCTCTCCTCTCTTTTCATTTTCTAAGTTCCCATGACCCTGCACTTAGTGTGCCCTATTAAACCCATCTATCATCTCTTTTTTCCTTTTCCAACTCTGAAAAGGTGTGTCAATCTACTCTATGTGTATTCATCATGACATTAACTTTCAAACTGAAATGTCCTTCCCTGGCCACCATTCTTCCATATGTTTTACCTTCCTTAAAGGTAAAAGGAATATTAAAGAGTTTTCATTTTTAATCCTTAGCTATTAACACAGTGCTTAGAGAATTGGTGCTTAATAATTTTTCATTTCTTCCATATTCATTATGAGTTGAAATATTCTAGAATTTCATACAATGAATTCTACTACAGATTGAAAGTAGATGAAATTAAACCAAGAATGAATGTCAAATCCTCTAAACCCTGAAGGAAGAAGGATGAAGGAAGAAGGAAGAAGATGACTTGTATACCTTGAGAGAAGAGGGTAAGAAGGAGAATATTTCAGATGAAGAAAAGGTAAAAGTCACTATGAAAGGACTTCAGGATGCAAGAAGCAAAGTGGTATACAAGTAGGAGTAGGAGACTCTGATTTGAGTCCTAGACCTGATATGTGTATTATTCATGCAAGAATGCATGCATACATGCTCATGAGCATGTATTAACCTATACACGGTGAACTATATGTGTGTGTGTGTATCATGCCATATATATATATGTGTGTGTGTGTGTGTGTGTGTGTGTCCTATCAACTCACTTGAATTATCTGAACCTTAGAGGATTAGTGTCAGAAAAAACACACTTAGCAAAATAAAAAGCACTGTAGACATGTGAGCCATTTTTTATTATTAAAAAGTAAATTATTCAGTGGAACAGGATTTCCAAAATTGAGAGCTAACATTTGTAAAACAGTTTAAGATTTACCAGTGTTTTCCTTACAAAACTTCTGAGAAGTGGAGTACAAATATTATTAACCTCAATTTTCATAAGATCAAATTGAAGTATAGAGAGTTTAATTGCCTGTATCATAGGTCATTCTGTGCAACAAACTCCAATGACTCCCTACTATCTCTAGGATCATAGACAAATTCCTGTGTATGCATTTAAAGTCCTTCATAAGTCTCTCTTTTCCAGTCTTATTGTATATTATTATGACCTTATCATTATCTATGACTCGTTTCCACAAACTGTCATAGATTGACTCCTATACCTGGAATATACTCTCTTCTAAGTTTCATTTAAGCTCTGCTCAAGTACCACCTGCTTGTTCCTTCTACGTGGTCTCCTCAATTAGACCATGAGCTCCATATTTTTACCTTTCTTTGTATTCCCAGTACTTATGACAATGTCTTATATTTAAGTACTTAATAAATATTTCTTGATTGATTAATTGATTTCCACATAATACAATATAATACATGGTTGGAAGAGATATTTATGGTAAGAAGGTGAAGAATTATGTGGCCAGGTTTAGCATGGAGACTGAAGTCACGGAATATGACAGCAGGAAATAGGGCAGAATTATGATAGAATGTATGTGGAGCAGACTAGGAAGAACTGGAATAAGGAATGGTCTATAAATTTTTCAAAAGTCTGTGAAAACTGATAACTGGGATTGAGAAGCTCTGCATTCTTGGCAGAACCTAGGAAAAGATTTGTAGAATTATACTGCCTTGGTATTAAAAACAGAGTTTGAAAGGCTAGGAAATATGTGACAGATATTTTCTTCCAGATATTCTTTGTGCTTCACTTGAGAGACCTGGGCCACTAATGTCTACTTTCTTGGATTATATGATATGGATATGGGGCAAGGAAAGCCTAATTATAGTTTTCTCTTTGAGAACTTCTGTATGAAAACAGGCAATTTTAAACTTAAAATCTGGCCATTATTATGGCCAACTAGTAGATGATTCGAATGCAAAGCTAAAGCTATTGGTATCTATTAAATAAATAATGTAGATTTATTAAAGATTTTAGAGTAGGAGAGTGACAGAAAGTTTTGTCTTTCAAATAGTATATTATAAAAGCTAAATAAATATTCCTGAAATATCTCTGTTTTATGCAAGATGAGTTTGGAGGGAGGTATTAGAGACATACTATATTAGACAGAGGGTCTCACTTTAAGAAATCAAGAAGAACTGGTAGTTGAAGAATCTGAGGATATCAGAGAATTCCTGACAAAAGAACCAGGGTTCCAAAGACAGTGGGATGGGTGGACAAACAGTAAGAATGTTAAAGTAAGTTAGGAGTCTACTTTGATAAGGAATAAATTAGGATAATTAGAGCAACAAAGGTGAAAGTTTGAAACATGGAAATGAAGAAATTTTAAAAATCAGCAAGGGAGAGTAGGCAAAGGGTAATGATCATTAACTCCTAGTTAGCATCCTTGGAAGCAACAGAGTTTGTTATGGATATCATTCAAAATAACTTGGGGGGAGAAGCACCTATGAATAGTCTTGCTTTTTTTGTGATATGAGAACCAAACTACTCTAATTAAATAACAGGTATTAAAACTATATATTGCAATATAAAGTATACTGGATTTGGGGTCAAGTGTCCTGTGTTCTAATGTCATTTCTCCCCTTTATCTAGCTGAGTGGTCTTAGGTAAAAAAGCACCTAAACACTCTGGGTCTTTTCTCTCCTATAAAATGAAGGAGTTGAAATAGATGCCTTGTACAATTTATGATTTAATGTGGAAAGGTATGCTGTCCTAGAGGATAAGACTGAAAATTTAAGCTGAACCCTGATTCAACTCTGATGAATTTTGTGTGGAGCCTTTTAGTATATTGTCTAATGCTGGTTTGATCCATAGCTACAATCTAATACCTAACTATAGCTATCCATCTTGTACAAAGAGTTAGTTGAGAAAGTGTTCCTGGCTCTTTAGAACTTCAGTACTTCCCTAATTTTGGGATAAAACAATGCAGTACACCAGTATTATTAATAGTGGGGCAACAATGTTCTCCCCAGAAATGCTATTTTTCAAATATCTATTCACACTAGTGTTGAGATAACAGCTCGATCCAAGGATGTAAAAATGTTCACTGTATTTATGAAAAAGTTGATGTTTTCTTTCTGAATAAATGAAATAGGCAAATATCTTGAGTCAACAAATAGATTAAATGCCATTTACATTTAGATTGTAATGATGAAATTGTCATATTGTTTACAACTAAAAGATGATCGTGCATCATTTCATTTGAATGTGTCTTTGTTACCTTCAGGGAACAAATATTTTGGGGTGGCAAGTTCAGAGATTTTTCTTTAATAACTTTCCTTGTCTTTCTGACTCATTGTGCTAACATACATTTTACTCATCAAGCATTTCATTCAAGTATTTCATACTTTTTTCTTTGTGGGGTTTTTTGGGGATTTTTGTTTGTTTTTTAGTTTTTGTAAGGCAATGGGATTAAGTGAATTGCTCAAGGTCACACAGCTAGGTAATTATTAAAGTGTCTGAGGCTGGATTTGAACCCAGGTTCTCCTGACTCCAGGGCCAGTGCTCTATCCACTACACCACCTAGCTGCCCCCTACTTCATGTTCGAAATCTCAGTATTCACCATTTATCTGTGGCCAAATGTATTTGCCATGCATAAATTCTCTATTAACCCTAAGTTTTCAATGAGACAATTTTTCCTCTATCAGTCCACATTATATCCCATTATTTGTTGTTCCCCACAGCATATTCAGATCTACACATTTCCAAGTCTGACTGAATAGGGAAGACATTTATATCAGTTATAAAAATCAGGCAGGATAATGCAAGTCAAAATAAGCAACTCTATTTTCACCCCCAGCAAGCTGACATGCAAATGTGATGCTATTATTATTGGAGTCCTATTACATAAGATATTTTCCACTATTTTCTGACTGATTACAGAGTTTGAAAATAGTGTGATGATATAGCAAATCCATACTAGAGTTCTACAGAATGAATTCTTTAGAGTCTTAGTGCAATTTCTACAGGAACTACCAAAATATTGAATGTTCTTTACATTTTAGTAGGATTAAAAATGAATAATCTCCTTCAGAAAAAAATAAACAAACCCCTACTCTCCCTTAATCCATGGTATATTTTGATTTGATTTTTTATTTCTTTTGTTTTTGATATAGCCTCAATTTTCATATTTTTCCCTCCCCCTTTTTCCCAGAGAGCTAACTTTTAAATCAATTTTATGAAGAAAAAGAAAAATACTTTAAAAATCCACTGAAAAATACATAAAACCCTAACAATCATATGTTAACACAATGATCTACAACTCTTGAACCCTCACCTATGCAAAAGATGGGTTAAAGTGCTTTCTCATAACTCTTAAATGAATACAAGCTTTTTATTATTAATTTCACAATGTTTATTTTTTATTTTTTAGGTTTTTTGCAAGGCAAATGGGGTTAAGTGGCTTGCCCAAGGCCACACAGCTAGGTAATTATTAAATGTCAGAGTTCAGATTTGAACCCAGTATAACATTTATTTTCAATGGCTTTATTGCTGTCCTCTTCATGTACATTGTTAATCCACATAATTTTATGTAATAGGTATTAGGATTTAAGGAGACCAATAAATGTGCACTCATCTTTCTTTATTTTGTAATAATTAATTATGTAGTTAATATTTCCCTTACTTTTTTGTAAAGTACAGGCAATCAAGTGCAGTGTTTAATGTCATTTTGTATGTGTCCTAACATTTAGACTAGGAATGGTACATATTACTTAATAAATGTGTACAAATGAAACAATGTGCAGTTTTTATTTTTCTCCTAAGATAGGGTTTGCGGTATGTCTCTATAAACTAGAGTACTGATTACCTTCAAATAGAAATTGTGAAACCTAACACCAAGATTTGAACCATTAAACTTAATTACTTTGGACTTTATGTGGAGGTGGGAAGAAATTGTCACCTAATAATATGATTTCATGAGTTTTAGGAAGGTAGCATACCTCACAAAATTCTGAGACTTATGAAATCTTAAATTCTTAGAAATAAGTAAGACCAATTACCTCCTTTTACAGACGAGAAAAACTGAGCCCAAGAAAGATAAAGTATTTTGTCGAAGGTCATATAGCAACTTAATGGTTTCTCTCTTCTCACTGATTCCTAAAATCATTTTGATAAAGACCATACCCTTTTATACTAAGAGAATAAAGAAGACTTGGAAGGTATATATGCCTGAGACTCCTGTCTTCTGCCATCATAATGACTAAAATTCACAATGAAGTAGAAGTGAATAATAGCAAGGAGAATAGGTTTGGATAGAGATCAAGAGACAATTGTATGCCTAAAATAAGTGGAGGTTCAATGATTTGGCCAGGGTCACACAGCTGTTAAATTTCTTCATGTGTCTTCTGTGTCTGTGTGTGTCTGTATAATGTGTGTTAGCGAACCAGGAACAATAAGAAACACAACTTTCCTGCTACTGTTTCTAAATGAGATGAGTCAATCCACTGTCATGTAGCTCCACCAGTAACCTCTGTAACTTTGTGGAAGAAAGTGTCCTCTCCTTGGTCACCACTTCTCTAAATGTGCTGTTTTTTTAAAAATTATTCTAAATCTATCGAGGACAGAGATAGTATTTGGTTTTATATTTATATTTTCATATTTTGACATAGAACTTAGCACATAGAAAGTATTAGTAAATTTTTTTATTTATTCTTTTTTTCTAAATGAGAAGTAATGAGGGACACACAACTCTTCTCACTCAAACAATTTTTTTTCTTTTTTAACTTCAAGTGTGACCATAAATCACAGTCATGTAGACCTAAATCTAAGAGTATAAATCCCTCTCTGTGAAATGATAATAGAAAGGTGAAGTCAACAGGGAATATTCATTGAATTTTTAATCCATTCCATCTTATCCACTCTCATGGTTATCCTAGTCATAACTATATTGCTACAAAATTCACTAGCTTATTTCCTTAATTCTCTTCCCTTTCCACTCTAAATTTAAAAGAAATGTAAAGGCCATTTTCAAGTGCTGAAGTCCAAGGTATCAAAAGCAATATGAAAAAAATCAAAAGTTCCAAATCACTGAAAATTAGAGAAATAAATTTTTTAAAACTCTGAAGAACCATCTCACTACTGCCAACAAAAAAGGAAAATAACAAATGTGAAAAGAACAATGGAGAAAATGAGTTTAAATGTTAAAAAAATGTAATATCTTCTTATTTACTCACATCAATTTTAAATGAATTTAATTATATAGATTCTAAGTCTTCTTACAATTATTGACTTTTTATAGTTTGATTGCCCCTTATTTCCCACTGTGACTCCTAAGTATGCATCTTTTTTCAAACCTGTATCCTTCTCCACCATCACATATAACTCTGAATGTCACTTACCTGTTTTATTTCTCTTATTTGACTAGACAAAAATCAATATCTATTACTCTGCTTAATCCTATAAATCCTAGCTAGATTTCAAGCCTTAGTTCAACACTCCACCTTCTTCATGCAATCTTACTAGATTATTCTTTCTTCTTAAATTTTTGTACTCCTGTAGTGTTTACTCACATACCCACACACAGAAGAATATATGTATGTGGACATATGTATCTTACACAGAGGTTTTTAGATACACATGAATTTACATAAATAGATGGCCATATATATTTGCATATATACACATGCATGTGTTTAGATACACACAAATAAACATAAACATTTATAGATATCTGTGTAGGTATATATATGTATATATTCTGTCTCTAATCATTCAAAGGACATGTGTTAAGTACATATTTTCTGGGTACTGGAAATTCACATGCTAAAAATATCAAATAGCTTACAGTTTACTAGGGTGAAACAATATCTTTATAACTAAGGGAATATAGGATAATACATTTTTCTATAACTATGTTTTTATGTATATCTTTCTTTTACATTGAAATAGTTATACATATATATGGATATACAAAGTTATCTAGCTCTATCTAGAAGCCATATATATGTACATAAGAACAATAATATGAGAAAAGACTAAAAACAAGGAGTCTCTTAATGGACAGTTAATATGTTTGAAGGAAAAAATATTTTATGTCTCAATTTTACCCAGAAATATATTGTGTGAATATATGTTGTTAACTATATTTTGAGGTTCAAAAATTCTCAAGTTTTTGAAAGTTTGGTATCAATTTGATTTGAAAGAAAACCTAATGAGTCATTTCTTACAAGTTTCTTGTTAGTGCTCATCAGAGTGTTTTATGTATTTTAGGACAATATGGCAGAAAAAGAAGACAGCCAGATCAAACAATTGCCAATACACATTTATATACATAGAACATAACAGATCAGAAAATACCCTCTCAGTAATTAATAAAACAAAGAAACAGATTTTCATAAGCATCATTTCCCATGTCTGGCATTTGATTAGTCTGGCATTTTAGACCCTTGGCCAGAGTTTGGTATTCTCCTACTTTTCTAAGGCCTGTTACATATTCCTTTGCTCCATATACTTTATAGATGTTTAACCAGACTTCTTTTTATCCTATACATTTCCTTTCTTATCTGTTTTCTTGCCTGCTATGCAAACTGGTAATCTCTGTGCTACAAAGGCCCTTCCTTCTTTGATCTCCTCTAGCTAAAATGCTATACAACTTTTAAAACTCAACCAAAATACCACTCCCACCATAAATCCTTTCAGAATCCTGCCTACTAACAATGGCAATGATCATTTGCTCCTCATCAACTCTCAAAAAGAAAAACAAAGCACTTTGTTTTGTACCTCTCAATTTTTTATTATTATCTGAATACATGTTATATCTCCCACTTCAGTTGCAAACACTAAAAAAGGTAAAAACATTTTTCTTATCTTATTGTATAGCATACTGCTTAATGCATATAAATGGAATTCATTGGATCACCTAACTCATTGTTCCAAAATTCTTATTACTCTCAGAATTCTCCTCAAATGGAAGTAATAAGCATATCTTGATATTGTCATTTTCAGCCTAGTGAAAGACTCTGTGTAGTATGTAGAAAGAAAAAGTGGAATGTGAGGTTCAATAACTAGTTCTTAAAAGCATTGTTAATTTGAACAAATCACGTAATTTCTCTTTGGTTATTTTTTCTCCTTTCTCAAATAAAAACAAGTGACATGAAACAAAAGGATGGGTATGTGTACATCACTGTTGCATATGAAAAGGTTAATTGTGTTTTTACAAAGCAAACCTCTGCATCTCTACCCAATTCTCCCTTCTATTATCTACACATATAATCTCACTCTTTTTCATTCTCTCTTTTTCTATTGTCTGATTCCATACAACAATTTCAAATTTATCTGGTGTATGGTTATTTTCATGTTTTCTCCTATATTAAATTGTGAGCTCCTTGAGAACTTGGATTCTTCTTTGACTTTCTTTGTATTTCCCAGTACTTAATATAGTGCCTGGCATAAACAAGCATTTATTAAATAATTATTGATTAAATGGTCAATTTTTATGACTAGAAAGCATCGTTTTCCCCACCACTAACAGCACAGAACAAATGGATAAATATGATTCATATTGGTTTATCCTTTTCTCTTCAAGATTGTAATATCTTTCTAGTCATCCAATTTTTTAATCTTAACATCATCCTCAACTCCTTATTCCCCTTCACTCCATGTTTCCAAAATAAGTATATACAATATAGGCACCAGTAGACATATTGTGTCCATTCTACCTTCATGCTGTCTCAAATCTAAGAACACTGACTGTGGCATCTGTGGATCTTATGCCTATCAACTACATGACATCACATTTCTAGAATCTCATGTTGTAAAAAGAGGTTATTGAACTAAATAAACTCAGAGATCCTTTTTATTCTGTATCTAATATTCTTTGGTCTCATCAAATAACTCTATTCATATATTTAATATTGTTCAACTATTTCTATAATGTCTGACTTTCTGTGACCCTATTTCAGGTTTCTTGACAAACATCCTCCAGTGATTTACCATTTCCTTCTCCAGGTCATTTTACAAAAGAGCAAATTGAGGTAAGCAGAGTTAAGTGACTTGCTTAGGGTTATACCAGTTAGTGAATATCTGAGGTCACATTTGATCTCATGAAAATGAACCTTCTTAACTCCAGGACTGGTGCTTTATCCACTGTGCCTCCTAGCCATCTCTACTCATATGACTACCAATCAAATTCAACCCTTTGTTGTTTCTCTTTTGGTCTACTGAAAAATCTTCATACATAGTCTTTTTTAACTCAAATCTCTCCTTTTTCCAAACTATACTCTAGATGAGTACCAGAGTGATTTATTTGTAGCAAGGTTTAATCATATATCTTCATTACTCATCAAGTTCTCATGGTTCACTGTCACATCAAGAATCAATTTTAACTTCTCTGTTTTACATTTAAAGTTCTTCATTATTTGGCTCTAACCTGAGTTTCTAACCTCATTTTAGCTTACTCCCTACATGTTGTCTTCAGTCTAGCCAAACTAGTCTCCTTGATGTTCCTCAAATGGGACAGATCATCTTAAATCTCTAAAGCCCTGGACTAGAATGTGATCTCCTTTGCTTCTTTTAAAACTCAGTTCAAATATAACATGCAGCCTCCTACATTTCACCTTTCTCTTGCTTCTTCCTACTTTTAACACATTCCCTAAATAGAAGTCATTTTAATTGAGTGTTACTTTTTTTTTTGTTTTTTTGCAAGGCAATGGGGGTTAAGTGGCTTGCCCAAGACCACACAGGTAGGTAATTTTTTATATGTCTGAGGCCGGATTTGAACTCAGGTACGCCTGACTCCGGGGCTGTTGCTCTATCCACTGCGCCACCTATCCTCACCCTGAGTCTTATTCTTTATGATCCTAATTGGGGTTTTCTTAACAATGATACTGGATTGGCTTGCTGTTATTTCCATCTCCAGCTCATTTCACAGGTAAGGAAACTGAGGCAAACTGTCTTGCCCTTAGGTTGTACAGCTAGTTAGTGTCTGAGACAAGATTTGAACTCAGAAGATGAGTCTGCCTAACTCTGGTTCTTGATTGGTTGATTGATTGATTGTTTGCTGTACTTCATAATTGAAGAAGACCATGACATCCAGTGAATGATGATATGATGTGCACATCATATTGGTTAAAGTGAGAGGAATATTGTGCAAAGACATCCTTCTAACTGCCCCTTCCAGAAACATCTTAACCAACTGGTGTGATAGGATAGGAAAGAGGACTTCTGATACTGTGGATACTGTGTCTTTTAGGCACTAAAAGGCCCTGGTCTTTAAGATGTAGGAATTCCTATGTCATCAAGGCACCATAGTGTCATAATAATGTTGGGAAAAGCATCAATATGGTATTCTTATGGCAACAAACTTATAGCAAATTGTATTGTAAAGTTAAACTGTCTCATGATGGTTTAATCTTCATATTTGGCATAATATTTGGCAATCTAGACTCTGCATCATTCTTTTAAATTACTTCATTTTTACTTTGTATATATTTTCCATATACACACACACACACACACACACACACACACACACAACTTATCTATCCCAATAATACAAAACCTCCATGAAGGAAAACCTTCATCATCTCAGACTGTTATTGTTGTTATTGTTTGTAATCTTAATACATAACACTTGCCTGACATATAAAGCTTAATAAATATATGTTGATTGATTGGTTGGTTTTTGAAAATATATATCTTTCACTAAGCATCAGTTTTTTGTTTCAAAATAATTTAGTAATATCTATAGAGAGAACTCAGACCAGAAAGTGACAGTTAAGAGTGGCTAGGTGGCGCAGTGGATAGAGCAACAGCCCCGGAGTCAGGAGTACCTGAGTTCAAATCTGGCCTCAGACACTTAATAATTACCTAGCTGTGGCCTTGGGCAAGCCACTTCATCTCATTTCCTTGCAAAGAAAAAAAAAGTAACAGTTGTTAAAAGATTAATTGAGAAAACTCCTAGACCGATTGATGCAAATGATGAATCCACTGAAGGAGTACATTATTCAAATTTACCCTGCATACCTCCATTGGGCTGGAGCTAATCGCCATGCTGTATATAATTATAGTTAAGACTAATGTAAATCAAAATTTATAGGACCACTTAAAATGATTCATTTTTTACATTAATTGGGGACAAGTTTAGGCACTTTTAGTGGGGATTCGTGGGAGACAACATGAATAGAGCTCCATGCTTAGGTAACAAGCCCATTGAATTTCTGTTTTACAAAGAAATCAATTAAAAGAGTATGGATGGAATATTTAGAAAATCCACGATTTCACTGGAAACAATTCTTTGAAAATATGTTAGGATATCCTAGGTTTTTTTCCCTATATCTAGTATTTCTGTCCAAGTTTGACTTCTCCACTCTTTAGGCTTGCTGTCTTGATTGTCCCATGACATTCATTGCTGTCTTCTCAGATTCTACAAACTGGAAAAGTCTGAAGGACAAGGCAGCATGTTGTTGTGGACAGAACCCTGAAATTGAGGTTCAGTATCACCTTTGTCACTTAGTAAACTTGAGAACCTTGAAAAAGTCACTTGAGATTTATGAGCCTTGTTTCTTTATGTGTAGAAAGGGGATCATGTCAGTTCTACCTACCTCTTGAGATTGTCAAGAGGAACAAGAAATAGAATGGGTATAAAAGAGAAATCACTAAAAACAAGATGACTGGAAGCTAGGCTTATTTCTCCACTTTCTTTTCAAGCATTGCAACTAATTCTGGGTGCTTGAAGGTATTGTAATTTGGTCCCTACTTCCAAGGAGGAATGTGATCCTATCTATTTCCCAAGAAGTCAACTCACCATTAAATAGGGTATAGAGTAATTAACTCTTCTGGCACAGAAGTTGCTGAAATTCTTCTCCTAGTTGTAATTGCTATCAGAGTGAGCACCCACTTCAATCCAATTATACATTCAAGTATAAAGGATGATAACATCTTTATTATATTCTGCTGCAGCCTTGGTCTCTCTTTCATTGTCAATTTTATATTTTCCTTGCATTAACAGTGATATTTGGTGAGTGCCTTCCATTTTTTTCAGATTTTCCAAAATTCTTTGTATACAAAATCTCAATGTGTTGAATTATTAATAGGAATTTTCAGTTAATTCCTTTCAATAACTCAGAACAAGAGTATAATATATTGAGCCACAATTTAATAATCAAGGATGAGTTTTATTTATAAATGACTATTTTCTCTGGTTCATTTAATAAGACTATATGATGTTAAAAAGTCATTTATCCCCTTTTTTTCTCTTTCTCTGTTCCATATTTAAGTCTGTTTCCATATTTAAGAATAATTATAGCTATAGTGCTAACTTCACAGATTTGTGGTGAGAATCAAAAGAGATTCTGCATGCAAAGAACTTTGAAAACCTGAAAAAGTACTGGAAAGGATCACAGCTTCATATTTTAACATTGAAAACAGATGGACTTTAAGCTGAGAAATGTTTCAGAATGAGATTAACATGAATTTCAATACTGTGATTTAAATAGGATTTTGCCCTTTGATTATTAGTCATTTAATTTATGGATTGCAGCCCATCTACATCAAACCATGAATTACAAGATGGCAAAGTGAATTCCATTCATCATATTGATAGTGAATGAATATGCTATCAAGGTGAAATTGCAAAATTGCCACTGTGATCATTTTGAATCAAGGATTTACATCAATGTTTGGATTAAAAAAGAATCTGCTCTAAATAGCCTCCAATATTATTTTACTTGTATAAAAATGGTAAGGGCAGGAAAAAGAAAATTATTTTATATGATATCACCTAAATATTTACAAAATACATTTCTTATTACCATGCTGTTGGGTAGATAATGTAAATATTACTTCCAAATCCAGATGAACAGTTGTGACTTGCCTACAGTGAGATAGTCAGGAACTATTATAGCCAAGATTTGAATCTAATGATACAGTGTAAAGAGAATTGCCTTTGGAGTAAAAAAACAAAACAAAATATACCCCCCAAACCCAAACCTAACCTCTATTAATTGCAGCCTGTGTCTTATTTCATTTAATTCATCTGTAAAATGAGGAGATTAGACTATACAGAATCTAAAAAATCCTTTTCAGTTCTAAAGCTATGAATCTATCACTCCAAAGCAACTAGTTTATTTTGACATTTTATGTAGCTGCTTTTCTATCTATGGTTTAGCTGTTTTTCTATCTACGGTTGTCATCTTAGTTGTTAGACATGTTCCACAGTATTTTTATTTGGAAATTTCTTTCAGGAGGCAAAGTTGTATTTCCACTTTTCCTTCTAAAAAGCTCTGGGTAGTTTTTTTTAAGTTTTGTTGAGTTATGTTATAAAGGTTCCTTTGTAGACATAACATAGTCCAATTATTATTTTTTTTTCTTTTCTTCAATCTGTTTTCCAGGTCAATTGCTTTCATGATATAATACAATACAATTTTTTTCATATTTTTTGAGACATTTTATTGTATTTTAATATATCTTGTTTTATGGACTCAGTTTCTATTTTATACATTCTAATTTCCAAAGAGTTGGTTTCTTGGGCAAGATTTTGTATTTTTTGGAACTAAGCTGTTAATTCCCTTTCCGATTTTTATTTTTATTTATTTCTGTTTTAACTTTTGTTCAACAATTCTCATTTGCTTTTTTAAAAAAATCAATTAAAAAGCAAATCTTGCATTATATCTTCTAGGAAGGTGAATTTTTGTTCAACTTACCTTTTTGTGAGGGTTTATTTGTGGGTGTTTTGAAGTTTTCTTGTTCTGTCTCTGTGTTTGAATGTACCTGATACCATCATAGTTCATTACTATGTGTTTTTTGAGTGTGTGAATTTTTCTGACCTACTTGAATTAAGAATTTATTTTAAGACTGGACTCTGCCATACATTTTGGAGAGAATGTCTGGGAGATGGGGGAATGAGGGCTCTTGATATCTTTCATGGGGTATTGAGTGTTATATTATTTCAAACTCTCAGGGATAACTTGTGACATGGAAAATCTTCAATGAAATATTCCCAAAGAGGTCTAATAAAGGGCATTCTATTCTGAGCTCAGCAATTTCCTGATCTGGTTTTGAGTTTGTGCAATAATAGATTGCCACAAGACTCAGCCACTATCAGCCAACTAGAAAGTTGTCCTGGTTCAGAATGATACTACAGATGACCAATTGGAATGAGATCCTGCTCTGGTTATTTCTCCCTGTGCTGAGTTATATTTTGAAAATCCGATTTTATTTTGTTTCTACAATTGGAGAGAAATCCCTGCTCTTAGCTTTTAAATTCCTACCTTTTACTCTGAAATACTGGGGTGGTAAATGAAATAGAGTATAGGCCCAGAGTCAGAAAGATTTGAGCTCAATGATGTCAGATACTTATTATGTAAACTTAAGTTGTCACCAATCACTTAATCTTTATTTGACTCTATTTTCTCAACTATAAAATTGGAATAAAACCAACACCTATTTCTTAGGGTCATTGTGAGGATCAAATAAGATATAGTTTATAAAGATCTATTAAAGTGCCTATCACATTAATAGATCCCATATAAATCCTCCCCTCACATTTTCTCTATATCATTGAGCAGGGTCTCTTTAGCCAGGAAAATCACCTCTTTGAACAGGTCCCTGACCTACATTAGTGACTCTAATGTCAGGATATTTGCAATAAGGCTGTCAACTTGGTACTTGTCGATACCATAGTACCCCAGTCTGGGTCTAGGAATACTTTCATATAGGCATAGGACCTTTTCCCCACTAGTACAGGTCCTCTTTCTGGCTCAAGTTCCAACATGTTTTTACCTCAAACCCATTTCAATGCCAACAACACCCACCATGCTATGTCAGTTTAGATAAACTATTAATTGTGACATTTTTTGAGTTTTCTCCATCAGATTTTGGTCTGGTGCATTTTTTTAGTTTTGTGGGCAGGAATTTGACTACATTGTTTTCTACAAACCTCTCATCTTAACTCTGGCTCTATCTTCAAGCTATCCTTGACAAAGAGGGCAATAATCTTGTCCCTCACTAACCTGGGATTGTTATGAATAAATGGAAAAAATGGTCCTACTTGATACTATTGAACTTTTTTTCTTCTCTTGTCAGATAAGAATAAGGCATAGTTAAAATAGTTTCCAGGCAGCAACAAAAATCTGGCAAAGGAAGAAATGGCTCAAAGTGCAAAGGTCTAGAAAAGCACAAATAGCCTCAAGCATTAAAAAGATTGGAATCTCACTGGATATTTTGGAGGTGGTTATGTAAAATAAAGTATACATTGGAGCAACAACAAACAAAAATATCAAGGGAATTAATGAAAACATACAAATGAAGGTGGTCTAACTCTGTCAGATCTAAAACTATACTTTAAAGTAGCAATCATCAAAAACTAATACTAGCTAAGAATAAAGGAATGGATTAGGGGAATAATTAGGTAAAAAAAAGTAACAGTAGGAAATGACTATTGTAAATGACGGGGTTTGATAAATCTAAAGACTCTAGCCTCTGGGATAAAAACTCCCTATTTGACAAAAATTTCTGGGAAAACTGGAAAATAGTATGACAAAAACTAGGTATAGACCCACATCTCACATCCTCTATTAAAATAAAATAGAAATGTGTAAAGGATTTAGACATGAAAGATAATAACATAGGCTATTTAAGAGAAAAAAGTGTCAGATCTATGGAGAGGAAAGAAGTTTCTGATCAAACAAGACATAAGAAGATTATAAATTGCAAAATGAATGATTTTGACTAAATTAAATTTAAAAGGTTTTTCACAAACAAACTAATGCAGTCAAGATTAGAAGAAATGCAGAAAGCTAGGAAATAATTTTCACAGCTAGTATTTCTGATAAAGTTCTCATTTCTAAAATATATAGAAAATTGTCTCAAATTTATAAGAATATAAGTAGTTCTCCAATTAATATATGGATATGAACAAGAATTTTTGAGCTATCTATAATCAAATAAAAACATGCTCCAAATCATTATTGATTAGAGAAATGCAAAAACAAAAATAACTATTAGGTATCACTTCATGTCTATCAGATTGATTAAGATGATAAAAATGGAGAATGATCAATAGTGAAGAGTATGTGGGAAAATTGGCACAATAATGCATTGTTGATGGAGTTGTGAACTGATTCAACTTTTCTGAAGAACAATTTGGAAATATGCCCAAAAGGTATTTAAACCTGTGCATACCCTTTGATCTAGCAATTCCATTATTCTAGGTCTATATTCCAAAGAAATCTTTAAAAAGGTAGAAAGATTCACATGTATAAATATACTTATAGCACTTCTTTTTCTAGTGGCAAAGAACTGGAAATTGAGGGGATGCCCCCTAATTGGGGAATGACTGAACACGTTATGGTATATGGGATACTTGTTCTATAAGAAACTATGAATGATCATAATCCAGAGAAGCATGGAAAGAATTATATGAAGTGATGCTGAGTGAAAGAAGCAGAATCAAGAGAACAATGAACATATTAATAACATTGTAAATTAATTAACTATGATAAATGCAACTCCTTCCGACTGTTCAGGGATCTAGGACAACCCTAGGACACCTGTTGTGGGAAATGCCATCTACAACCAGACAAAACCAAACTAAACAAAGCAAAAAACAAACACAAACAGAAAAAAAAAACCCTCCAAAACTACAGAAGCTGAATGAATATTCTATGTTCACTTTTTTTAGTTTTTTTTTTTTTTTTGGTAAGGTCACACAGCTAGGCAATTATTAAGTGTCTGATTCCAGATTTGAACTCAGGTTCTCCTGACCCCAGGGCTGGTGCTATTTCTACTGTGCTACTTAGCTGCCCCCGTGTTCATTTTTTAAAAAACATTTCTCATGCTTTTCCTTCATATTCCATAGTTTTCTTTCTTTTCCCTTAGTCCTAACTACACCTTCACAAAATGCCTAATATGTAAACATGCTAAACACAAATAAACACATACAACATTTATTAGACTGTTTATTGCTGAGGCAGGGAAATGGGAATGGAGGTTGGAAGAAAATTGTATAACATAAATATGCAAGTAGCTAAATTTTGAAAAACGTTAATAACATGTAACTGGAAAATATAATTAAATATCAATAAAAATTAAAGTGTCACTTAAAAATATCAGGAGGGCAGGACTTTTGAAAAGACTTGCATGAATTAATGTGGAGTGAAATATGCAGAACCAGACAGACATTTTACACATTTACACGAATATTGTGAGATAGGTCAACTATAATGGATACATCTTCTGTGTGATCTTATTCAATGATCAAAGAAAATCCTGAGACACCTGTTATGAAAAATGTTACCCAGAACCAGAAAATACCAACAACCAAAAACGATGGAGTCTGAACTCAAAGAAACATATAATGCTCACAATTTTCATACTTTTTTTCTTTCTTTCTCATGGATTTATCCCCTCAGTTCTAATTCTTCTTTCACAACATGACTAATATGGAAATGAGGTAAATATAATTGTACATATGAAAGTTTTGCCATATTGTTAACTACCATGGGGAGGGGGAGGAAAGGGAAGGTGATAGAAAAATGTGGAACTCATAAACTTACAAATGGATGAATGCTGAAAACTACCTTTGCATATAATTGGAAAATATGTTTTTTTAAAAAAGTATACAGCCATCATAGATATGTAATCATTTGTAAATGATTAAGCTGTGTACTTTTAAATTATATTATCCAAAGTTGAAAATGTGGGTGCTGCATAAATTCTAGGGATAAAATTAACAAAAAGAAAGACATAATCTGCCTTCAAAGAGATTACAATCTATTACAGAGAGATAATACACTAAGCAAGGCATGAAAGAGGGAGGATATCTCAGGGGGTACTCAGCATGGTAACAACCTTGTTCTGTGGAATTGAAACCAAGCAGATGAAAAAATACAAAATGAAGTGAGTTGAGAGTCCAGTTTCTCCCCACTATAAAGGAAAGCATTGGAGAGAGTTTGGTATTCTGCTCTCTAGTCTTTTAATGAAGGGAGGAATGAGGCTAAAAGAGGTAGTGTCAATCAAAGCTTGAGTTAGCAGCATGGTGATGAGTTTAGAAACAATGACCTCATCCTGGAAGGGACATTTTGTGAAGTTGAATCCAAAAGTAGAAGCAGTTTCAAAGTGGAGAAACATCACTTAGAGGCAAATTGATTCTAATTCAGGAAAGCTATACCTCATAATGGTATATAACATAGTATTTGTTCAGAAACATGTTGTTAGAGAGTGAAACATGGTATGTAATCTTTATTAGATTTTAAATGTTGCTTTAATATGCTATTTATGGTTATTAATGTTATTCAAATTTAAAAGCTGTAAAAAGGCTTAAAAACTGCTTAAGGATTTTATGAATACGAACACAGACAATAGACTAAAATTCAATTAAATTCAGAAAACCTTTATCCAGCACCAACTATGTCCAAAGAATTGTCATATTTCAGACCTGTCCTCTTGGTTTTGTATGTGGGAATAATGTTAATACAAATATCTATAACATACAACAAGTGGTAAGTTCATGTGGATTCAACTCCACAAAATGCTCCTTCCAAGATGAATTTATTACTTCTAAACTCACCACCATGCTACTAACTTAAACCTTGATTGACTCTACCTCTCTTAACTTCCTTTGCTCCCTTCATTATAAGACTAGCGAGGAAAGTACCAAATTTCTAAGATGCAAGCTAGGTAAGGTAGAAAGCTCTGAATTCAGTCCTGATGTTTATCCATATCATATGTGTATGAGAGAGATGGTGTTGGGGAGGGTGGAAGGGGGGGGAGAGAGAGAGAGAGAGAGAGAAGCATGGGGGATGAGAGCAGAGGATGAGTAAGAGGGAGAGACAGAAAGACAGGTAAGACTGAAAGCCACTTAACCTTCAGTTGAATGACTAATAATCTAAGATTATAAATTACTAGGATTTGGGCAATCTGTTTCAGCAGTAAGAATATCCATACCAGAAGTTCCTCTTGCCGTTAAATTCCTAGATCTAGAACTACATGAAACTTTAGATATCATCTAGTGTAACTGCCTAATTTTACAAAGGAGGATATTGAGACCCACAGATTTTTAAGTGAGCTGTCCAAGGTCATAAGGTAGTGTTAAAGATATGGTTTGAACCCAAGTCCTCTGAATCCAGAACCAGAGCTGTGTCTGGACATTTTTTCAAAGTGTGAATTGGAAAAGTGTAAGACAAAGTGCTACTCTGGGAAAAAAAATCTTTGGTCATGGTGAGGTTAAGGAAGAATGGTGATGGTAAGATGAGAGGTGCTAAAAGATGATTAGGGAAGGTTGATGGAACAGGCAGACGGAGCTATAGTAAAGATGAAATTTTATTCACATATAGATCAATGCTATATGATTTCTTTCAGTACTTTGAAAGATTTATGATTTTGACATATTGAGTATTCTTTATACCAACATATGTAGTATCCAAATGAAATAATCTTTAATGAACAAGGAACAAGATAGAATTGTGCCTTAGATTCAGAAGCTAATGAGGAAACATGATTGCTATTGTATATGTTTTGTTAATATCTTTCAAAATATGTTTTAAGAATATAAGTCCAAGTGTTGTGGCTTACAATAGCACCATTACTTAGAGCAAATAAAGGGACAAAGGTATCTTCCTGTTGGCTGATTTTTACTCCACAAAAGAAAATCAATGATCATCAATTGATTGAGTATACCAGGAACTATAAAGTAAACTTTCTATATTATACATGACTCTTCCATTCCTGTATCACACAAAACAACAGGGACTGATTAAGTTTGACATGTTTCTACTACTGATGGAAGACATTTCCTTTCATGGTCCCTCACTTGTCAGCTCCAATTTTGTAGCCACTAATTTCATCATATGAAAAAGTCAGGTGTCAAGAGAAATATGAAAGTATAATAGAAAGAACATTAGTATAGCAATCAGGACACTTGGATTCTCTTAGAAGCTAAGGCAACTACAACTGTGATCTTGAATAAGTCACATGAATATTTCTGAGTCTGCTAACCTGTTACTCACTAAATAAATGATAACTTGTCAAATTCAGGGACAATGGAAACTTAGTTCACCTGGTGTGATAATGTGCATGGTCAGAAAATTGCCTTGTTTCCAAATCTTTTCCTCCATTGGCCTCCTACACTATCTGAAATTCCACAAATGGAAATGCATTCCTATAGATTTTATAAATTTAGATATTGCTTTTTCTAGGCATTTTCTCTTAAAACATACCTTAGATAAATATTGGACATTAAGCTATCACTGGTCATTACTATCTTACAATCTTATCTTTCCAAGATAAAATATGAAGAAAATGAAAATATTTATAGACAAGAGAGGAAAGAATTTTTTTTAATGGAGTGCTGCTCAGGAAGAACAGATTGTTTGTGGGACCAACAGTGGAGATTCTTTGTAGCCAAGGAAAAGCATGAAATGACTAGCATTTGTTACTTAAAGAGAAACAATAGGAGTTTGCAATTTAAAGAGTCGTTTAAAGATTGATGAATTCTGAACATTACGAAAAATAGACTTTGGAAATTGGTTGACCTTGTGGTTATTTTGTTCTTAATGTTTCTGGCAATGGTTTTACAGGGAAGAGTAGATAGTTTATATGATACCCCTTTGTGGTATGGTGGAATGCACCTGGTCTTGGAGGTATTAGATAAACTCAATCTCTTTCAACTGCATGATGTTGGCAAATTATTTATCTATTTTAGACCTTAATTTATTTATTTTTTCTTTTCTGAAATGAGAGAAATAATACTTGTACTACCTGTCGGATACTGTTCTTCTCAAGATCAAATGAATTAAAGTGTGAAAGTGACTTGCAATAAAAAAAATTAAGTAGATTTAAAATTATTATAATTATTAAAATAAATCTTGACCATCTGAATCTTTTTTATGTTCATGTCTTTTTGTCTTCACAAAATATAGATTTTTTTCTTTGACTATTCGCTCAAAGAAAGTAGGAAAAAGCATTGGATTTGGGTTGAGAATACTCCAAATACTTGTTCTTTAACTAAATGGTGATACAATCTTGATTGACTACTTCAATTTTTTTTTTCTGTGCCTCAATTTCTTCATCTATAAAATGAGTAAGTTATGCCTACTTATTTTAACTGGAGTTCCTATTTTATTTTGGAACCTTCTGGCAATCATAGGTAGGGTCTATAAACACTTCTCAGAAATAGGCTTCTAAATGCTTAAAATAAAATTTATAAGTTTATAAAATCTATCAATTATATTGAAATATAATTTCAAAATGTTTCAGAGAAAGGTTAATGGATCTCAGGTTAATTATTCTTTAACTAGATGAATAATTTCTGATGCTTTTCCAGCAGTTAGTATATAATCACTATATTCATGAAATCTGAAATTCCATTAAGTGATTATAATAAATTCCTATTATACTTCTTTTTCCCGCAATCTGAACTCTATTCTTGGCCACACCATGACATCCAGTCCTTCTTTTGCTCAATTCTTTCTCAGTCCCTGAACCCCTTATCTTTATTGATCCCTTCATAAATCAGTTTGACTCTATTCTCTTATTCTGTTTGTGTGTTTTGAGTCACTTTTTTTCCTTTATTGTATATAGATATAACAAATACTTTACCTGGGTAAACATCAACCTAGATAATTCCCATCATTAGGTAGGTTTCTTTTCTTCTACATATGTGCTGTAAAATGAATCAGGAAGAATATCACAAAATTAAACTATCCTGACTTCACATTTATGCTGTTATGAGGTCTTCAAGTAAGTTCTCAGTATTTCAAAACAATCTCTCTGTATTTCCCCAATTAACTCACTATTCAACTCATTGAGATAGCATTTAAAGGTGTTTGTATACCTCCTCAACTGTTCCATGACTCTACTCCCCCACTTCCAACCCAATTCTCAGCTGAGAATTTTATTTTACACTCTATTGAACAAATCAGTCATTGACTAAAAACTCCTTTTCTCTTCCTCATTTTATATCACCCAGATGCCTCTTTTGACTAGCTTCTTCTTCACTTATATCATACAATTGAGAAAACTCTTCTCCTTGGCCAAGGTAAATAATACTAGATGCACAAATGATCCAGTTTGATCCCATCTTTTGTAGCAGATGATCCCCTCCAGTAACCTTACTGTTTCTTGTATCTTCAATCTCTCCTTGACTTCCAGGTACCTTCCTTCTGCTAGTAAACATGCTAATGTTTCTTATCCTCAAAAAGCACTCAGTTAGGGGCAGCTAGGTGGCACATTGGATAGAGCACTGGCCCTGGAGTCAGGAGTACTTGAGTTCAAATCCAGCCTCAGACACTTAATAATTACCCAGCTGTGTGGCCTTGGGTAAGGCACTTAATCCCATTGCCTTGCCAAAAAAAAAAAAAAACTAAAAAGAAAAAAAAGCACTCAGTTGATTCATTCATCCCTGCTAACTATCATCCAATATCTTTCCTCACTCTTTTTTTGGCTAAAGCCCATAAAATGACTTTCTGCAATAGATTTCCCCATTTCCTTTCCTCTTGCTCTCTTCCTAGCTTCACACCATCTGACTTCTAATCTCATTATTCAACCCAAACTGTTCCCTCCAAAGTTATAATGAACATTTGACTGTCAAATGTAATAGTCTCTCAGTCGTTATACTTCTTGATTTCTCTGTATCCTTTGACACTATAAATAATAATCTTCTCTATGCTATCCTTTTTTCCCCCTAGGTTTCCATAGCTGCTGTTTCCTGATTCTCCTACCTTTCTCCTTTGCTAGATTCTTATCTTGTCACCTCTTCCTCAAAATTATTTTACTTTGTCTCCTCATCAGTTCCCATGTATTTATTTATCATCAGGATGATGATGATGATTTTGAAATCCATTTGTCCAGAGCTAATGCCTTTATTGATCTTCAGTTTCACATCTCCAACTGCCACAATGCAAATTGAACTCATTCTTTCCCCTATTAAGAATGCTACTTTTTTCTAACATGCATATTTTTATTGAAGGTATGACTATCTACTGGGTGACATCTTGTTTGCAATCTAGATGTCATATTGGACTCCTCAACCTCTACACTATCACTACCACCACCATATCCAATTTGTTGCAAAGTGCAGCCATTTTTACCTTTACAACATTTCTTTCAAATATCTCTTTTCTCTCTTTTGTCATTGCCACCACCCAGATACAGGCTATCATCATTTCATGCCTCAGTTATTGCAGTAGCCTCCTGGTTGGTATCTATCAGAAATCTCTCTATATTCCAATCCGTCTTCATCCTCTTAACTGTCAAGTGGATTTTCCTGAAGAACAAGTTTGACCACATCACCACCCTGAATCAATAAACTGGTGGTACAATTGATAGTGTTAGAGTTGAGTTCAACCCAGTCTTACATACTTTTAAATTGAATCACCCTGGATAAGCCATTTAACCTTTGCTACAGTTTTTTCTTCTGGAAAATAGGGTTATTAAGGATAATAATAAAACTAGTCTCACAAGATTGTTGTGAGGATCAAATGAGAAAATTGTCAAGTGCTTAGCACAATGCCTGCCACACAATATGTGCTATATAAATGTTAGTTATTATTATATTATTACTATCTATATATCAGTATGTATAATTTGTACATTATATATTATATACTTTCATCTCTATACATTAACATCTCTCTATATTCTATATACTTTCTGGCATTCAAACTCTTCCTGATCTATTGCACTCATCCCCAACTTCCCATTTTTCTTCTGCCTTCTATGTTCACATGACCTTTCTGATCCCATATCATTGACCTCCTTGTTATTCCTGGAGCTGTAATCCAACTCCTGACTTAGAGCATTTTTATTTGCTGTCTCTTGTTCCTGGAATGTTCTCCTTATTCATTACCACCTCCTGACTTACCTGCCTTCCTTCAATTTGAGGCTGAAATCACATCTTCTATAGAATCCCTCTTAGTCTAGGGCCTTGTCTATGTTATTTCTATCTATCTTCTTCCTGTATCTATCTTTTTTGTACAAAGTTGTTTTTGAGAGCAGGATCTGTCTCTTGTCATTCTTGAAGTTCTTGGCATTTATTTACCACAATGCAAGGCACATGCTAAATGCTTAATAGATATTTATTGAAAGATTAATAGATATTTCTGCTTATATGTCAATTTGTGATATTGTTAGAGAATAGACATTGTTGACTCAAAATATGACATATTGAAACAGTGTTGGACAAAGATGCAGAATTGAAATCCATTTGCTGATCTAATTATATAACTCAAGCTCGGGGAAGGCATTTCATTTCTGTGTTTCTTCCATAAAACTTGTTCCAATAAAAAAAATGGATAAGAAAATGAGGTAGGGAGAGGAAAAGAAAAGTTCATTTTCTCTGAATCAAGGGAAATGTATCTAGAGAAAAGGTGGGGTATTCAGCAGTGTCACATAAGGCTAAGGGGTTCAGAAGTATAAGTAATGAAAAATGACCAGTAAATACGGTGTTTGTAGATCACTGGTGTCTTTGCAAAGAACATTTTCACTATAATGATCACGACAGAAGTCAGCTTGCAAATGATTAAAAGGTGAGCTAGTGGAGGGGAAGTGGAGACTTTGAGTTTAGAGTATTCCTTTTCAGGCAGTTAGGTGGAGCAGTGACCAAGGACCTAAGTTCAAATCAGGACCTCAGGAGGATCTGAGTTCAAATTTGCCCTAACATACTTAATCATTACCTAGCTTATGTGACTCCCTTGACTTGCAAAAAAACAAAACAAAACAAAACCCCCCAAATAGAATATTTCTTTTAGAAATTCCACTATGAGACAGAAAAAGAAGATATTTGGACATATCATATATGATTATATCAAAAAGATAGAGGAGTAAAATGAAGACTTTTAAAATAGCATGTCCTTGGATAGGTATCCTGCTATTATCACTTTTAGTGACGCAGGGCAACTGGGTTGAAGGGACAGGAAAGCAGCAGCTACTACCAAAATCCATAAAGTAGACAACCAGTCTTTCTACCCTACATGTAATGGATACAAGAATGGGTAGATGGAACTTGCATGTGGTTCCCAGGTTGTAGAGGAAGAGATGCTTATTACTGATGAATGAAGGGGATCAGGTGAGACCTCTGCACAGCAGTACAATCAATATAGAAAGTCTCTTAGTCCTGACTGCTTTTTTGCTGTTTCCATTGGCTATGTGCCCCTGGGGAAATGTTAAATTTCATGCTAGGATGAGATAGGAGTTCCTAATATTTAAAGAACTCAAGAGAATATGCAAAACATCCAATCTTAATTCTGACCTTTTTATCTCAATGTAAGTAACTGCTGTATTCTTGACATCATTTTCTGAGTCCTTCATAGTATTTCAGACATGATTGCTCCTAAAGATATTAGTGTGAGCTAGAAGTGCACTGAGTAACTGTGAAGAGAGAAACAGTACAGAAATTAGTAGAAAAAATGGATTTGGTATCAGAGAACCTAGGTTCAAATGTAAGATCTGCTACTTACTACTTGAATGATTTTGGACATATCATTTTTATTATCTGGGTCTTAATTTTCACTTCTCTTGAATGAAGAAATTTTACTAGAATTTCTATTTTTGTATATAAGATAAAATTCTATAATTTGAACTTTAGACCTGTGTTCATATCCTACCTCAGACTGATTATATAAACAATTAACAAGCCCATCATTTCTAAGCTTCATGTGAAATAAGTAATTTGACCCAAATGTACTCTGAGACCTCTTCTAGAACTAAATTTGACTATGAGTATCTTCTTTTAAATCTTTTGATCTTAATTCCCTTCTAGATTTAATATAATAAATTCCTTTTTCATAATCTGGCTCAGGGCCTAGGAATCTGATTATTTGACAAGAGGATTAATTATTTCTTTTTTGTGTCATTTCTCTTACCTCATCAACACATTTTCTTTCTTGGGGATATGGAGCCAGAAAAGCTCCTCTAACTGAATGTGAAATGATGAACACAAGTAGTCAGAGATTGAATATCTGCTAAAAGGATTACCAACCCTTCAGTCAAATATGAAATCTAATTTTTAATGATTTATGTGGGTCAAAAAGTGTATTATGTAACAGATTAAGCATAATACTTTTGCTTTTCTGCCTTAGAAAGCAGTTTTCACCCTTTGAAAAGAAAAATACAATAATGAAGTGAATAATAAAGTGTTTTCAATCCAGCACTGTCAAGAAGGATTTCAGGATGAATCGCTATCAACATTACACTAATCCAAGTTTCCCTAGTGTTTGAAAGGCATGAATTTCCTAAGTGCATTGGGTGGAAAGAATTCATAATTTTTTTTTTAAGACAGGAAAGGAAATCATTCCAGGTCTCACCACTTTGGCTCCTAAATGTGATTAAAAAAGAAATGAGTTAACATACGTAAATCCTTCACCCAAGATACTTCTGTGCTCCCAGAATTACAAAGGGGGCTGTCCATCAATGACTGGATCACTTGCTTCTTGCTGATTTTGCCCAGAATACCACTGGGGAAGAATTCATTTCTGATCTGCTTCAGTGTGCAAAATAAGAAGAATCCCAAAGATGAGATCCAGGGTACTCCAAATCTTTTCTTATTCACTACTTAAATGATGAATTTCTATGTCAAATGAATAATTGACCCTCTCCAATTTATCTTTTGTTCAAATCTGAATTTTCATAGTGTGTTTATTTGTCATGAAATTTATCTGCATTATGCAATTCCATTCAATAAATATTTATTAAACAATTGTCAAGTGTAAAAAGCTAGGCATTGGTGATAATATGTCAAACATAAGCCAGGCCCTGTCCTCAAAGGTCTGACATTCTATTGAGGATATGAGAGGCTCATGAAATAACAACCAAAATCTTCCATTTCCCTTTGTCTTTGTAATGGCTTTCATGGTAAGAAGTTTCTAAGATTACTATGTAGGGAAAGTTTTGAGGGCAGTGATTTAGAGGACAGAGTATTTTATATCTTATTCATGAAGATCATATAATTCTCCATCACTATATTAATTTCCTATTTATATATCCTAAATGTTGAATAAAATAGGATAATACTTCTGCCCAAATAACATTGTTCCCATAGAACTAGCTTTCTCCTGAGTAGTTCTTAATGGAGCATAAACTCAAAAGATTGCTCTGACATCATTTAGTTCAATCTCTTCATGCTTTTGTAGAACTAATTAATGACATCAGGCAGGTAACATAGATATACTCTTGCACAGAATCGAAACATTTCCACTTGGCTATTTGCACTTAAACTTTTTGTTTAGGCTCTTTCTATAGCCCCAAATTTCAGTTGAAAGCCTGAACATTTTTGTGGATTATGGGAGATGCTGCACACACGCCTTTGAATAATTTCATCTTTTTTTTCCCTCAATCTGTTTCCAATTGGTAAATCTCCACCTCCAGCTGCCAATCAAATTAATAGGATTGGGATAGGTCTATACAGGAAAACAAACTCAGGCTTTCCTCATTCAGACTGCTTAGACTGAATAATCAAGACAGATGTCTTCATAGTAGATGAATTTTGGCCAGCAGCTAGAATGGATATGATTTCCTCTCACCCTTGAATTTTACTCTGTGCTCTGTTGAGTCATCAATTCCAAACCAGAAAATCTGGGAAGAGGAATGGCTCTATCTAGTATGCAGTGGAATTCTACTTTCCTTCACTAATCTTTTTATGGGAGCACGGTGAGATTGAAAGTGATGACTGACTTTACAGAGACTAGATCTGAGTTAACCTTAAAAAACTTTAATATAATAATCTGACTGCCACTGTCCTATGCAAATTCTTAGTGGTTCCCTATTTTTGATGGCATAAAATTTAAATATATCTACCTTTGTCTTGAAAGATGTTTTCAATAACTTGGTCCTATACTAAATAACCAATTTTATTTCTAATCCCTTTGTAAATAATAAATGATATTTTTGTATTGATTTAAAGTTTGCAATGTACTTTACTAATATTGTTGCATTTGATCCACCTAATAATCTTTTGATTATTTGATTCCATATTAGGGATTAGAAAACTGAGACTTTGAAAACTTTGACAGCCACTGTTTCACAGATGTAGAGGGCAAAGCTGGCATTTAAGCCAAGGGATTTGAAACCTGACTGTAAATCAAAATTCTATCCACTAAACCATGTCGCTCTAGAAGGACTGTCGCTTTGCTACTCTATTAATAGTCAGCATTTATATAGTTTGCAAAGCACTTTACAAATAATAACTCATTTAACTCTCAAAACAGCCCATGGTCATAGGTGCTTTTATTATTCCCTTTTTTCTTTTTTTAAAATTATCTTTAATTTATTTACATATTCCTAAAATATTCTTGTAAGAGTAAATATAATATGCCTCTCCCACACACAAAAATATAAAACCTCATGAAAAATGAAGTGAAAGAAAGAGAATAAAAATGGGTTTCAGTCTGTGTTCTGATACCATCAGTTCTGTGTTGGGTTTATCACTTTCTTTATCATAAGTCCATCAGAGAAGTTACTTCCATATTTTTCCACAGTTGTTATTGCTTATTGTAATTACCTCTATCCCTTCATCCCTTCATCTTCACTACCGTTTAATATATTTTCTCTCTCCTTTCACTCTGTCCATCTTCAAAAATGTGCTGTGGAGCAGCCAAGTGACACAGTAGACAGAGCAGCTGAGAGACCCAGCAACCACCTGGCCCAGTGGTCCCAGACAGGCCACCCAATCCTACCACCCTGCAAAAATTAATAAAGAAAATGTGCTATATCTGGCTATCCTCTCCTATGATCTACCCTCTCCTCTATTACCCATATCCTGCCCTCCCCTCCCCTGTACCCCTTCTCTCCTTTTTTCATCTAGATTTCTATACTTTATTGAGTATATATGCTGTTTCCTCTCTGAGCCATTTCTGATGAGAATGAAGTCTCCCTCATTTCCCCCTCATCTTCCTCCCTTCCATACCATTGCAAAAGTTATTTCTTTATGGTTTTAGTCTATTCTACTTCTCCTTTCTTTTTTTTCCCAGTAATTTTTCTTGTCTTCCATTGACTCTATTTTTACAATATATTATACCTTCAAATTCAACTCCCTCCTGTGTCTTGTCTATGTAAGCTCCTTCTAACTGTTCTATTAAATGAGAAGGTTTATAAGAGTATTATCTGTATAATCTTCCCATGCAGGAATACACACAGCTCATCATCATTAAATCCTTCATAATTTACTCTTCTTGTCCACCCTCTCTATGCTTCACCTGTATGAAGATCAAACTATCTGTTCAGCTCTGGTCATTCAACAGGAACCTTTGAAATTCCCCTGTTTCATTGAAAGTTCATCTTTTCCCCTGGAAGAGGATATTCAATTTTGCTGGGTAATTGATTCTCAGTTGCATTCCAAGCTCTTTTACATTCAAGAATATTATATTCCAAGCCCTACAAGCCCTTAATGGAGATGCTGCTAAATTCTGTATGATTCTGGCTGTAGCTCCATGATGTTTAAATTGTTTCCTTCTGGCTGCTTTTAATATTTTCTCTTTGACTTGGGAGTACTGGAACTTGGCTATAATATTCCTAGAGGTTGTTTTTTTGAATCTCTTTCCAGAGATCAGTGAATTCTCTCAGTTTCTATTTTACCCTCTGCTTCTAGGATCGCAGGGAAATTTTCTTGTAGAAATTCTTTAAAAGTGAAGTTAAGTCTCTTTTCCTGATCATAACTTTCAGGTAGGCCAATAGTTTTTAAAGTATCTCTTCTGGATCCAAATCAGTTATTTTTTTCAATGAGATAGTTCATGTTTTCTTCTAGTTTTTCATTCTTTTGGTGCTGAATTATTGTGTCTTGATTTCTCACAATGTCATTAGCTTTCTTTAGCTCTATTCTACATTTGAAAGATTTGTTTTCCTCAGATAGTTTTCTTATCTTCTTTTTCATCTCACCAATTCTGCTCTTAAAGCATTCTCCTCCTCAACTTTTTGAACTCTTTTATCCATTTGACCTAAACTGGTGTTTAATGTTATTTTCTTCAAGCATTGTTTGGATCTTCTTCACTAAGCTGCTGACTTTGTTTTCATGTTTTTTTTCCTGGATTTCTCTCATTTCTCTTCCAAATTTTTCTTCTTCTTCCCTTACTTGATTTTCAAAATCTTTTTTGAGCTCTTTCATAGCCTGAACCCAACTTCTATATTTCTTGGAATCTTTAGATGCAGAAGTTGGAACTTTCTCATTTTCTGATTGTGTGTTTTGATCTTCCATGGGACTGACTCCTTTTTATCCCCTGTTTACTCATTTACCCAGTCTGTGCCTGGTGTTGGGGTGCTTCCTGAGCTTTTGAGTATCATTGGGCCACCTCTGCAAGGACCTCCTTCAAGGTCTTATGAGAGGCTCTGATTGCTCTCCTACCTGTGCTCTGGTCTGTGAATGACTACAAGTTAACCCCTCTGCTACAGGGCTGTGAGGGTACCTGCTCTATGGCAATGGGGGTTCCCAGAATGTGACCAGGGTCTGAATATGGTCAAAGCCCCAGAGTTCTCAGACCTCAACAGTCTCCCTCTACTCCCTTACCTTACATGGGCTGAGTGCTCACAGAGCAGCTTGCCGATGGCTCCCTTCTGGGCAACTCCACAGGCCTGCTTCCATTTCCTGGGATCTGGGATGCACTGAGGGTTGTGGCAATGCTGAGGAGGGCTATGCTTTCCTGGGCTTCATGCTCACTCTGGAAGAGGTCTCCCTGCTTATCTTCCAAGTTGTGCTTGGTGCTCCCTGGGGTGGCATGTCAGAAAACTGCTTCTGCTGCCAGGAGCTGGGTTCCCAGAGACCCAGGTGCCCTGAGGCTGTTCCCAGAAGCCTGAAGTTCCTTTGCTCCAGTGTGCGGCTTCCCCTTCCAACCCACTATTTTCCAGGTTACCTTGGGCTGGAGAATTGTCTCACTGGACCTTTCTTTGGGTTCTGTCTCTCAAAAATTTAGAATCATCGTTTAAAGGTTTTTGAAAGATTTTGGAGGAAGCTCCTAAGAAGGGTTGTTCTTCTGCTGCCATCTTGGCTCTGTTGTTCCTTTTTGACAGAAAATGAAACTGAGGAAGACAGAAGCTAAGTCACTTACTAAAGGTCAAATATCGAGTAAATATCTGAGACAGGATTTGACTCCAGTTCTTTCTGACTCCAAATCCAGGACTCTAACAATGGTCCAACAAATCAGTTTAACATATTTTCATTCTGGCTTCAACACATTTACTCAAGCTATGACTTTCAACTAGAATGTCTTCTCTTCTCTTCTTTTCTCCACTTACCCAAGTCATAAACATATTTCAAGAAAGTTTCAATATCACTTCCCTGATGGAATTCTTTATAAACTATCCTAATACCTGTGTCTTTTCAATATTTAGGATGATTATAGCTCTTGAAGTAGAAAAAGTATATTTTATCACAATTCATGCAATATTCTCTGTTTCATGTGTTTTAAGTCCCTCAGGATTAAGTAGAACTCTAACAAGATTGTAAATTATTTGAGAGAAGAAATATACCTTTGAAATTTGAGTTTTCTTGATGACTATAAGCAGCAAGTACCTCCCTTTCACAAATTGATTGCACATTTTTGTATATTCTTTACTATTCATTTTTATCTCTTCAATAGTATGAAAGTTATTTGAAAGTAGGGATTGCTTCATTTTTGTTTCTATTTTCTTAGGCCGAATAAAAGACAAGTCAATTGATCTTAAACCCTCTTGGATTAGGATGATAGGTGCCATGATTCTCATTTTAAGATTAGATAACTGAGACAAATAGTGTTTGATTGACTTTCCCAAGCTCACATACCTACGATATATCTGGGACTGGACTTAAACTTGGGTCTTTCCAGGCTCAATGCACTATATCTACTATATCAACTAACAGCCTTGAGTGGTATCATGCTACCTCTATGATTAAATGTGATGTCCTCTATTTGCCATTTAAAATCATTCAAATCTTGCTCCCTACTTACCTTTCCACCCATCTTATAATTTACTCCCCTCTACACATTCAGTAACCAGGCTATCTACATCTACTTGCTCATACTTATGTATAAAATTTCTAAGTAAAGTAAGAAAATAGTACTTTGTTTTTTATAACTATAAATGAAGGTGAGTCTATTTAAAGAGAAAATCAACCCAAAAAGATAAGACTGATGAAATGACAGATTTCAGAACAACAGTTAAACTTATACCTAAAAGTCATCAAAAGTTGATTTTGAATAATAAGTTCATATTATCAAATGAACAATTAAGAAGCACAGAATACAAAGTCATTTGGGGGTCAACTAGTTATAATGTACTCTCATTATTTAGTGCAATATTAGTAAAGCATAGATGGAACAACTCACCTTAGCAGTAGAATAATTTTTTTAATATAGAAATTGAAACAACCAAAGAGATTTTATGGACAGTTCATTCCTAAGATGGCAACAATATGCCAGTTATACTTTCAGATTTTTGAACTCGTACTGAGATCATGAGTCTTTTTTATTCATATAGCTCCTTCTTGGATTTCTATGATGATATTCTGTTTCTTCCTCACACATACTGAGTGCATTAGTGGGAGGTGACCCAAATTTAAAAATGGATTCTGATTCATTTATTATAACTGTTTTTGCTTTCATATATGAATATCTATGTTATAACAATTATTATTTTTGCCTCATTGCTAAGTAAATGATCATGTTTAATATTTAAAAGTATCATTATTCTAAGTGAATTGTATGTGTAAATGGGAGCACATTACTGGGACTTCAAAAACTAGAATACTGAGTTTTATTGCTTCACCATAAGTTTTGCTGTAGACTGTTGGAAAATAGGAGAATAATAACCTGGTTGTAGTTTTTCTCTGGGAAATTAAATCAGTGAGTTTGAGAATGTCTTGGGAAGAATAAATCTTGACCTTCTAAATAAGGAAAAATAAGTTTAATAATTACAATTTAGAAGGGAATTCATATATTCATGCCAGAGTTGGAATCTGAAACAATAGGTGACAGCCCTATTCAATCATTACACAAGTATATTGACAAGTAAATAATAAGGATACAAACTATTTTGAATCAAAGCTCTAACTTCCAGTAAGTGAGGACAGTCTTCTCTTCCCCCCCCTCTTTTATGTCAAAAAAGATGACCAAAGAAAGCATGTGAAATAATAGTGTCTGAAAATTTCATGTAAAAATGTCTTTCCATTGCGTTCTAGAATAATGCACCTGTGAAATAATATACTTTCTTTAACATCTGGTGCTATTAGCCTCTGAAGACCAATGAACAAATGTTATATTAAATTCTGACTGCAATTTCAAAAGTTTATGCAAAAATGAAAGGCAGAGTCCAGAAGTCCCGGGTTTGCAGGAAGTGAAACAACTAATATATTTTGAAGCAATCAGCAGCAATATTTTTAGAATAATTACAAGTTCATGTTGAAGTTAAAGTTCTCTTTTGGGTGGTTAGGAGATCATTGTTATCCCTAAGAAAATTCAGTACAAATTATAGTATACTTAATTTATTCTCTTCCTTATGTAGTAAGCATTATTCCAAAGGAAAATGTACTGGGCACTAATGAAAAGAAAAAGGGTACAAGATGGTAAGCAGATTAGAACTGATGGAAAAGGGATATCCCTTTGGTACTGATATTTTTAGGGTCAAAAAACATGTGTATATATATATTTAGTATGAGGCTTTAAAAAATAACACTTGAATGTAATTGTCAGTATAACTTCCTTTCAATTCTGTATGACTAATCTGCCCTTTGGGTACAGTATACCATGCTTATCTTCATGTTACAGAGAATCAAATTGAGTCACAGAGATACAAAGTGACTTTGCTGGGATCACAGAGTACCAGAGGAAGAATTTGATATCTGATCTTCCTTACTCCAAAACTGACGCTCTCTCCACTGGACTTCCTAACACACTGAGATTTTGTAAAGCTATACAACCCTCAAGTTCTATATGTATTAACTACTATTGGTTGCTATCTTTTTGGTATATTGGTAACTATCACAGAATATCTAGCTGAAAATGAAAAGTCATTAAAGTTGATTCTCGTGCAAAATGGGGTATAAAGGACATGAAAGACAAATTACTCCTGCCATCACTCTTACATGGTTCAAATTCCAATTTGGAAGACAGCTTTTCTAGCATCAGATTACCATTCCCCATTGGAACAGAATACTATTCCCCAATTGCTCAGACTCCCTGACCTATTTCTTGGTCCTTGACAAATGAAATAAGAGTAGAATGAACTATAGTTCTTAGAAAAATCATAGCTCCCAGGATGAATAAGGTTTTCATGGATAGATTTGAGACCTTTGTGTTGATGGTGTCAGAGGTTACTAAAGTTCAGTCAAAAAATTAACTTAAAAAGAAAATTAGAGCAAGCCCTAAGTATTTCTTCCAGTCCAAAAGAGGCTTCTGTTGCTTTTCATAGAAATACTTGGCAGATGACATGACAAAAATGGGTAACCTTTATCTCTTGTTAACTTCTTTCTCTTCTCCTTGCCTTGAATTTTCCCCCTTGACATTTCCTTATGCCTATTTTCTTTCTTTAATACAATACTCTGGATTACTTAATTACTGCCAAAGCCTAACATTTGAAGAAAAAATGGGCACACCTCTCTTTATACATTTTTCCTAAGTGAATTAGACATGAATGGAGTCATACTTAGTAGTTTCACAGATGGGTGTAGATTTTCAAGTATTGTATCCCCAGGATAGCAATATCAAGATACTTAAGCTATCCTTTTCCTACTCACCTCTCCAGCTTGAAGAGTTTGGAACAAATCTTTGAAGTCAAAAAGTTCACACATATTAATCCTAGATTATTTGTAACTTGAAATCTTAATTCTTGGTAGTACAAAAGTCTTTGAAATTATTCTCCAGTTCTCCCAGCCTGTTGACAGCATGTTGTTGTCAGTGGTATCTACTTTCTCTGTCTGCAAAGTACCCAGTATGTAACTTTTCTCTCTTCCTTCCTACCCAAACATACTCTCTGGAAAGGATCTTACAAGAATTATTTATACAAGCATAAATGGCTAATAGGTCAAAGTGTGACTTCTCCCTAGGGGATTTTCACTCTACTAAGGATCAAAACCTTAGTCTAAGAGCATAAAATTCTATTGGTAGAATGATTTATCTTAAATTAGAAAGGATCTTTTGTTTTCTGTAAGGATAGAATTGGTGGTCTTTAAAAATCTGAGAGATCCTTGATCAATTTCCATAGTGAAAAGCACTGGACTTCTAAGGCAAGTCCAAAAATGTATATGTATGTATATGTGTATATGTATTGTAAGAGTGTGTGTGTGTGTGTGTGTGTGTGTGTGTGTGTGTGTGTGTGACTACAAGCCATCAAATTTGGTACAAGAAATACAACATTGTGAGCTTTTTCCACACAAACTGCCAGGGGAAAGCTCGATTTTAGCAAACAATAGTTTGTCATCTATATAAGTATAATGTGAGCTTCTGAAAAATCTAACTTTTATGATATTCTTTTTTTTTTGTTTTTTGTTTTAGTTTTTGCTAGGCAATGGGGTTAAGTGGCTTGCCCAAGGCCACACAGCTAGCTAATTATTAAGTGTCTGAGGCTGGATTTGAACTCAGGTACTCCTGACTCCATGGCCAATGCGCTATCTACTGTGCCACCTAGCTGCCCCCTTTTATGATATTCTTTACCCTATACTCTGTATGTGAAAGAAACAGCTATATGCAGATAGATATTGAATGAATCTTTTATAAATGGACTTGGAAGCATTCTGTTGCATGAAACATCTCTGTATTAGAATTTCCAAAAGTTTTTTCACAGTATTACTTTGAAGAGAGATGTATCAAGCTGAAACTATTTCCTTCAATTCCAAGGCTACTCATTCTTTATATATATATATCTATATATATATCTATCTATCTATCTATATATATATATATATATACTTACTCTTCATTCTTTTTAGTTTTTAAATTTGCATTTATTTCATCAAATTTTTGCTAAATACATGTAAAAATTTTAATAATTTTTTTTTAAATTTATGAATTTCAAAATTCTTCCTCTTTCTTCTTTCCCCCTTTCTTAGAAGAACAGTTATTTGGTAATGATTATATTGAAAAGTCATGGAAAACATATTTATTTCTAATTCAATTCACTTCAATCAGCAAAGTCAAATATTCTTATTGAAAGACTATATAATTGGCTATAAGCAAGGCACCATGGGAGATAAAAAAGCATATACCATGATCTTTGGCTTCCAGAAAGCACCGCAAAGTTCAGGAACTATAAGTAACATAACATTCAGTTTTCTCAAAGAAGAAGAGAAAAATAAAGTATAATCGGCCTGACTTAGAAATTGTAAGATCAAATATCAAAATTTTAATTCAACATCTTCTGCATATTATGTGTCCTTGGGCAAATCATAACTTTTTCTAGGACACGATTTCTGATTCTTTAGGATGATAGGGTAAGACTGAATGATGTCTAAGATCCCTCACAGTTCTAAATCTCATGAAGGTAAGAACTGTGTGGAAAGGAAAGGTGTTTTTTGTAAATGTACTTTCTTATCCTTTTGACAATTACTGGGCTGATTGTCTCAAGAGTTATTCATTGAGTAAGATGGTGCAGGAAGTTACCTAAATTTTCCGTAGTTTCCTTCAGAAGAAAATGTTAAATCAAGCCTCTAAAAGAGTTCTAGAGCAACAAAATCCACAAGAAGATGGGGGGGAGGGGTGGTTGGCTGGCACAGTAGATAGAGCACAGGCCCTGGAATCAGGAGTACCTGAGTTCAAATCCGGCCTCAGACACTTAATAATTACCTAGCTGTGTGGCCTTGGGCAAGCCACTTAACCTCATTGCCTTGCAAAATAAACCCCCTTAAAAGGGGGGGAAAACAATAATGCAGCCCCAAATAGTTTAGAAGGACTTCAGGAAAGGTATAGTTTACTCAGGTAAAAGGGGAATGCAGTCCAGTACAAACTATGTCCAGGCAAGTCAGTGGGGTATGTGTGTGTGTGTGTGGGGGGTCTTAGACATAGCACAAAGCAGCAACAAATACTCCATGGTCTAGGCTCAGTGTAACAGAAGCAAAGCAGAGAAGCTATGAAACCTCCAGTCCCAGAATAGCAAGCAAACCTTCAGTCTTAGATCTCATGGCACAAAAGGTGCTTGTAGGGTGCCCCTCCCAAGCACAGTGGACAAGTTGTCAGACCCAAAAATCCTCAAGCAGAAATACAGTGAACAGACCCCTGACTCTCAGTGTAAGAAGTTTGGGACAGTATTCCCTGTACCCTAGAAGCAAAGCTCAAATTAAAATATGAACAAAAACAAAACAAATAGCCCTGACCATAGAGAGCTACTATTTTGAAAGGGAATATCAAACATAAACTCAGAAGAGGACAATAATGTTAAAATGTCTACATCTGAACCTCAAAGGGAATATGAGTTTTTTCAAGCACAAAAAGTTTTCTTAGAAGAGTTCAAAAAAACTTAAAATTCAAGTAAAAGAGGTAGAAGAAAAGTTGAGCGAAGAAATGAGAGTTATGCAAGATAATTATATTAAAAAATAAGTAAACATCTTGGAAAAGGAGCACATAAATTGACAGAAAATACTCCTTTAAAAGTAGAACTGACATAATAGAAAAGGAGACAAAAAACTAACTGAAGAAAATAATTTCTTGATAATTAGACTCAGTTGAGTGGATGTTAATGACTCTATAAGATAACAATTATGAGTCAAATAAAATCAAAAGAATGAAAAAATAGAAGAAAATTTAAAATGCCACATTAGAAAACAGCATCTGACTGGAAAATAGATCCAGGAGAGATAATTTCATAATTATTGAATTATCTTTTGCTGAAAGCAATGATAAATAAAAGTTTGCTTGAATGGCATTTTTCAAGAAATCATGAATAACTGTACTGATTTCTTAGAACCAGAGGGTAAAATAGTTATTGAAAAAATTCACCTATCATCTCCTGAAGTAGATCTCAAAATGGAAACATCAAAGAAAACTGTAGCCAAATTCCAGAACAATCAAGTCTAGAAGAAAATTGTGCAAACAACCAGAAAGTGGAAATTCAAATATCAATAATAAATATATATATATATATATATATATATGTATGTATATGCCTTTTGATCCAGCAGTACCACTACTATGTCTGTATCCTGAAGAGATTATGAAAAAAGATAAAAATACCATATACACAAAAGTATTCATAGCAGCTCTTCTTTGTTGTTGCAAAGAAATGGAAATTGAGGGGATGCCCATCATTTGGGGAATGACTGGACAAATTGTAGTATGTGTGTGTGTGTGTGTGTGTTATGGAATGCTATTGTTCTATAAGATATCATGGGATTTCAGAAAAGCCTGGGAAGACTTGCATGATGTGATACTGAGTGAAATGAGTATAATCAGAAGAACATTTTACATCCTAACAACAGCATGGGATAATGATCAACCATGATGGACATTTTCATTTCAGCAGTGCAAAAATCAAAGACAATTTTAAAAGACTTATCATGGAAAATGTCATCCATATTCAGAGAGGGGACTGTGCAGGTTAAATGAAGACCAAAGCTTATTCATGATCAATGTTTAAAAGTTGTCATACATTATATCATTTTTTTTTCTCCTTAATGTTTTCTTTCATCATTTTGGCCCTGATTCTTCTATCACAATATAATCAGTATGGATCTATGTTTATCATGGTTATAAATGTAGAGCCTGTATCAGATTACTTTCTGTCAGGGGAAGGGGAAGTGAAGGGAGAAAGGGAGAAAAATGCAAAAGCTCAAAACCTTGTAAAAAAAAAGACTGGTAAAAAGTGATGCTGGTTTAGATTGACCTGCTCTTAATATAAACATCCTGGGTCCTAGCTTTCATAAGCTTTGAATTGGCATTTATAGTATTTTCTTTTTTAATGGTCAAAAACCTCTCCTTTTTTGTAGTTTCATCTAGATTTTGCTAGAAATCAAAACCAGACTTCTTTATTATCTATAGATTGAGGTCACTGACTTCATTTTTAAAAAAAGTGGAAAGATGTTTGCCTACCTCTAGAATAGCAGCATTTTGTTTTCACTTGAATACACACAAATGGGCACACACAAATACATAAATACTAAACAGGTGTATATATGCATATGAACCAACAAATAGGACTGATAAATTCATGTGTGTGTATGTGTGTGTGTGTGAACACATATGCACAAATTCAACAGTCTCATATGCTGGTTCTTTTAATATCATGATAATGGAATATCATGATATTCAGTCTTCATGACTTAAATTCACTGAATATATTTAATTGATCCCCTTACCATGAACATTTTAAAATTTGTTTTGGATAAAATCTCTCCATTAATCATTTTATCCTATCTTTATTTAAATAAATGTTATTCTTTTGGTAGAGAATATAGATACAAAATAATAGTTCAGGAAATCATTTCTCATTCCAATATTAGTATTTCAAAGCAATTGTTTATTCTTCTCCTTGGTCTTCCTTTTGCATCCAAACCAACTAAAAGTGATGTCATGTTGGAGGTAAAGGTGATGTCTTTGATATTCATTGTGGGCCTCAATCAGTTCTTTTTCATAGGTCTCAACATTTTATTTTCTTTATCAGAATTGTTTTTTTCTTTCTTTTTTTAAGATTTTCACTCTTGATGACAATTATTCATTATGGATCAATTTCCTTTATTAAATTCTATCAGGTGATACTCCTTATAGGTAAGAATAGGGGATGTGATTTCTTGTCTCCTGGTAATTTCTTTTGTTTATCTCTTTAAAGGAGTTCCTTTAAGGCAATGGTGGCTGTTCATAATTGTACCAAGATAAGTTAGCATTCTCTGTTACTTTCATTCTTAGAGAATTTTTAGGAGCACTGACTTATTCAGGTTCAAAGAGTAATTTTCACAGCTTTATTCTCATGACTACAATGCTCAACATTATTCCTTTCTATTGAATTTCCTCTTACATCTATAGAATATGTTAAACTCTGGATAGTTCAACCCTTATTCATGTTAGACTGCCATTTACTGGTGACAATATATTCCCACAATATTTGGGAAAAATGTAGAAGACATTGATCCATCATTCGGAAAGATGGAATTTTATTTTGTAAGAAATGAAATATCGGGGCATCTAGGTAGCACAGTGGATAGAGCACCAGCCCTGAAATAAGGAATACTTGAGTTCAATTCTGGATTCAAACACTTAATAATTACCTAGCTGTGTGGCCTTGGGCAAATCACTTAACCCCACTGCCTTGCAAAAACCTAAAAAAAATGAAATATCCTGTGTTGAAATCCATTACTTCAAATATTACTGCACTTTAATTTAAATATTATAGTAGAGATGATATTTCTAGAAGATTTAGGTACAAGAGAGCAATGATTGAAGTCCAAAAAAGACAAAGAGGTTAGTATTAATAAAACAAGTATTATAAAACTAAATGTTCTCTTTCTTTGAATTGAAAGAGATATGAAAGAAACTTTTATAATAAGTACAATCTATAGAATGATTTTGAACAATTATTTCCAACATATGATTATATATTTTTTTCCCTTCAGAGATATCTTATTTTGATAAGTCATCACATTCTGACCACTGGGACATACTGTACAATTTAAATTCATAATTAAAGTATAGTCTGTAGGAGAGTCTATATTTTTTTATTATTTTTTAAATTTTTATTTAAGGCAATGGGGTCAAGTGACTTGCCCAAGATCACACAGCTAGAAAATTATTAATTGTCAGAGACCACATTTGAACTCATATCCTCCAGACTTTAGGGCCAGTGCTCTATCTACTACACTACCTAGCTGCCCCAGGAGAGTCTATATTTGCTTTAGTATTTCAGTGGATGAAGAGGTCAACAAGACAGAGAGTAGGAGTAGTAGAGAATAGTTTCATAGGGCCTGAGCTGGGATGTCAAGATAGGCTATCATTTTAGAGATAACCCTGGGGGAAGGGGGGCGGGGCTCAGTTAGGTTGAGCAGTGGATAGAGCACAACCTCAGAGTCAGGAGAACTTGAGCTCAAATCTAGTTTGAGACAACAATTACCTTCCTGTGTGACCTTAGGCAAGTCACTTAGTCCTGTTGCCTTAAAACAGGGAAATAACAAAGTTTAAGTCATCAAAGAAGGAAAATGCATGTATTGTTAGCTAGGGCTGGTGAGGAGATACCTTTGAAGAGAACCAAGATGCATGCTGGGAAATAACAGGAGAAAAAAGTTTGATAGGTAGAAGAGGACCTGGATATAGAGGTCCTTAATAACAGAGAGTATCACTAAAGTGTATTTATATGATTTTCAGATTTAAAGTACAAAACTTAAATTTCTGTAATAAACATTACCTCATTTCTATGTAATCTTCCAAACATTAGTTCATGAGTCAATAACCAAATAAGAAATAGAGTTTTATAGCCTCTTCTGGATACTTGATGCAGAAAGAATTGTTGATAAATAAGACTCCCCCCCCATGTGAAAAGAATACAGGGAGGCCTCTATCAGGTTCAATAGATTTATTTGCAGATAGAGTAGACAGGTGGCATGGTAAATAGAGCAGAAGAAAACTTGACTTTAATTTCTGCCTCATACATTCACTAGCTATGTAATCTTGAGCAAGACATCCAATATTTTCCTGGCCAATATGTTCAAAAGGACAATGATAAATGTTGGAAGGAATATGGGAAATCTGGGACACTAATACGTTGTTGGTGGAACTGTGAATTCATCCAAATTTTCTGGAGAGCAAACTGGAACTATGCCCAAAGGGTAACAAAAATGTACATACCCTTTGATCCAGCAATACCACTACTGGGTCTATACCCCAAAGAGATTATAAAAAGGGTAAAAATATCACCTGTACAAAAATATCCATAGCAGCTCTGTTTGTGGTGGCAAAGAATTTGAAATTAAGTAAATGTCCTTCAGTTGAGGTATGGCTTAACAAATCGTGGTATATGTTATGCCATTGAACACTATTGTTCTATTAGAAAACAGAAGGAATGGGAATTCAGGGAAGTCTGGAAAGATTTGCATGAACTAATCCTGAGTGAGATGAGCAGAACCTGAAGAACATTTTATACCCTAACAGCAACATGGAGGTGATGGTCAACCTTGATGGACTTGCTCATTCCATTGGTTCAACAATCAGGCACAATTTTGGGCTATCTGTGATGGAGAATATCATCTGTTTCCAGAGAAAGAACTGTGGAGTTGGAACAAAGACCAAAGACTATTACCTATAATTTAGGGGAAAAAACCCTGTCATCTTATTATATAATTTTGTTATCTCTTATACTTTACTTTTCTTCCTTAAGGATATCAGTTCTCTCTCATGACATTCAACTTAGATCAATGTTTACCATGTAAAAAATGTAAAGACTAACAGACTGCCTTCTGTGTGTGGGTGTGGGGGTGGGGGAGAGAAGGAAGCTTAGCATATAAATAAATAAACAAACAAACAAATAAATAAATGAAATAAAATTTTTCTTTACAAAAAAAGAAATCCAGTCTTTCTCAGTATTATTTTCCTCATCCGTTAAATGAGAGTGTTGTAATCAATGACTCCCTAAGATCCTATTTATTTTCCTGAGATAAGAAAATAAAAAAGTTTCGATTGGTTGTGAGCTTCATCATAGGATGAAATAATAAAGCCAAGAGATGGCAGACACACTGAAGTTTTGACAAATGATAGAATAATCAAGGGTGAGCATTGGAAATGGTGGAGAGAAAATATCATATGAAGAATGGCTAGAGAAAGTAGGGATATTTAGACTGGATAAGAAACGATCCAAGTCAATATGACACACTAGGTAGAGATATGGCCTTGAAGTCAGGAAGCTGTTGTTACTCAGCAGTTTCAGTTGCATTTGTCATCTCTTGATTCTATTTAAAATTTTCTTTTGCAATGATATGGAAGCAATTTGCCTTTACCTTATCCAGCTCATTTTGCTGATGAGGGAACTAAGGCAAATTGGGTTAAGTGACATGTCCAGGGTCACAGAGTAAGTGCCTAATGCCAGATTTCAACTTTAAATATGTGTCCTCTTTACTCCAGACCTAGTACTTGATCCACAATGCCACTTGTCCTGGAATTAGGAAGACCTGGATACAAGTTCCCCATCTGAAAAATGTTTAGTCATTTAGTCTCCCAGTGTATACATAGTCAACTGTGTAGGAATAACATTTGCAAAGGTAAAGAGGTCTTGATCTATTAAAGCAGAGAGAGTTTATTTGCTCTACCAATGAAAACATGTCTAATCCTTATCTCTAACTAAAATAAAGATGCTAGCAATCTTTGAATATTTGAATGGCTATCATATAGGAATGTGAAGAAAGTTCTGTGTGTTGGCCTATAAAGGTGAAGAGAAAATCAGTGGGTAAAACTTAGAATGTATCAAAAAAGAACTTAACAAAATTAGACCTTTAAAAAATAAATGCTGACTCATAATGTACTTAGCTCCTTAATATTGGAAATATTGAAATAGAAGCTAGCAGACAAACATTTTTTTCAGAAAACTCATAAAACAGATTTCTCTATTTTGTAGGAGGCTGGTCTAAATAATCTCTGAGATTTCTTCCAGCTCCAAGTTTGAGATTCTGTGATTATTTTAAGTCTATATGGTGTTACTATCAGTTATTTATTAGAAGCCAAGCTAAGACTTGCTTTTACTGAAAGGTCAAATTAGTTATTATATATTCTGTAGAAGGAATTAGTACTTCCTATAAAAGGAAGAAGGAAAAAGAGAAATTAATGGAGATAGTCAACCAAGTTTGAAACCTTACTTACTTTTCAAACTTTGAGGTGTTTTAATCAGAAAATGACATTCAAATGGATAGTTTCATGACATTTCAAGAGCAATCTCATGATGCAATATTAGAAAACACCTGCAGAATTAGGGCTTGTTATCTAGTATCCACAGAGGAAGTTTCAAATGGGAAATAAAAGGGAAAATTGGGCAACTACATATAAAACCTGACAATTTCATTTATTGATGTATTTATAAATTTGATTGCTTATTTGTTACTTCAGTTCCAGCATTGGTATTCTTGAAGTAATTGTCAAATGAATCTGTTCAGCTTCCTCAGTAGTAGATGGGCAGTTTCTGCCACCAAAAACTCAAGGGAAAAATGAAAAGATAGTTTTAAGTTGGTCTCCATGGTTATAGAGTTCCTTCTTTCTAATCTCAGGCTATCCATCCAACGATCTTGTTTCAGCATTTGACTCCTATTTGCCCTCCTAAGGAGTACTCCATGCTCCCAAAAGCCTTCTTCCATTCCCACTATTAGAAATTAAAAAAAAAAAACCTCAGAGGTCAGAAGTTAGAACTAGAAGGGACTTTAAAGGTCCCTTATTTTGCAGATGAGGAAAGACACAAAAGCAGTAAGTAGAAGTTTTGGGACCAGGAGCAAGATTTTCTGAGTGTTTTGACTCAAAATCCAATGTTTATTTAGCTAAACCACACTTTTTCCTTCCCTCAGTTTTCAGTGTCTGGAAAACTTGTATTAGTAAATTCATGTCATATATTTTCATACTTTTCACTGCATTGTAATTATATGACATGGACTGCTAATTTCCTTTGCCCCACCCTTAACTCCCTATCTCACATTACATTTTAATCTTCTTGAGAGAAGGGACCATATTTCATCAAATGTGTCTTTCTCCCATTTCCCAGCAATGTTAGTTGCTATTTTCTGAGTTAAATAAATTCTGGTGGAAAAAAAAAAAACTTGGATTATCCGGTTAAATTAGAATCATCATGGCATCATAGCAAGAATGTTGGTACATCTTTAGGGAACAGACCTAGTACAGATGCTAAAATGAAGATCTTTGGAATCAAAAAGAAAGGAATTCATGAGGCCTTAAGGACCTCCTTATGTTATAGATAAAGAAAATGAGGGATAGGGACATTAAGCTATTGCTCAAGGTCATAAGAGGCAGGATATGAACTTACATCCTTTTACATGCAAGGAAGCTCAGTCTTAGAGAAGCTAATTTGTTTAAAATCACACAGCTCTTCTAGAACTTTGATTAGAAAGCAGGTTTACTGAATCTCATTTAGGTAAATTTTTTTCTTGCTTCCTTTCTAGATACTACTAAATGGTGACTAAATACCACTGGTATTTCTATTTTGTAAATGATCAAAACAGAATAGTAAATGACATAGCAGCAGAAAGCATAGAATTTGAATCTTAGTTGTGAGATTTGGGGCAAGTCACTTAGCTTTGCTATGCCTGTTTCCTCATATGTAATATGAGGGGTTTAGATTTGATAGTTCTTAGCTCATCTTTCAACTTTAGAAAATATAATCTTAGAGTGAATCTAGTTAATACATATGGTTCTTTAGTTAGTGGAATGGCCTTGATATGTCATGACAAAGATGATGATGAGGATGATTACAACTATGATAATGATTATAATGATGATGATTTGTACTTTCCAGTGTTCTAACCTATTTCTTGAAGATAACCTTCCCAGGCAGATAAGAAAAAAGAGCAGTGTTAAGTTACTAGGCACCTAACTTTTGAAAACTTCTGCTTTAGTACCTTCTAATATGAGTTAAATATTAGAATTCAGTAGCTGTAAAGTGGAATTTTCATTTTCCAAACCTGAAACAATTCAGAAGATTAAGTGTCCTTCCACACAAATGAAGTGACATCACCTTCTTGACATAATCACATTGCACTCAGGTAAAAGCACTCAATAAATCAAATTGTAGTTGCCAATCAAAATTAATATTCATGTTGAAAACATAGAAGCCTTTATCCCAAACAGTATATTGATTAGTTTGAAAACATCAATGGAGGAATACATTCTTCCCCTTTAATTGATTTTGTTTCACTAGCTTATCTATTCACTGGATTAACTTTACTAATAAATGTTCATAGGGGTTTGTTTCCCTGAATGTAACGGCACAAGTTGAGGCTAATTATGGTCTCTTGTACTAAGTTCAGATATTTTATCAGATATTCAAAGACATGAAGGATTTGTCAAGGTGACAACTAAATTAATAATCTATCTTGTCTGTAAAGGACAAAGACAAGAATACATTTTGTTAGAAAGTTTTTGCTATTAGAATCAGGGAGTATTCCATAATAAAAATTTTATCTTGTAAACAATATATGGTTTTTTACTTAAATACTTTATTTTATGTGATTGACACAGGTGCTCTCTTAGTGCTGACACATGGGTCAATGTGTAAATTACAAGTCTGTCACCAAAATAACTACAGCACTGTGAAGAAAATCAACAGGAGGATTTTTATTACAGAATAATATTTTTAGAAACAACTTAAATGTGATTTTATTTGTAAAAAAAGATGTGAATACATAGTCATGTCTACTGCTAAGTAACAAGTGGACAGTTATTCACACACACACACACACACAAACACACACACAAAACCATGCATTCCTAGACATAATTCAATTGCAATGGATGGTTTTAAAATAGCTAATATACACACAAAACGAATCACTTTATACTTTTATGCCTCTTCTAGTATTTTTTAATTTAATTAGATGACTGCTAAAGTTGCTTCCTGTTTCTTGGGCAACTAAATTCTCAAACCAAGCTTTTTATTAATCCCAAGGTGTACTTATTACCTATAAGTTCAAGTACCACCATCAAACTACATAAAAATGCAAATACATACATTCATACATGCACACCAATGTTTTTACATTGCTAAAATGTCAAACAGGCTATATTGAAGCTTATTTTTTAATCTATTACATTAACATAAGAGCTTGAGAACATTATGCAGTTACAAGCAGTTGAATATAAGGGACAGAGTTAAATCAGAATATAGGTCCTTCCACCTGGTACTCCTGCCAATGCAGTTCAACAGTGGAGAGATAAAAGCAGTATTCCTATTTTCCTTTCAGACAACATTCATCCTTCCCACTGGCAGACTTACATTTCAGTAAGTGAATCAACATAAATTTCCATTTGAATGTCTATTTCAATTTGTTATCCAGAGGGTAAATACTCACTAAGGTGACACCCAAGTTGGTGTATGGACCATGAGGTATAACAAATCTTGACATTCCTTGGAATTTGAGTTTCACATAAAGACTATATACACAACTCAATCAGTAATATTAACTTTGAAATAATAGAATAAAACAGTTGATTTCCCCAGATGTATAATCATCTTTCTTCAGAGAATCTGGTACTCCTAAAACTACTCCCTCTCTGCTTCCCTATTGTGATGTGTAGGTAATCCTAGGGTTATTCAAGTCATAGCCAGTGGAACTCAAAGAAAATATAGGTGCTATATTGAATTGTAAAATCTTTGTGTAGAGGCTCAGCAACATACAGTATGTTTGGTATCAAGCTTAGTGCTTTGAAATCACTGACCCTGGAAGTACTCAATAGGGAAGAAATATATTTTCTCTCTTAGTCCTGGCTTTCTCTTTTGTCTTTGTCTATTTATCCATCTGTCAGTCTTTATGTGTCTCTGCCTGCCTCTCTCTCTGTTTTTGTCTCCTCTACTGATCAAATGCAATTGGTAGACCAGTGAAAGATCTTCATTGAATCAAGTCATAAGTCTATTGACATTTATAGATAAGTAGGGAAACACTTTTACTACATTCAGTAACTACATTGCTAATACCTTTAATTACAAAGAAATTGGCAAAAAGAACTATAATATTTAATGTCAACTGCCTTCAGGGCTCTCTGCTTTCTTTTTTGTTACATGATTATACTTGGGCTTTCATCATTTTTAAAAATCCTGAGGTGATTATACTATGTGAATTGAGGAAGTGTGAAGGTCAATTCTTGGTCCACTCCATAATCCTGTTTTGGCTACACTCCATGAACTGATGACTAGATAAATGATAGAACAAGAAACAGGAGGGGGGGAAAGCATACAAATGTGAAAGAATTATAGTTATTGCCAAGAAATAGAGGTCAGCAATACCCAAATGGAAACAAAAGGATGAACACTATTTTTCTTGATGATAACTTTTGCTCATTGACATCTCCTCATAGGTAGAGATCAGGATGGCATTCAGGATTGATTACTGAGTAACATTTGGAATGAAACAATAACTAGGGCCAAAAAGAGAATGAGTTGTACTATGATCAGGATTTAGATTTCATCATAGAGTCTATCTTGGCTATTGATGAGCTTTGAGATAATGCATATAGATCTAACTCATAGAAAGTAGTGGGTTTGTTATTTTTACAAAAAAGTGAGTGTGTGTGTGTGTGTGTGTGTGTGTGTGTGTGTGTGTGTGTGTGTGTGAATGTACATGTGCAGGGGTAAGAGAAAGTACAAGAGAAATAAAAATTCTAGACAATAATCAGGACCTTCAGGGCTTAGGTATATTGTTTAAACAGAGAAAAGATCTAAAAATAGTCAAAACAGGCAGCCACCTATGAAGTACTATTTCAAGTATTTCTGTTTCTAACCTCAATCTCATACTTGATAGTCTAAATTCCAGGAATAGAGTATCATTGTTTGAGATAAAGATATTTTATTCTATTGAGATACTAAGTTCAGGAGGCAGTCAAGAAGGTGGGAAAAAAGCAGAATCTCCTCTATGTTGTCCCCACTTTTCCAAAAACCTTGAAATAATGACTCAAAATAAATTCCTAAATGGCAGAAGGTCTGCAGGAAAGGTGTATCTCATGGGGATATAAGTGGAGTATAGTTCAGCACAGGCTACAGCAGTACAGGTTACACCTTAGAAAATTAATTGTAAGACTTTGGGGTGATTGAATCAGCCACAATCAGCTTTGGCAGTCTTTGGACTCTGAACCCACAGTTGGCCAGGGGGTTGGACAACTGGTCAAAAGATGATTACAATGGTCCCTTTGCTGGCATTGGGTGTAGTACTCTAGTAGACTGCCCATGTATGGATCTAGGTGGTAATACTGAATCACAGCCCCAACATTAAAAGGAGAAAGAGCTCACAAGACTTACAGCTACAGAGAATTTGTGACTCTGGTAGCAGTTCCATGGTGGAAAAGAGTGTTTATAGTCACAGATCAGAGCACAGGCCAGGAGAATAGCAAACGAACCTCTCCTTACAGCATACCAATTTGGAAGAACTGAAAACTTAGAGAATCACAGAACTACCTCTAAAAACCAGTTTCATCAAAAGTTTTATGTTTGGGACAGTGTCCCCTCCACCCTGGTAACAGAGCCCAACTTTAAGTTAAATATCAAGAGTTAGTCTGAAAAAATAAGGAAACATTACAAAAGCAAACCAGACCAAAGAAAGTTATTATGTAGTCAGGGAAGATCAAAAGCAAAACTCAGAAGAAGACAAAAAAAACTTTAAATTTCTACATCCAAAGCATCAAATAAAAATGTGAAAAGGTCTCTGGCCAAACAAGAATTCCTGAAAAAGCTTTAATAAGATAAATAGAGAAAAAATTGAAAAGACATGAGATTTAGGTGAAAAAATTATGAAAAAAGGGTTCATATGCCAATTGCTTGGTATAGAAGGAACTAAAAGGATAGAGAAAAAATAACACTTTAAAAACAGAATAGGTCAATTGGTAAAAGAGACATAAGAGTTCACTGAAAAGAATTCCTTAAAAAGCAGAATATGTTACATAGAAAAAAAAGAGACAAAAAAAAATCCCTGAAGAATAAAACTCCTTAAGAATTAAAATTTACCAGGTGGAAAGAAAGGTACAAATCCTCATTAAGAAAATAATTTCTTAAAAATTTAAAATTGGGCAAATAGAAGCTAAATATTTTAACGTATTGTTTCAAGGAACAATAAAACAAAATTAAAGGAATTAAAAAAAAGAAAATATGAAACATCATTTTGGAAAAGCAAATGACCTGGAAAATATATCCAGGAGAGATAATTTTTTTATTTTTTTTCAAGGCAATGGGGTTAAGTGGCTTGCCCAAGGCCATACAGCTAGGTAAATATTAAGTGTCTGAGGCGGGATTTGCACTCAGGAACTCCTGACTCCAGGGCCGGTGCTCTATCCACTGTGCCACCTAACCTCCCTGGGGAGAGATAATTTTAGAGTTATTAGACTACTTGAATGTCATGATATAAAAAAAGCCTAGAGCTCATCTTTCAAGAATTTATCAAGGAACATTCTCTAATATTCTAGAACCAGAGTGTAAAAAATACAAATTGAAATAATCCTGCAAACACCTTTTGAAAGATTCCCAAAGGAAAACTCCTAGAAATATTATAGTCAAATGCTAGAACTCTTAGTTCAAGGAGAAATGCTGTAAGCATGTTCAAATATTAAGAAGTCACAATCTGGATAACATAGGATTTAGTAGCTTCATATTAAAGGAACAAAGGACTTGAACTTTGATATTTCAGAGGATAAAGGAGCTAGGGTTACAACCAAGGATCACCTATTCAGTAAAACAAAAGTAAAATTCTCCAGGGCAAAAAAATTGATATGGAGGACTGACAAACATTCTTTTTTTTGTCAAATATTCTTTATGGAAAGACAGAGCTGAATAGAAAATTTGACTTTCAAATACAAGTCTCTAGAGAAGTATAACAAGATAAACAGGAAAGGGAAAGCATGAGAGATCCAATAAGGTTAAACAGTTTACGTTCCTGCATGGGAAGATAATACTTTTAGAACTTTCTCATTGTTAGAACAGTAGAAGGAGAATATATAGAAAGAAGGCATAGGAATGTATTGGGTATGTTGGGATGATATCTAAAGAATAAAATTAAAGGGTGGAAAAAAGAGGAACACAGTGGAAGAAAAGGTAGAATAGAGTAAAAGTGACATAAAAAAAGACAAAAATGCATGCAAAAGAACTTTTAGAGAGGAGGGGAAAGGAACAGAAAGGGGGTAAAGAAGTGATTGAATCTTATTATCATCAGAATTGGTTCAGAGGGAAGGACATACACACTTGGGAAAAGAAATTATCTTAGCCTACAAGAGTAAGTGGCTAAGAGGAGGTGAAGCTAATAGAGGGAGTGTGTACTGGATGAGGCAACAGAAGCAAAATACTTTTGAGGATGAACAAGGTGATAAAAGAGCCAAAAATGAACAAATAAGGGGAAATAGAATGAAAGAAAAGACATAGTATTTATGACTTTAAAAAAATTTACAAGGAAGTTTCTTTGGTAAAGGCCTCATCTCTCAGATGTTTTCCCAATCCCTAAATGGTCAAAACATGTGATTTGGCAGTTTTCAGATAAAGAAATCAAAATTATCAATGGCATATGAAGAAGTGCTCCAAATCACTATTGATTAGAGAAATGAAAATTTAAATAACTATGAAGTTATTATGACAGAAAAGGAAAAGACATATTGGAGGAAATGTGAGAAAATTAAAATACTAATTGTTGGTGCAGTTGTGAATTGATTCAACCATTTTATTTAGCAATTTGAAACTATGCCCAAAGGGCTATAAAACCAAGTCTACCCTGTGACCCAGCAATATCACTATAGGTCTGTGTTCCAAAGAGATCACAAAAAAATGGAAAGGGCCTATTTATAAAAAATATTTTTAGCACCTCTCTCATTTGAATTTTATTGTCTTTGCCTTTTCAGTTTGTTAGTGGTTTGAGTGCTTTTGTTTGATGGCTTTTTAAATTTTTCTTATCATCGTTGTCCCTTATGAGATAGATTCTTACTAGATTTGGTGCTCACAGACCTCAGTGTTGATGTTGTACACATCTGTAGTCTAGGCTCAAAGGAAGAAATCAAATATATTAGAATGATTACAACATGAGATTTGAAGACTATATCATTTCTCTCTCTGATGAGACATGTCAAGTTGCTTCTTCATTTTATGAACCATACTATTACATTTTATCTTCCCTGAAAATGAAAAACTGAACTCCAAAGGAGAAGTAACCACATTAATTCTATTTAGGGAATTGTTTATTGGGAGGTCTCTTTCCTTTAGAGGTTTGAGGCAGACTGATTCTTTTAGTAATGGGAGAATACTATTCCACTTGCTCAAGTTGGAAACATGTAAAATGCCAACCCTTACAAATCAAAATAGAGAAGATGAAAGTGTCAATCTTTGACATCATTTACTTTCTCCTACTTTCACAGTTCTCTCTAAAGAAGGTTGTATTTTAAAGATCATTGTACTAAGAGTTAGGAAACCTGAATTTAAAGTCCTATACTAATACTTTTTTGAGCTATGCAATTGATGGAAAATCATTTAACTTCTTTGGGCTCAATTTTCTCATACATAAAATGGGCATAGGAATATCTGTGTTACCTATCTCAAAGAATTGTTATGAAGAAAGTGCTTTGGCAGATTAAATTCCTTTTTTTAGGTTTTTGCAAGGCAAATGGGGTTAATTGGCTTGCCCAAGGCCACACAGATAGGTAATTATTAAGTGTCTGAGGCCAGATTTGAACTCAGGTACTCCTGACTCCAGGCCCAGTGCTCTAATCCACTGCACCACCTAGCCACCCCCAGATTAAATTCCTAAATAAAAATGTGGTACATGTTATCTTTGATATATTCAGGGAAGCCAAGAGTCCCTCCTCAGTCAATATCAGGTGTCTGATATTTCATTTAGATATTGTTTAAATATTAGTCTCTGTATTTCCTTGACTAGAGTTATGCCCATTCTAATATTCATTGATGAATAGAGAATAGAGCAATGTCATTGTAAGTGGTATTATTATATAAAGTGATGGGAGATACAATTTGAGGGACAGGTGGACTTTCTTAGACATTTAAAAACACCTTATGTAGCACATTCCACTTGTGCATAAGGCCAGCTTTGGTAATCCAACGTTCTGGAGGAATTAATTTTTCTTGCATCTGTCCACGTGGGTACGTCAATTCAGAATTTTAATCAAATAGTTTTGCATTTTCCCTCTTTTGCTCTTAAACATTCATATAACCATTAACTCAAAAAGAAATTATTTACCATTTACAAGTGGAATGTATTATAATTTCATGAGTATGGAGAGGGTCAAGTTAAAGGGAGGTAAGACTGAGAGGAAAGGAAAGAAAAAGGGAAAAGGGCAGAGGAAAGTAGGCATGGAAGGGAGCAAGGGAGAAAACAAGCAAAGGGGAGGGATACAAAGAATATTGTGTGTGTGTGTGTGTGTGTGTATATATATATATATATATATATATATATATGTATATACGCATATATATGCATGTATGCATGTATAAGAGAATAATGCCTTAGGACTAACACCTATATTATGTATGTCTGCCCATCAGGAAAATTTTTTCAGCTTTGGAGTTCGAGGAATTTGACTGTTTCTATGGGTGGGTAATTAAAAATTATGTATATCATGAACACTGTTTTGGAATTTTCCTTCACTTTCTTTCTAGCTTCTGCTTTACTGTTGTCATCACTTAAAACTCAATCAAGTCAGATGATCCAGTGAACAGATGGCATTAATCAACCATCAAGAATATGCACAAAAGCAATTAGAAATATAGAAACACCAAAATTGATGCCAGCAAATCAATTATCAGTGATACAAAGACAAAATGGCATCCCCAAATTATTGTGCTACTATTTTCACTAAGCATACCCTGATTCTGGTAATGATACACTCACTGGCTTACTTACCTTTGCAGCAGAGGGATAAGAATGGGAATGTTCAGGCTTAATTACACAGTCCTTAATGACTAGTCTTCACTTCACTGACAAAAAAACAGCATAATTTAGGGACTGGAGATCTATCAGGATGATGGATCTAGACAGCTTATGCTATACAATGTCATGCAAATATGAAATAAAGTGCATTGAGAATACAGTAGTTTGATATTTCCAGAGAAGAACTACATTTCTGAAAACTGAGCATCTTTTCTCACATCTATAACCCTCATTTGTCAAGATAAATGGAGGGAGTCATAGAAACATTTGAAAATTCATAGTGTTGCCTTCAGTGAACTTAAGAGCTTGTATTTCACTCTATCTTGAGGAACTTGGCTGATGTTTTCTAACTTGCATTAAAATAATGATATACCAAATTTACCATACACACATATATACATACATGTGTGTATGAAATATCAATATATGTTTATGTGTATGTGTATGTGTATGTGTATGTGTATGTATATGTATATGTATATGTATATGTATATGTATCTATACACACACACACACATGAAACACTGGTATTTGAGTCATCTCAGAAATGTTTTAAAGTAGGATGCTGAAGGTTTATGCTTTATCCCTGGGGTTCATGACCCAGGACTATTTCATAACAAGGTTCTTAGGGGATGTTGCTAACTAAGCCCTATGGGATGGGATTTAAATCAGTGACTAGGGCAGCATAACAAGCTATGGCTATAGCAAAGTTCCACTATATTTTTCAGGCTACATAGTAAATGCTCATTAAAATTTCATAAAGCAAGTTAATAAAATTAGCTCAAACTTGACACTGAGGTCTGTTGGTTGAAAAGGATTTCTCTTTTAGTAGCAAATGGCCTTTTAACACATAAATAAGAAGTCAAACACACTCTCAAAAGAAGAAAGTTGTGAAAGAAGAATTAGAGCATGCCTGTATTTCATGATCAATTCCTTAATTTTAATGAGTATAGAGAAAATAGTTGTATTTCTGTTTCCTTATATTTCACATAGAACAACTATGATAATAATAATTAAAAAAATAACTGAAGGTCACCTTTACATGATCCTTTATTAAATAACCACCACACAGTCTGGTACTGGAAGAATTTTTATGTCTATTTTACATATAAGGAGATGTTTGAGATCATCTGGCTAATAAGCTAATAATCTAACTCCAAAAATGCTTTTCCATAATATAAAAATAAAATATTATCAAGAGCTGTACTTTCAGTACTTTTATAACTATTGTTTTGTATAAAATATGTCTTTCTACTACCAGCAAGATTATAGGATTTTTTCCTTTAATACTTTTTTATTTAGAATACATTGTCAAATGCAGTACATTAGGAATGACATCCAAAGGACAGAACCAACATTTAAATGAATCTATAAGTGGACCAAATTTAAAAAGGACACTGCTCTCTTATGACAAAAGAAATTGATGTTTAGGGAGAGACAATGACTTGCCCAAGACTGCACACAAAGTGAATTCCAGAATGAGGATGAAAACTCAGTCTTCTTGACTGAGTACAATCATTTATTTTTATTTCTTTTGGGAGGGGGAGGGAGGAACTGTCTTTTAAAAAATTATGATGGAATATCATTCTTCATTTTCAATATCTACACTGGATGTTACTGAGGAGCAGCTGTTGGGCCAATGTCATATTTATTATAATGAGGTCCCTCCAATACTTAGATTTTTTTGACAGGATATAAAAGACTCCAAATCTACAGCACACGAGATCAAAATTTAGTTAGAGTCTGATGTTTTAATAAAATGAGTTTAGATATTGAACAAAGCCAAGTGAAAACTAAAGGAATAAAATATATGTGCATGTATATACACATATAAGTATATGCCACAGATATGTGCAAATATACATTCATGTATATGCACATATATGTCCATATGTAGATGCATACTTATACATGTGTGAAATATAAATGTCTATATATTTAACATTGGCCATAGAATTATGAATAAAAGACAGATTGGTTATCATTCTTCAAAGGAACAGAAATACTAGAGCTTACAAATTTATGTCCATGGAAATTAATGTTCTCATAATTCTTAACTACACAAGAACTATTTTCATTTTGATTAGTTTTTTCTATTGGGATGCAAGTGGAGATTCATCCTAGTGTAAACATTGAAGTCCATCAAACCATGGGAAAAAATACTTTAAATAAATTTTAACATTTACTCTCTGACTTCCTTCATTTGTGTTGGCCTTTATATGTCATTTGAAGATGTATGAAGAACTTAGTGAGTACTTAGACTATCATTTTCTTGCTTCCTAGGAATTTTGTTTTTTTTTCTTCTATTCAGAAGTTTTGTAGATTTTTATAAGGTTTAAAACTATGGTCCACATTGTTTTCTCCAAGGTAGTTCGTCCTGCTCCCAAAAGACAAGGATATGTGCCTTCTTAGTAATTTCCTTTCTCTCTGCCATTAAGTGTACTTCAATGCATAAAAGCAAACAATCTTGAGATTCTAGGGATATTGAGATAAATTTATGATAATCATCAGATGAATGGATTCAACCATTAAGATTTATGATTAAAATATATCCAATTGTGGCATTCTCCTTGTTCTCCATCTCTTTCTTTCCCTTTACTGTTAGATGCAACAATGACAATAGATTGTATTTCTATAAAAAGTAATAGGTTTCTTTCAGAATTAAAGTTCATTAACTACTGTACTCAGAAAATTTATGGAATTCTGTTTTGTTCCTGAATGGTTTGAAGCTCAAAGCTATTGCATTATCAGATGATATTCTAACAACTCAGGTGTAGCATAAGTAGGACCACAATTCATTCTCTTTTAGCTTTGAATTTTCTTTGGCTTGAGCTTACTAGGCAATCATATTGTTTCTTCCCGGTGTCTCAGATTCAGAATTAGGAGTAAACTGATTTTTCTATGTAATATTGGGAAGTTTTCACTACATTTGGGAAATTAACTCATATACTTTGGGAATATCCAAAAGATGTACATTATAACTTTAATATCATAAAATGTTGAAAATTTTAAAAGAACTTTTATAGATATTTTCAAGTGAATCTTCAGTATAACTTTCTAATTCAATGTGATTTATTTGAAATTTTCTTAGTTCCAAACTTATAAAACCCATGAAAGAGAATGAAATTTACAAAAACATCTAACTGAATTTTGACTTGAGTTCTAAACAGATATTTTTGTGTGTAAAGACATTTGAATGGTATCAAAGACAAGGTAGTACTTATCCAAATTCAGTCCCTTCATATATATATATGTATATATACATATATATATATATGAAAACTTTTGGTGAAACAATTCATAGTAAAAGATATTGTGTTAAAAGGTTTGAAACAAAATCTGGACATATAGCAAAAGCAAATGTGAGAGGGAAAAAATACCTTCCAAAATATTTAGATTTTCTAGACTGATTTCATTCTAAGTGAAAATTAATTTTGGCAATTTCCTCCTTTTTAAGAAAAATCTTTATAATAACTTCAGCTCCCAAAAATTGCAAAGGACTACCTCGGTGAACATTGAGATCATTTTAACTGGAAGTGTTCAAGTAGACAGTCAGTATATGGAAGACTACTTTGTTGGAGATACTGTAGATAAGATTCATGCTTCAGATAGATTCTTGGCCTAAGCTTCCTTCCAATTCTGAAATGATAGCATTCTATGATACTTTGACCTTGTGTTTCTAAATACTATGCTAGCAGTAAATGAATATAAATACATATTGAGTTATTACTCTTTTCATTTCAAGAAGATGGTATGTGGACCCCAGAATATAGAGGAGTTAGGGTTAGTTATTCATCATTCTCATAGGTTCTACATTACAACTACTGAGAAGCTCTGACAAATATGTTCCAGAATTAATACATTGCTAGTGCTAATTCATTCTCAATGAATAAAAAAATGATGTACATTGTAACATGAAGATTAAGCACTATGCTTTAATTCTCATTCAAAAATGTTTAGGAAGTTGTATGTGTGTATTAAATAGAAATGTTGATTAGAAGCAGAAAATAAACTGTCACTGTTGAAATAGTAAAACTCATTTACTGCAAAGTTTCCTCTTTTTTTGAAACTGACTTTATTGCTGCAATAATAATGACAAGCCTCAGCCTTAAATTTATTCCAGTTAGCATTTATGCACATTATTAAAACATATGACACATAAAGCAATTTTAAGAAAACCCCTTTCTTTACAGTTTTTCTGTCCATTAAAAACTCTTCCAAACAAAATATCTGCTATCATTGGAGGAACTTCTTGAAAAAAATTCTCCTTCCTCATTCTCACTTTGATCCTGAATTCAAAGTAGTCAGTTTCTTCTTATAGAAAAACATGAAATATGGAAAATTCTGCTAATTTTGAAACTGTACCTTTGCATCATTAATACAATACTGACCTCTAGTGTTCTAAGAGATAGAAAAACTACCTCAGTACTTAACTTCCTCACACCAATTTCAGTCAGAAAGATTCTTTTTCTAAGGCACAATGGGATCAATTCCATTTAAAAAAAAAAGAATAGGAAAAGCTCCAGCAGATGCTATCCTGTCATTACCTATTTTATGACCTAATTTTAATACCAGGGGCTTCTGGAATCTTGCTATTAGAGAGATTGACCTCTATCAACTTTTTCTAAGATTGCAAACTTCAATAAAATCTTTATAAGGACTTGCAAATAACCCTTATGGATTTCTAGTATTCTGAACTTTTGACTAGTGATAAAAGTAAGGGTGATGTCTCTGGTTTACTCAGATATTTAAAATATCCTTGGTTCTGTTCTTTCTAGATGTGTCTTGTCAGGACATCTCTAATTGGTGCCCTACTGCATCAAGGGCAGCATGAGAGAGGAAGAAGGAGTTACTTTGGTAGTATTACCCCTCCACCCTTTGGGGTGGTTTACAGGTTTGCAGGTTTGCAACCATGACATGATAAGAAAACCTGTTCCAAACACTGGAGGAAAGGATGTGAAAACTTTGAAAAATTCTGTATGATCATCTTCTGAAACATTGACTATAGCTGAATTGTACTAAGCTTCATCTCAGGGATTCCAGAGAATTTGAACCCCATTTTCCCCAGTCTAGTGAGGGAGGTAAGTAGTGGGTCTCCAGATTCTTGACAATACATTCAAGTTTGACAAACTGGGCTCTTTAAATACACAAGCTCAGTGCAGGTGGCAGGATTTCTGAGTGTTCAACCCTCATTGTCATTTCACCAAACAATCTGCATTGATGAAGTTAGCCTTTGATTTCTGGCACGTACATTTGTTGACTGGTCATGAATGTGTTATCACAAATATTGGGGGGGTTGTCAAATCTCTACCTACAAAATGAGACTAGTCACTGATTGTGCAGCTCACGTATCCTGTTTTGTCTCTTCCTATGAGGAATATAACCAAATCAATGTTAAATCGAGATACCGTGTGTCTGTTAGAAAACCCAAAAGGAGTCTGCTGTGGTGGTGGTGATGGGGGGGGGGGGTGGAAATTTTTTTTAAGCCATTATATTGTAGTCCTCTGAACATACTGCAAATCTGAGCTGCATTCAGAAATCAGCCACTGTCACTGGGAGAGGAGGCTCAGAGAATCTCTCTAATGTTAGCAACCCCAAGTGTCATACAGTCTGAGCCAAGCGCTGTTCTCTGGAGAAGCCGGGTCAGGGGAAGGGTTCCCAGCTAGGAAGAGACCTGGGAGGATAGTCTTTAGCTGCAGAATAAGAGCAAAGACATTCAGTTCCCTTAGAACTTTGAATTTTAGGGTTTAAAGACGAGGGACCTAGTAAAACTGGTGAATCTAAACATAGCTAACTTTTAGAAGGATTTGAGTAAGAGATCCACACCTATTGGCAGCTTCTCTCCCTATCCGCGTAAGAGAAGCAAAAAATAAGATATATCCAGAAGGTGGCTAACTATCCGTCCTAATATCAGTTCGTCCACCCCCCATCTCCCAGATCCTTCCCCCGACCCTAGCTACTTACAGTTTGTAGCTGTAGATCCTATATGCCATAAAACGGAGAATAGTAAAGTCAAAACGCTGGCCAGTGAGGGTACAGAATCCATTTCCCTCAAGCGGTCTCTCCCAATTTAATCCCGAATTTCGCAGGGACCAGTCGAGATTTCTTTTTTCTCTCTCTAGCCTCTGCACAGTGCTCCCCCCACCCCCCCGACCCACCCCCCCCCTCTTCCAGTCACCAGCTTGTTCACTCCATCCCGAGCCCAGTCATACAAGACCAAAATGGTCACTGGGGGTCTTGCCTCTCCTCCTCCTCCTCCTCCTCCTTGCCCTCCTCCTCCGGCTACTGCTGCTTCTGCTGCAACTGCTGTTAGTCCTTCTTCCTCTTCTTCCTCTTCCCCCACTCCTTAAAGGTGCAAACCCCAACCCGAACTGCAGCAACAAGCGCTGCCTTGATGTACTGGCAGCAGAATCCACCTCCTTGCTAAGAGGGCTGGAATCAGCACTCGGGCGGTGTACAGCTCCTTATAGGCAAGCGGGGTGGCGCTGCGCCGCCTCCTGGTCCTGGAGACCCGCCCCTAGATCGCCTCTAAGAAGGTTGACTGGGCGGGTCTTTGCCCCACCAGGCAGGCCTCTCCTGACAAGCAGCAGTAGTGGAGGCAGAGGCAGCAGGGCCAGCAAGCACCAAGAGGCAACAAGCAGCAACAGTGACTGAGACAAGTGGCAGCATCACAGGACCGTGGAAGCAGCCCAGATAGCAGCAGCAGCAGCAGCAGCAGCAGCAGCAGCAGCAGCAGCAGCAGCAGCAGCAGCAGCAGCAGCAGCAGCAGCAGCAGCAGCAGGAGCAGCAGCAGCAGCAGCAGCAGCAGCAGCAGCAGCAGCAGCAGCAGCTTTGGAGCTGGAGCGGTGCACACAAGCTACCTGAGAATTGAAGGGGAAAAAAAGAAAGGGATTTTTTTCTGTCTCAGTCTCTCTCTCTCTCTCTCTCTCTCTCTCTCTCTCTCTCTCTCTCTCTCTCTCTCCTTTTTGAAATGTCTTTATCTCTGAATGTTTCGCTCTCTCTGTCTTTCTCTCAGAATATTTTAAAACAAAGCATGGCATACTGAAGGGATTTTTAAACGTGTAGCAAAGGAGGAGTTGAGAGATGCATTAGTTAAGGAAAGACTAACATAGAGAGCGATTTTATTTAAGATGTTTATTGGGGTTTGGGAGGGCTGCAAAATTTCAATTTTGTCAATATCATTAATTTTCCTCCTTTGGGAGAAGCTGACATTGGCAAGTTGAATCTATCTATTATTTGATTGCTAAGCTTCACCCTTTCTCACGTCTCTACTTCCCCACCCTATCCCAATACCTTTCCCCCTTCTTTTTGTAAATCTTTCTTCCTCTACTTATGTCTATTTTCTTTATGTCCAGTATATCACTAGAAATTGAACACTCACACTCCTAATCCTTTTGATAAGGAGTGATGTGTTAGCAGCCTTAGTTCAGAGACTACTGCCTCCAGTCGGTTCCCAAGGGTAAATCAGTATTTGTTGAAGAGAGGAATGATATTAGTCTGGTAAGCTAGGATCTGAGGGCTTTACCACAAAGGCAAAAACAGGGAGAAATTTTTTTCATTTATGTCATTCATGTCAAATGCTCCAAATTAGAAAGTGTGGTCCAGAATATCTGAGTTTTAATCATAATTGAAGTTGCTTGAGTCAACCCCTAACAAAGTAAAGTACTATATTTACTTTTTCATTTCTGACTTAGACTCAGATTTGAAGGTATTTTTTTCCTTCAACTCTTTCCTCAGAAGAAAATATTTGGATGTCAAGTTTATCATTGTGGGCTCTATAGGATGCATATGCTGGTTGTGTTATTCATGAATTCCAACTACTTAGCTATTAGTATGCTGTTTTATATACTTCAAGTGGCATCTTCAATTGAAGAATTCATGAGGCTTAATATGTCTGTGTTTCACCCCCCAAAACTGACTGTGCTATAGTGAAGTGTAGAAATTCCTTAACAATCCACTTTCACACAGAGGAAGATAAAATTGAAATGTCCCTGTTAGTTATGAATGAATGTCCATAACGTTCCAAGAAATGGGATTGTCAAAATAAAATACACTACTTAGGTCATTGGACGTAGATGAACTGCCCAAAATCTATCTTTTGCTGATGAGGAAATTTTTGAGAACAGGAAGCTAACTCTTAATGCTTTCACTGTTCTCCATAGAGAAATATTTCTCTATTACTCTCTTCCCCAAAAGAAGTAGCTTATAATGTGACAAGTGAAATAAAAAAATAAAAATTAATAATGAACATAAGTTTGATTTGGAAGAATGAATTAAAATGATTCTAGCATTACCAGTGAAGAGCCTCATAAATGTGAAGGGGGAATCAGGGAAATCTGTTTTTAGTTCCAAATTTATAGATAATCTTCAAGGAATTATTAAATATTTGAAAACCATATATAGATGTGCATTATATAAACTCACATACAGCAAAGAAATTGAACTTCAGGTTAAAGTTCTTTTACAGTTATATTTTCCTTTTTCAAACACACTTAGAACAACAGTCGATATTTTTCTACCATTTGTTAATATTTTCATAAGAATACTAAGGCAATGAATTGAGTGGAGGGGTTAACTGTTCTCATAGGCAATGGTATAACAATATCATCTTTTAGGAGAATTTTGCCAGCTAATTTTTATGAGCAGAATAATTTAAATCACTCTTAAAATATTTTCATCTAGACTGATATTTACCTACTGAAATTATTTCATAAAACTCTTAACTTGACTGATAAATTCACCTTTGGAATATTATCATGTAAACTATGTAATCTCATAGATTTTGCTTCTGTTTCCATGTTTTATGTAATTCAAGAACTTGACTTGTAGCCCCAGGATAACTAGTGAATAATTCTTATTAATCTTGGCAACACCTTTTGAAGGCAGACAGAAACCAGTTATTTTCCCCATTTTACATAAACATATGTAAATATCGGCACAAATAGATGTTGTTCTTTGTCTAGAGAAGAACATACACATATACATATACAAACATTTAAACACTTATCTAAATCACAAGCCTCATGCCACTCCGCTGCCTTCCTGTATGCTCTCATAGGAAGTTCCTTTGTTGATTCATTGTATCAACAAGCAAGAATTAAATGCCTCCTAACTTGAAGGACTAAGCTAGACTTTGAGGATACTATGTTACAAATTGAATTTATGTCTTCAAAAATATTATATTCTACTGGGAATAATATGCAAGAAAAGGGAACATTTGTGCATTATGACACATGGATATCTAAAATCTTTAATGTCACAAGACTTGATGAGCCAATGACATGACATTAAAAAAACTCTATTTTGAATACTTTGTGCAATAATTTATTCTAAATGAAAACCTCATGCTTTAATTTGTTTTGATGTTTGAATGATACCTTCTGTCTTGATACCCTAGTTACATAGTTAAATGATTTAAGGGAGAAGAGGTAATGACTTCTTTAGTCATTCAGTATTCATCGGGATGACTGAATTCACACTCTGCTCTCTATTGTTAAGGATAATTCATTTCATAAAAGCTAACGTGGAAAATGGATTTGTCTTTAAAGAATCTGATGTCTAACTCTAGTTCTGATGCTTACTATGATATGACCTAGCTTAAATTAATTTCAACTCTTTGGGACTCAGTTTCCTCATTAATCTATAAGGTCAAATCAGTGGTTTGAAAAATCATCTTTGATGTCTTCTAATTTGTGACCCTAATTCTATACTCCAAATGGAGCACAATCCATTAACAGGAGATTGTTGAAAACCTACTATATATGCACAGTATTTTTCTAATTGTTATATAATTTTTTAATTAGAGGCAAAAATAGCATAAGATAAGCAATTAGAAAATAACATTATGATAATGAAAAATATTGTGGTATATATAACATCACTGATGTAGGAATTGTGGAGGGAGAGATCAGTTTATACTTCAAAAGTAGTAAAAGACCAAAGTCCCTTTACATCTATATGGTTAAATAGTAAAATCAATGTTATTTTTGTTCATTGATTTCCATGTGTCTAATTCTTCATGATCCCATTTTGAGGCATTCTTGGTAAAGATACAAGAGTGGTTTGCCATTTCCTTCTCCAACTCATTATATAGATGAGGAATTGATGCAAACAAGGTTAAGTGACTTGCCCAGAGTCATATAGCTAGTAAGTGTCTTGAGACTAGATTTGAATTCATGAAGATATGTCTCCTTGATTCCAAGACCAGTATTCTAATCACCATGCCACCTAGCTGCCTAGGAAGTTTAATAGTTTGTAACATTTTTTTATCTTTTAGGTCTAGATTATTATATTTTAATTTCATAGAGCAATGTTTCTAAACTGTTCTAAGAAATCCTGAAACACCAAGTTTTTTGAATGAATTTTATATTTTTTACATATTTTGTTAATATGTATTAAAATAATTTTAAAGCATTTTATGACAAAATATTCTTCAAATATTTGTATCAACTAAAGGACTTTGCCACTATGGGAACAGTGGAGTATCACTGGTACAGATGAAGTCTAAACTAAAATCCAGAAACAGTTCTAATAAGCAATTGTTATTATTAGATCATAGAATTCTGACTTCTATTTGAAACAAAGTCTACCTCCCCCTGGTGGGGACAGAATGTGATCTAGGAAATTTGCATTAACCTTAATTAGGAAAAAACAGATACTTATGTCTATTTTTTGAAAATAGACAAGCAAACTGGAAATATTATATTTTCATTAACATATATATTGAAAAGGCCTCTCTACTGAATAATGTTATCAGGATGCTATGTATGATATCTAGCCTGGTATTTGAATGCAATAAATAAGGAGTCAGGATAGAGATAATCACAAAAATATATGAATTATTTGAACTTAGAAAATAAAACCTTTAGCACAAACAATAGAAGTACTGCTGGACCAACAGAGGAAATAAAACTTTCTATCAAACATCCCTAATTTAAAAAAAATAACTGATATTCAAGCAAGAGAGAAAACTAGAAATATATATATACATATATATACATATATATATGTATGTATATATATATATATATATATATATATATATATAATTGTTACCAAATCTTCAATCAGTTTGAAAAAGAGCAGAGGATCATATTCTTATCCCCAAAATTAAAATATTTAGTGAGAATTCTATTTCTCCTCTGATATTGTGAAATAAACATCTCTGAGAATGAGAATATCTATTTACTTCATCATTCTCAGAATGCAGTCTTTTTCTAAATGGAAAATTTGAGTATATGTGCTCTCTATAGTCAACTAAAGGGGTTAAGAAAAATTTTATAACATTCATAATTCCTGCAGTATCTAAATTATGTTTTGGGGGTTATTTTTGATAAGAATTTGAGTATTTCAGTTAAATATTTTTCTCATTCCTAGAGTCTTTGTAAATATTATTTTTATAGACCAGTTTTTAGTAAAACCTTACTGAGTCAAATAGATTTCTATAAAGGAATTATTCTATTTGTACTTGGAGGCTTACCCCTGGAAGCTGTACTGTAGGAACCATTAAATGTATAGTTTGAGTGAAAGGAAGAAATCTCAGCTTGGTTGGACTTAGGCCATAATACCCCAACAAAAGTAATGAAATTAGCCCCAATATATGTGGGGATTTAGTTGAGCCTTAATTTGATTTCTTTGAGTAATGTTGAAACCAAAATGAAGAGAGAGGTATATGCTCTGCTGCCTGGATGCAACTTGTACTGATTGTTATAGTACAAAAAACAATCACCCAACAATTAGTTATTCAGTGTAGACACTGAACATATTTTCCATGATTTATACTACAATAGAAATCAGGGGGTGGGGGAGGAGATAGGGCAAGAAAGAACTCGAAGAAATGTCTTCAATCTTCAAATAGCTTTGTCTTTAAAAAGATGATCGTTTTTTAAAAAATCTTTTTTTTTCATTGCATCTGAACCTAAGTGAAATTGGTAATGTTTTAAACCCCTGAAAAAAGTTTTCCACAGCCCTGTTGATATCTTGCTTCCAAAGCCACCTTGATATCATCCAGATTGTTAAATAGAGTGAGTAAAGACCAAGATGAATATGTGCTGTTCTAGGTGCAAGTAAGAGATCTTTACAACAGGGCATAATCTGAATATGAAATTTTTGATTCCCCCAACTTTGGACGCAGCTTGATAAACTAAAACCATTTCCTTACTTTTTTAAAAAAATAATTTGGCAAGGGAGATATGCTTTAAAGGGATCATTTCATTTTGTAACTTACTCTCTAGTGTTTACACCCTTCATTGCCCTTTGTATTTAAATCAGTTCAGGAAATACTGTGCAGAACAGTATAATTTGCTTTTTATTGGCATTTTTAATAAGGTGGAATGAATGCTATCCTGAAGCCAGCAGGGGGTGTGGTGAATAGGAGAAAGGAAAAAACAAAACAACAGTCTCTTTAAAGGATTTAAGCAGTATCATGGAGAACTTTTTTAAGTTTTTACTTGTGAACTTATGAGATCTTTAAAAAAATTCTGTTATTCAGCACAATTCAAATATTATATGTATACTATATGCAAGACACTATGAAGGATAGTTACAGCTAAGACATTAGGGCATTTGAGCTTTAATTCTCATGAAAATTATAAGACATATATAATACAATAAGAAGACAATAGAATAAACAGCACAAATCAATAAATGATTTAAATTTAACAATCTGAATTTGGCAAATGCTTAGGTTAGATAAGATAAAGCATTTGCTAAGAATTTATTATGTAACAGACAATGAAATAAATATGGAGAAAAGAAATTTAAGCAAAGCATATAGGTTCTGCCTTCAAGGAGCTAACATTCTAATGAATGATTATACATAAATTAGAATCAGAAAACAGGACAGGTTGAGTATCTGAGCAATATCACAGCAATTAGTACTGAAGAGAAAAAGTTCAGAAAGTACAGTCTTGAGTCCAATGAATCATGGCTGATCCCCTATCCTGAAATAATTGTCCCTTTAGACTGCTGACAATCAGAAGAGTGGTAATGTAGGATAGAGATTCCTAGCAGGTTTCTCCAGTCTAAATATGTGCATACTTTTGGATGGTGGGCCCCCAGCTTTGGATTGCTTTCCTAGAAGTTCTTTAGGCACAGAGACTGTGGAAGGCAGAAATAATGAGTATGGAGCTCATAACCTTCTAAAAATTTTCTGGGACCTGCATTCCCATCAGTAAAAAAACAATTTTTGCAACAAGAGAACTGAATCAATCCTGGACACAAAGCAACCTAGAAGCAATCTCTGAGGAGACATGTCTGGATCACATATCTATTCAGAATAGTTCCTTATACCTCCATAACTGGTGGGAAATCTAGAAGATGATTCCAACACCTAGGCCTCTTCTTGTTTTCCATGATTTATACCATACCTGGTAACAAGAGAGGACTCAAACTCAGAAACCCTTTAATTTCTTCTATGAGCCTTTGGAATTGGATGTTGAAACTATTTCCAAGAACCTCAATGAAGTGGAAGAGTAAACAAGAGGAAATTTGGAGACTAATGAATGAAATAGAGAAAGAAATCAGAGGACAAGAGATTTCCAAGATTCATATTAGAAATTAGAGCATGCATAGTTTCTTATATATTTTCAATAATTTGTAGTGCTAATTCATTTTCATATCAATACTGAAATTGGGGCCATGGTTCACTGTGATGGGGAAACTCTTGAAGGTGGATAAGTAGCCTAAGAATTGGTAAACTATTCATCCTTTGTTGAACAATAAGGACACTGTAGCCCTTGAGAAGACTCATTTACAAGCTGTCAAAAGTCAGTCAACTGTCCTGAAAAACTCTGATGAAAACTATTTATTAGTGATTTAAATATGGTTCCATCTGGTAGGCACATCATATATTATACTTCTTTGATGATAATTGTTAAAGTGCTGATATGTCTTTCTGCAGACCTACACAAGGAAAGATCTGAACCCTTATGGGCTTCTTATACCAGTAAAATGTTACAATTATCATCACAAAGTATAAATTTAATCTAACATAAGTATCACATATATATGTCATCTTTAGCAAAACTGGAGATGACAAAAATTGCAGAGGGTAAGCAGGGGGAGCACTCACAGATGCTATATAGCAAAGTCAGTATTCTTGCAGATTTTACTATATAGAAATTAGACCAAATCTAATGAAATGTAATCATGATACATGAATTAGAGTTATGTCAAAATATAAATTTCACAATGTACAAGATGAGGGAGAATTGACCAGAGAGCACATTAAAGTGTATTGCAAACTTATTGTGAAATGTATGATATGAAAGACAAAAAGTTGAATTCAATCTTAGGATCACCTAGAGGAAGCAACCATCAAGAAATAAGGAAAAAGTTATCTTGTTGTACTCTGCAGACCTGGGTATTGCTTTCTAGAAGGACATGGATAAGCTAGACTGTATAGTAAAAAAGGGTAACTAGGATGATTCAGATCCTCAAGGTCAGGGAAATAATAGTTGTCTTCAAATATTTCAAGAGTAGTATTTACAGGGATGGTATTTATTCATTTTGACTTTCAAAAAATAAACTAGGAACAATTATAACTATCCAAAAGGAAATGGCTTGCCTCAAGAGGATATCTGTCTCATAAAAAGTCTTCAAAGACCAGATGATGATTTTTAAGACATTTTCTATAGAAATTTCTCATTTCTGTTGCTTTGGGCTAGATGACCAATGAAATAATTTCTAAAGCTATGATTTTTGTGTTTTCTATAGCGATTTGTGTTGGATCAATAAAAATACAATCTTAAAAATCTTAACTCTATATTAATCTTTTCTATGGGAAGGAGTACCATTCTTTTTTTTTCTATTTCATTTATTTATTTATTTTTTATTCTCATTTTGTACGAATGTTGTTTTACATTAATAAAATATTCTTGTTTACAAGTAAACAAAATACCCCTCCCCCATGAACATAGATAGACTTGCTTGGGCGAAAAAAGTAAAGGGGAGAGAAAAAAATTAAAATTAAAAAAATAATAATGATTGTAGGTATGGCCAGGTGGTGCAATGGACAAAGCACCAGCCCTGGAGCCATGAGCACCCAAGCCCATATCCATCCTCGTAAACCCAACAATCACCCAGCTGTGTGACATGCAAGCCACCTGATACCCATTGCCCTGCAAAAAACAAAAAGAAGGAAAAAAAAGACCCAAAATATAATAAAATAGTAATAATAGTAGGGGTGGTTGGGTGGCAGACAGAGCATTGGCCCTTGAGCCAGGAGCACCTGGGTCCAAATCCATCCCCAGACACCCAAAGATCACCCTGCTATGTGGCCCTAGGCAGGCCACCCAGCCCCACTAGCCCTGCACCCTCCCCCAAATAATAATAACAAAAAATGTGCTTCAGTATTTGTTCCAACACCAAGAACTCTGTCATGGATGGATCGCATTCTTTATGATAAGTCCATCACAAAATTTACTTCCATATTTTTTCAACGTTGCCATTGCTGATCACAATTCCCCCCTTTCTTATTTCTCCACTACCATGTACTATATTTTCTCTGGCCTCTCACTCTGACTCTGCTGTAGGGTCTCTGAGTGACGCAGCAGACAGATCCCTGGTCCTGGGGCCAAGGGGCCCTGAGCCCCCATACAACTCCTTAGGCCCAGAATCTACCTGGCCCCATGGTCCTGGGCAGGCCTTCCAATCCCAGCTCCTTGCAAGAAGTAAAAAAGAAAATGTGTTATATCTGACCACTCTCCTCCCATGGTCCATCCTCTCCTCCTTTATTCACATCCCCGCCCCTTCCCCCTGCTCCCCCCTCCTTCTTACTCCAAATGCCTATACCCCAATGAGTATGTTTGCTGTTTCCTCTCCTAGCCATCTCTGATGAGAGCAAAGGATCCCTCATTCCCCTTTGCCTCCCCCCTTCCATATCATTGCAATACCTCATTGTAATAAAAAAAATCTTATTATGTGAAATATCTTGGACTATTCCCCCTTTCCTTTTTCTTTCTCCCATTCCATTTCCCTTTTTTTCTATTGACTCCATTTTTACACAGTATTTTATCTTCGAATTCATCTTTCTCCTGTGCTTCAACTATAAAAGCTCCCTCTACCTGCTCTATTAACTGAGAAGGTTCATATGAGTATTATCAGTGTCATTTTTCTATGCAGGAATACATGCAGTTCATCATCATTAAGTCCCTCATATTTCCCCCCTCTCCTCCAATCCCCATGCTTCACCTGAGTCCTGTATCTGAAGATCAAACCTTCTGTTCAGCTCTGGCCATTCCAAAAGGAACCTTTGAAATTCCCCTGGTTCATTGAAAGTCCATCTTTTTCCTGGAAGAGAACATTCAGCCTTGCTGGATAGTTCATTCTTGTCTGCATTCTAAGCTCTTTTGCCTTCCGGTATATTGTATTCCAAGCCCTATGAGCTTCCAATGTAGTTGCTGCTAAGTCCTGTGTGATCCTGACTGCAGCTCCACAATATTTGAATTGTGTCCTTCTGGCTGCTTGTAATATTTTCTCTTTGACTTGGGAGTTCTAGAACTTGGCTATAATATTCCTAGGGGTTGGTTTTTTGGCATCTCTTTCTCGGGGGGATCGGTGGATTCTCTCCATTTCTATTTTGCCCTCTGCTTCTAGAATATCGGGGAAATTTTCCTGTAGTAATTCTTTGAAAATGATGTCAAGGCTCTTTTCCTGATCATGCCTTTCAGCTATTCCAATAATTTTTAAATTATCTTTCCTAAGTCTTTTTTCCATATCAGTTGTTTTTTCAATGAGATATTTCACATTTTCTTCTAATTTTTCATTTTTTTGTTTTGAAGTATTGATTCCTGATTTCTGGTAAATTCATCAATCTCCCTGAATTCTATTCTTTGTCTGAAGGATTTGTTCTCCTCAGAGAGTTTTCTTATCTCTTTTTCTATCTGGTCAATTTTGCTTTTTTAAAGCATTCTTCTCCTCAATAACTTTTTGAACTGTTTTATCCATTTGACCTAAGCTGGTTTTTAGCATGCTATTTTCTTCAGCATTTTTTTGGATTTCCTTGACTAAGCTGCTGACTTCATTTTCACGTTTTTCCTGCATCTCTCTCCTTTCTTTTCCCAGTTTTTCTTCCAACTCCCTCATTTGATTTTCAAAGTCTTTTTTGAGCTCTGTCATAGCCTGAGCCCAATTTCTGCTTTTCTTGGAGTCTTTAGATGCAGGAGCTTGTGCTTCCTCATCTTCAGACTGAGTATTTTGATCCTTCTTGGGCTCATTTGCAAAATATTTCTCAATAGTCTTCCTTTTGTTTCTCTGTTTGCTCATTTTCCCAGCCTGGGCCTGGTTTGGGGGTGCTTCCTGAGCTTTTGGGGCACTCCCACAAGGGTCTCAGTGTGTGAGGCACTGTCCTCCCTCCTGGTCTGTGAATGACCATAAGCACCCCCTTCTGCCACAGGGCTGAGATGGGGGGGTCTGCTGTTCTATGGGGGGGCCTAGACTGCGATCAGGATCTGAATGTGGTCAGAGCCCCAAAGTCCTGTTCCAGGGGCAGAGGACAGAGCTCTGCAGTCTCTCTCTCTTCACTCCCCTCCCTCAGCTCAATGGGCTCATGCCCTGGAGGCTCCTGCTTACTGGCTCAGCCTGCTTCTGTTTCAGGATCTGGGCTGCAGAAAGACCATGTGTGCCCTGAGGGCTGGGCTCCATGTGCTCTCTCTGGCAGAGGTCCCTTCCTGTTCCACCGCTTTTTTCCCAGTACTGCTCGGGGTGCAGCTCAGGAGACTCCCCCTCTGCTTTGAGCTGTGACTCCCAGTGCCCTGGGGCTGCCTCCAAGAGGCTGAAGTTCTTTGGTTCTGGCAGGCCACCCATCTGGCAGGCCACCCATCTGGCAGGCCGCCCCTCCGACCCCAGGGAGCAGAGCCTTTCTGCGCTTTTCCAGGTTACCTTGAGTAGGAGAACTGCCTCACTGGGTCCCTTTGTGGGTTCTGTTTCTGGAAAGTTTAGTTAGAGTCCTCAGCTTATGAGTTTTATCAGAGAGCTCCCAAGACTCGATCCCTTCTTGTCGCCATCTTGGCTCTGCCCCCTCAGAAGTACCATTCTTTACCATTGCAGTGACCATGGCAACAGAATAATTTGAGCAGGCTTTGGCTCCTTTTGCCCTATGCCATGACCGCAAACAAAGTTTAGCTCACTACTCTTGTAGAACCTAATGTATATCTTACTCTACTATGTACTTCACTGCCTCCCTTTGCTAATCTCTTCTAAGCACTATGTAACATTCTCTTACACTCTTGTTTACTGTAGAAAATATTCCTTTCCTTCTATAATATTCCTCTCCCCCCCTCTTCATTTGGGAACCAGTATAGTATAGTAAATTTAAATCTGGGTTCTGAGTTTGATTTGGGAAGAACTTGGTTCAAGTATCACATCTGACTCATTTTTTTTGCAAGGCAATGTGGTTAAGTGCCTTTCCCAAACTCACACAGCTAGGCAATTATTTTTTTATTTTTAATTTATTTTTATTAAAGATATTATTTGAGTATTACAATTTTCTCCCATCTTGCTTCCCTCCCCCTCCCGCCCCCATAGAGAGCACTCTGTCAGTCTTTACTTTGTTTCCATGTTGTACCTTGATCCAAATTGGGTGTGATGAGAGAGAACTCATATCCTTAAAGAGAAGAGAAGTCTAAGAGGTAACAAGACCAGACAATAAGCTATCTGTTTTTTTTTTTTCTAAATTAAATGGAATAGTCCTTGCACTTTGTTCAAACTCCACAGCTCCTTATCTGGATACAGATGGTACTCTCCTTTGCAGACAGCCCAAAATTGTTCCTGATTGTTGCCCTGATGGAATGAGCAAGTCCTTCAAGGTTGAACATCACTCCCATGTTGCTGTTAGGGTGTACGGTGTGTTTCTGGTTCTGCTCATCTCACTTACCATCAGTTCATGCAAATCCCTCCAGGTTTCCCTGAAATCCAGTCCCTCCTGGTTTCTAATATAACAATAGTGTTCCATGACATACATATACGACAGTTTGCTAAGCCATTCCCCAACTGAAGAACATTTACTGGATTTCCAGTTCTTTGCCACCACAAACAGGGCTGCTATAAATATTTTTGTACAAGTAATGTTTTTACCCTTTTTCCTCATCTCTTCAAGGGTATAGACCCAGTAGTGGTATTGCTGGGTCAAAGGGTATGCACATTTTTGTTGCCCTTTGGGCACAGTTCCAAATAGCTCTCCAGAAGGGTTGGATGAGTTCACAGCTCCACCAGCAGTGTAATAATGTTCCAGATTTCCCACATCCCTTCCAACAATGATCATTATCCTTCCTGGTCATACTGGCCAATCTGAAAGGTGTGAGGTGGTACCTCAGAGAAGCTTTAATTTGCATTTCTCTAATAATTAATGATTTAGCAGCTAGGCAATTATTAAGTGTCTGATTCTGGATTTGAACTCAGCTCCTCCTGACTTCAGAGTCAGTGCTTTATCCACTGCACTTACTAGCTGCCCCCATCTGACTCATTCTTACTGTATACCTCAAAAAAAAATTATACAATTTCTCAGTGCTTTCATAGTGATCTAAGATTATAGATTACTAGTCTTTATTGGTAGATGCAGTTTCTTTATTTGGAAATTCCTTATATTTGGTGAAACCCCTAATGTGATACTGTTTGTTGTCTCCTTTTATCTGTTTTTTTTTTGCTGCAATGTTATTTAAAAGCCTGTTTCTTGATGCTCTTCCATTTATTATGACATATAAGACTTGATTTCATCCTGGGGCAGGGCAGAGAAATGAGGATTAACAGAGAATGTATCTATACCACCATGTTTCTAGAGAGAAAGCTTCTAGGATTGGTATATTAGGCCTTTTATCTTATTGCTTGAATCTTGAGGGATAGAAAGAAAACTGCATCTGATTGGGGAACAAACTCCATAACAGGAGTCTATTCTGAGCAAATTCTTCCTACTTGGAAAGAAGGGAAAAAAGCCAAAAATAAAATTCTCAACCTTTAAATTTACTTATTGCTCTAATTACAAGCTGTCTGCCCTGTAGGAATAAGAATTGAGAGGTTGAAAATTGAGAAAAAAGGAAAAATATTGAAATTCTCTTTAGAAAAATGCATAAATATATGAAAATTCCTCTCCACTCTAAAGCAGTGAACACACCTTTCCAAAAAGAAAAAAAAATAAAAACTACTTATCTTGTATAAAGATGACTTTATTATATATTTTGAGATTTTGTTTCCAGTGTTGCAAAACATTCATGCTATCATGCAGAATAAATCAAGAAGTTTTAGGACTAGAAAGAATCTTAAAGATCTCCTATAATCCCTTCATTTTCAAATTAGGAACAGTCAGACGCACAAAAAGTGAAGTTATTGACAGAAAATCACAGTTGTAGTAAATAACAGTCATAAAGTCACATGGTAATAGCAGGGATAAAATCTTCTGGATTTTCATCACAAGCAGCTCATAGAGTGATAAGGAAAGTTTGAAATCTCTTTCTCATGATATGATAAGAAAATCCATGAAACTATCCAAACTCTGATTCAGTGATGGCATTTTCTCTCTAGGTTTTCATGACACTGCTCTGTCCTGGTTTTTCTACCTATGTGATCATTCCTTTTTCTTCTTGGATTTTCTTCCTATCAGCTAACTATGCAAGATCCCTGAGATGGTTTTTAAGCATCTTTTCCTCTCCCTTTTTACTATTTGACTTAGTAATACTATTGGTTTTATTCATAATCTCTATACAGATGACTTCCTGATATTGTTGTCTATTCCTAATACTCTCCCAACTAATAGTCTCATATAATCATCTGTCAATTAGATATTTTGAACTTGTTATATGATAGATATCTTAATTTCAATATCAATGTCAATATCAATAAATTCCCCTTCTTCCTCACATCCCTATTAGGTGTACCATAATCCTCCTAGTCACCAAGGTTTACAATTTAGGTGTCTTCCTTGACTCCTTTCTCTCATCACCAAGCAAAACTAATAATGATTTTAGTCCTCTGGTATATATGCAATGAACTTTAAAAATCTTAAAGTACTTGATAAATGCTAGTCATTGTGGATATCAATTATTATTATTCAAAAGTAAATAGGAAATCCCTTTGTGATATCAGAGCAGAAAGGTGTAAGAATTTATGATATCTAATAAGTGCTATGTCAAACAATTTAGAAATGTTATCTAATTGATTTTTTTGTTTTTTGCAAGGCAAATGGGGTTAACTGGCTTGCCCAAGGCTACACAGCTAGGTAATGATTAAATGTCCAAGACCGAATTTGAACCCAGGTACTCCTGAGTCCAGGGCTGGTGCTTTATCCATTGTGCCACCTAGCCACCCCTATCTAATTCATTTTCACAAATCTGTCTTATCCCGAATTGATAATTGAAGCAGATAAAGGTTAAAGGAGTTGTCCAGGATCACATGGCTAGAAAATGTCTGAGGCCAGATATGAGCTCAGGTGTTCTTGATTCACACCCAGCACTCTATCAATTGAATCACGAGCAACCACTAAAATTAGGGTACCAGATACACTAATAGGCAGTAAGATGTGATAATTTCCATTTTGACAGAAGAATCAGAATAAAAATAATTTGAATTAAATTAATTCATATAAGAATTTAAGAAGCATTTTCTGGGATCTGTAGAACCCAGGGGCAAGCTCATTCTTTGCTCCGCAAAGCCTTATATTGAGGTTCGTGAGTTTTTTAATTTTAATACAACTATTTCCATATAATCAATTTCCTTTGTAATATTTAGTATTTTATGCATTTTAAACCATTTTCCTAAGAAGGTGCCCATAGTCTTTGTACCAAAGCTATCTATGTCATATAAAAAAGTTTAAGTATTTGTCCTCTCAAATGTGATTATCACTGAATTACTATGCATAATAATTATTGATATCAATAATAAGAATTTATTTGTAAATGAGTTAAATTATATTAAATTGTAATCTCTTTTAAGAAGGTTAATATGAATGCTATTTTTATTGGAAAATATTGGCACTTCATAGGACCACTTTCAGTAACAACAGAGTAAAGACCTCAAATTTCTCTTCCATTTCCATAGTAATGAGATTTTAGGATAATGTTCTATAAACAAACTCCATAAATATTAAGCAGGCAAATAACTGAATATCCTTCCTTAACATCTTGGAAGAAATGAATTTTTAGTTGATCTAAAAAGAGACTATCTCCCTAAATTTTAGTAATTCAATATTATGGACAGGTGACAATCATGTTTTAAAGAATGTATTGACTTCGTGTCCAATGCTGAAAACTTATTCTCAAAAGTATTCTGAGTTCACTCTCATCTCAAGCCTCTTTGGCAAATTTTTCTTTCAATAATTCTCTAACTTTAGAATAGATATTTAAAATTATGTTTTCACAGAATCACAGGATATCAGTGATGGAAAAGAAGAGGGGAAACCAATGTTATTTTGTCCAATTTTTACTCAAACAATAATCATCCTGACAAGTGATCATTTAGGCTGTGCTGAAAGAGTTAGTCAAGTTATATGTGAACTCAGCTACTTTGTGAGGCTATTCATTCAATTTTGAAATGATTGAATGACTTCTCTTTGGAAGTTGTTTTTTAACTATAAAAATTAATTTAACCCTCTGCAAAATCTGCTTATTGAAAAAGGAAGAGCTACACAGAAGTTTCATGTGATTTAGATATTTTCTGCTCTGGCAAATTAAGAGAAAAGAAAAGAATTTCAAATGTTAAAAACAATGTTGCATTAACTTTACTTCAAGTATTGGATTTATCTTAACTTAGAAGGAGGTGTTATAATAAATTAATAAGTAACCACGATGGAACCAATATGGTAGAGCGGTAGAAAGTAGTATAGTGATGTCCATATTACAAACCTCTCCAAACAAATGTAGAGAATGTACCAGACCAAACCCTGATGAAGACATCCCCCCAAAAATCATAACTGTCAGTTATTTGTCCATCCCAACTCCAAATGGAGAGAAAGGGAGATGTGTTGATACTGCAGAAAGGGTAGGAGTAGGAGGAAGTGGTCCAAGCACTCCACTGCCCAGAGAGATGCTTGCATTAGATCAAGAAGAGGTCTTAGACTTTTTCTAGGTCACTAAAATGAGAATAGGTCACATGGAAGCTCTGTCACTCACTACTAAATTCTGGGTGATAACCCAGGACAGTCTGAGAGGGAGAGCTGCACAAGGAAATGTTGTATCTGAACAGGAAGGTCCTAAGTTATGTATCAATAAAGGATGAAATTCAGAAACTAGTAGAAGAAGCAATAATTGAGTGATTTAGGCCCTAAGCACAGATTAGGATGCCATTTTTTGTATCTAGTCTATTTATTAGAGGACCAAGCAAGGCAAGAATGCCATACCATAAAGTAACACAAAATGTTTACTCTGAACCAAGAGAGATTGCCCACTGGATGATAAGACATAATTCTAGCAGCAGGAATTGATTCTTATACAGACCTAAACACAGAAAAGGAACTTGCATACATCAGATGGGTGGGGAAAGGGGGGAAGCAATCAGATTTCTTTCTAGAGAGACAATGCTGGAATTATTGAAATCATGCAAGTCATCAGTCTGCCCTTAAGATTCTAGAATACTATAATACTCAGTACTCCAAGAAAACAACAGTAGGATCAATTCATATTTTTCTTCTAGACATATGACAAAGCCCAGCCCTAATTTCATATCTGAAGTTAGGAAGCAGAGAAGAAGAATGATTAAAAACCAAAAACAACAAACTAATGAGCTATAATGGTGACAGGGAAATTCAAGAAATAAATGCAGGAGAAAATGACAACAAAACATCTACAAGCACTATTCAGAAGGGAGAAAATACACCTTGAGCACAAACTCAACTATAAATCCTGGAAGAGAAGAAGTAACAAGGTATTTTTAAAGTTCTTTTTAAATATAAATAAAATGAGAACAATCAGGGGAAAAACTAGAAAATAAAGCAGGTAGAAACCAGATGATTCCATGAGAAAACAAGAAATAGGCTAAAGAAAATAGGAATGACTTGCAGTCAAGTTGTCAGAGAAAAGACAGGCATTGTGCTAAGGTCTCATCATCTTCCCTCATATATGATATGAAACAAACCTCTTAACAGAAACTTGATTGACAAAACTCAGAAAAAGAAACTAGAAGAGCATCTACCTCAAGATTTGTCTTTGGGTTCATAGGTAAGCTGGGGACAGAGAGCAGAGAGCCTGCCAGGATGGGGTGAGAGCCAGACTAACCTAGGTTCAGCCATGGAGTCATTGACTGTGGGAGCCATGGTCCAAGAGCCAACTGGGGCAAGGAGAATGTGGTTGTTGTACTGACAGTCTGGGGTATTCTGGCAGGACTGGAAGGCAAGTCTAGTGCATAGAGTTGCAGACATTGATGCACTGAGCTCCTAGTGTTTGGAGGACCTCAGACTCCATAATTCACCTGAACCCTCTTCCCAGAATAAACAAAGTAATAGCCACCCCACCCCCACTGCAGGCTCTGATGTGGGCAGAAGAGCTCCCTCACCTGAATAGGGAGAGGAATTACCCATCTTCAGTACACAGCCCACATTGTTCAAGGGTAAAAGTATCCAACAGCATAGCACTACCTACCCCCAACTGGCCAAGGGAAAGGACCTCAAATCAAGGTCACAGACACTCCAGAGAAAACAATCAGCACCACTGGCTGGCCCCTTGGAGTTTTTAAACCCAATGAGTAAAGCCTCTAGGTATCTCAACACCAAACTTCTGTTAACCAGTCCCTCCCCCATCACAAGATCTCAGGAAAAATGAAGGAAGGCCAGTGAAAAGGGTGATCCATAGAAAACTACCCAGAAGGTAAAGACCCTAACTCCAAAAGAACTAGAAACTCTGAGGAGAATATGATTTGGTCTCCAGCACAGAAAGGTGTACTTGAAGAAATCAGAAAGGAGTTCAAAAATCAATGGGAAAAAATTAACACCTTTGCAACAAGAACACAAATTCTTGGAGAAAACAATTGGACAAATGCAAAAAGAAAATAATTCTATCAAAACCTCCATTGTTCAAATGGAAAATCTTTTAAAAATATAACTGACCAATTGGAAAAGGAGTTGCAAAAGGTAACTGAAGAAAATTCTTCTCTAAAAAAAAAGAGTGGAGTGTGTGGAAACTACTGACTTCATGAGACAACAAGAATCTGTTAAATAAACCAAAAAATAGAAAAAAATAGAAGAAAATGTAAAATATCTCATTGGCAAAACCACTGACCTTGAGAATAGGTGTGGGAAAGACAATTTAAGAATCACTGGGCTCCCTGAAAATACTGAAGAGGAAAAAATGCCTAGACTTAATATTACAGGATTTATTGATGGAAAATTGCCCTGACATCATAGAACCAGAGGGCAAAATACTTATTGAAAGAATACATTGATCCCCTCCAGAAAGGGATAAGGAATATTGTGGCCACATTCCAAAACCATCAGATAAAAGAGAAAATCCTTAAAGCAGCCAGAAAGAAACAATTTAGATACCAAGGAATCACAGTAAGGATTAGGTAGGACCTGGCTGCATCAACGTTAAGGAATTGAAGAGCCTGGAATGCGATATTACTTAAAGCAAGGAAGCTTGGAATGCAGCCAAGAATTCACTATCCGACAAAATTGAATCTTTTGTTCCAGGGGAAAAGATGAACATTTAATGAAATGGGAGACTTCCAACTTTTCTTGGTGAAAAGACAGAGCTTAATAGAAAATTTGGACTTCAAACAGGAGACTCAAGAGACATGAAAAAAAGTAAAACAAAAGGGGGGGGTTAAAGAAAAAAAAACAGTTGCTATCCAATAAGATGAAACTGGCTGTATTCCTACCTGGGAGAAAGACTCTAATAACTCTAGAGAATTGTAATTCTATTAGACAGAGTATACTTAGCCAGAAGCAAGCGATACTTATGAGTTTTCTGTGACTCAAATAGAATGATTTAAAAACAATACCTCCTTAAAAAGGGGAACAGTAAAAAGATGGGAGGATGGAGGAGATTGAATGGGGTAAATTTCATTACATTATGAGGTTCAACAACCTATTCCAATAGAGGTGAAGAAGATGGGAAGTGCGAACTGCCTGAATCTTACACTTATCAGATTTGGCTTAAAATTAGCATACATACACTCCATTAAGTTAAGAAATTTATCTTACCTTTCAAGTATTAAAGGGGAAAAAGAGGAGGGGGGGAAAGGGGGAACTAACAGAAGGAAGGGAAGGAAGAAGGGGCAAAGGCAAAGGAGAAAGAAAGGGGAAGGGGGCTGATATAGGAGGGAAAACACACTGAAGGTGGCAGAATTCTGAAACAAAATACTGGGGAATATGGGTAAAGTGAAAAAAGGGTAACAATACAAGCATAGGGAAGATAGCATGGAGGGTAATAAAATTTGAATGTGAATGTCATGAACTCTCCCATAAAATGTAATTGAAGAGCAGAATGTATTTAAAACCAGAATCTTAGGGGAGAGAGAGAGAGAGAGAGAGAGAGAGAGAGAGAGAGAGAGAGAGAGAACGTCAAGGTAAAAGGTTGGAGCAAAATATATTTTGCTTCAGCTGAAGTGAAAAAAGTAGGGGTAGCCATCCTTATCTCAGACAAAAAAAGCAGCTGCAAAAATAGATCTCATTAAAATAGATTTTCTAAGTCTGAGAAAGGAAGCAATATCCTCCTAAAAGGTAATATAAATAATAGCATAGATAATAAAGTAATTTCAATACTAAATGTGTATGCACCAAATAGTATAGTATCCGGATTCTCAGAGGAGAAGTTGAAGGAGTTACAGGAAGACATAGACAAGAAAACTCAAATGGTGGGAAACTCCAAACTCCCTGTCTCAGACTTAGAAAAATCCAACCATAAAATAAACAAGAAGGAAGTTAAGGAGGTAAATAGATTGTTAGATAATGTAGACATAATAGAGTTATGGAGGAAACTGAATGGTGATAGAAAGGAAAATGCTTTTTTTCTGCAGGCCATGACACACCGAAACTGGCCATATACTAGGGCATAAAAACCTAATAATCAAATGCAGAAAGGCAGAAATAGTGAATACATCTTTCTCAGATCATAATACAATAAAAATAATATGTAACATTAGATCAGGCAGATATATACCCCAAAATAATTGGAAACTAAATAACGTCATTTTAGAGAATGAATGGATCAAACAACAATTTATAGAAAGAATTAATCATTTCATCAATGACAATAACAAAGCAGCATACCAAAACTTATGGGATACAACCAAGGGAGCTGGCACTGGATATATTATATCTTTAAATGCATACATGAATAAATTAGAGAAAGAAGAATTCATTGAACTAAACATGCACCTAAAAATTAGAGAAAGAACAAATTATAATCCCCAATTAAATACCAAATTAGAAATTCTAAAAATTAAAGGAGAAATTAATGAAATCGAAAGAAGAAAACAACTATTGAACTAATAATTAAAACCAAGAGTTGGTTTTATGGAAAAAAAACAATGAAATTGATAAACATCTGGTTAATTTGATTTAAAAAAGAAGAAAACAAATTGCTAATATCATAAATGAAAATGTTGAAGTCACTACCATTGAGGAGGAAATTAATAATAATTTGGAATTGTTTTGCCCAACTCTATGCCAACAAACTTGACAATCTAAGTGAAATGGACAAATATTTATAAAAATATAAGTAGCCCAGGTTAAATGAAGAGGAATTTAACTGCCTAAATAACCCTATTTCAGAAAAAGTACTTTTACAAGTCATTATTGAACTCCCTAAAAAAAAATTCCAGGGCCAGATGGATTCACAAGTGAATTCTATCAAACATTTAAGGAACAGTTGGTTCCAATTCTGTATAAACTCTTTGGAAAAATAGGTGAAGATGGAACTCTGTCTAACTCTTTCTATGACTGAAATATGGTGCTGATACCTAAAACAGGAAGAGTTAAAACAGAGAAAGAAAATTATACAACAATCTCCCTGATGAATATAGATGCAAAAATCTTAAATAAATACTTAGCAAAATGATTGCAAGTTATCTCTAGGAATATAGATTGTGACCAAGTAGTATTTATTCCAGGTATGCTGGGTTGGTTCAATATTAGGAAAACTGTTAGTATTAGTTATATCAATAAAAAACTATCAGAAATCATATGATTATATGTGAAAAATTTTTGACAAAATTGAGCATCCATTCCTACTAAAAGCACTAAAGAACACAGGAAAAAATGGATTGTTCCTTAAAATAATAAGCAGTATCTATCTGAATCCATCAGTAAGCATTGTGTGCAATGGGAATAGGCTAGAGGCATTCCCAATAAGATCAGGGGGTGAAACATCCATTCCCATCATCACCACTCATATTCAATATCATATTGGAAATGTTAACTTCAGTAATAGGAGGAGAAAAATAAATTGAAGGCATTAGAATTGGGAAGAAAAAGACAAAACTCTCACTTTTTCAGATGACATGATGGTATGCCTAGAGAATCCACAAAAAATCATCTAAAAATCTACTAGATTAACATTGCAACTTTAGCAAAGTCTCAGAATATTAAAGAAACTCTAATAAATCTTCAGCATATATATATATATATATATATACATATATATATATATATATATGAATTGAAAGATACAGCAGAAAGAACTAGAAAGAGAAAACCCATTAAAAGTAACTTCAAAGAAAGTAACTTCAAACAATATAAACTACTTGCCAAGGCAGACTCAGAAACTTTTTGAAAACAATTAAAAAACACTTCTCACACAAATTAAATCAGATTTAAATAAATGGGCAAATATCAACTGCTCTTGGATTGACCAAGTTAATATGCTAAAAATGTCAATTCTACCTAAAATTAAACTAGTTTTTATTGCCCTATCAGTCAAAATTCTAAAAAAAATACCTTAATGAGCTGTAAAACTTGTAAGTAAATTCATATGCAAAAATAAAAAGTTGAAAATTTCCAGGGATTTAATTTTAAAAAGTGCAGAAGAAGGTGGTTTAGCCCTACCAGATCAAAAATTTTATTCTAAACCATCAGCCATCACAACTGCCTGGAATTGGCTAAGAAATAGAATGGTGAATCATTTCAATAGACTAGTTGCAATAACAGGAAATGATTATAGTAATCTGCTCTTTGATAAACCCAGAGTCCAGCTTTTGGGATAAACCTCTCTCTTCAATAAAAAGTATTGGGGAAAATTGGAAGCTGGTATGGCAGAAACCTAGATTAGGCCAAGACCTCATATCCTATACCAAGATCTATCAAAATGGATACAGGATTTAGACATAAAAATCAATATTATAAGCAAACTAGGAAATCAAGGAGTAGTTTACATCAGATATATGGAAATGGAAAAAGTTTATGACCAAGGACAAGATGGAAAACATCAATACAAAAGTGGATAATTTCTTTTACATTAAATTAAAAATTTTGCACAGGAAAATCCACTGTATCCAAGATAAAAAAAAGTAGTAAATTGGGAAACAATTTTTACAAGTAATATTTCTATCAAAGGACTCATTTCTAAAATATATAGAGAACTAAGTCAAATTTTTTAAAAAACAAGCCATCCCTCAATAGACAAATGGCCAAAGGATATGCAAAGGCAATTTACAGTTGAGGAAATCAAAGCAATCCATAGTCATATGAAAAATTGCTCTAAATCACTTTTATTAAGAGAAATGCAAATTAAAGCATCTCTGAGGTACCACTTCACATCTCTCAAACTGGACAACATCACTAGAAAGGACAATGATCAATTTTGCAAGGGATGTGGGAAATCGAGGACACTAATGTATTGTTGGGGGAGCTTTGAACTCATACAGACTTTCTGGAGAGAAATTTGGATTTATGCCCAAAGGCAACAAAAATGTGCATACCTTTTGATCCAGTAATACTACTTCTGGGTCTATAGCCTGAAGAGATGATGAAAAAGGGTAAAATCATCACTTGTACAAAAATATTCATAGCAGCTCTGTTTGTATTGGTAAAGAATTGGAAATTAAGTGACTATATTTCAACTGGGGAATGGTTTAACAAACTGTGGTATATGTATGTCATGGAACAATTTTACTCTATTAAAAACCAGGAGGGATGGGAATTCAAGGAAGCCTGGAAATATCTGCATGAACTGATGCTGAGTGAGATGAGCAGAAACAGAAGAACATTGTACACCCTAAGAGCAAGAAGGGGATAATGGTCAAACTTAATGGACTTGCTCATTCCATCAGTGCAAGAATTAGGCACAATTTGGGGGTATCTGTGATGGAGAATACCATCTGCATATAAGTTGCCCAGATTAAATGAAGAGGAAATAACTCTATCTCAGAAAAAGAAACTCAACAAGTG